>NW_026294584.1:33370048-33970048 GCF_007827085.1 Peromyscus californicus insignis
CCATGTTTTGTTTTCTTTTTTTTTTCAGGAGCTGATTCACTCTCTTTTACTTTGTAAGGATTATGCCATTAAAAAATGAGCCTGGAGACAGTGTTAGCATTCAGGTCCTTTGAATAATGTCTGAAGGATAGAAGAATGTATGCAAAAGTCGTTTAAAATTCACCACCACCTTTAATTAGACTTATTTAACCTTGCAGGCTCAACAAATGAACATAGCTAGAGCAAGTGAATTTTTGTTAGTGTTTCTAGCATGATCCCAGATATTAATTGAAGGGCTCTACACCGACGGGAATTGATGAGGCATGAGATGTGAAAGTGCTTGTGGCATTAGAGAAAGAATGACCTTTTTAATGATAAGAATACTTAAAGGTTACAGGGCAGGTTCCCCCGCCCCCCCCCCCCCAGTTTCCTGTAGGAAATTTTTTTATAGATTTGCTTAGATTTTTCTTTGGCTTAATAGTCAGTGATAGCTTTGAGAGCTAAATTATCTGACATAAGCAGAAGTTAAGTTCTCATTACAACGAATTCACTACAAGCCTGGGCTGCTTTGCATTTGATTATCATGCTTATTTCCTCTGATTAAAAGTGATTCATATGTTGAAGTTCAATGCAAAAGACATCTCAGAGCAAGGGCATGGTATTAGACAACTTTAACAATTCTGTTCCTCGCATGGAGATTATTCTTCCTCAGCCTCATCTGCAAACATGCTGATTTATTGCTGATTCCATAAAACCAGAAATGTTGAAAACATGCTAAGTTAATCACATAATGTTAAGTGTCTCTGCGTTGATGCTTGCAAAAGTACCGCAAAGTCACATTACCAAGGAATATTAAGGCACTTTCAATACTCTCCTCTAGTTGGAATTACTTTATAATGACACAGAACTTATTTTAGGCATTTCATCAAGGATTAAAAAGTACATTACTGATGATCAAACCTCCCGTGTCCTTGCAAAATCTGTAATTTAGAGGAAAATATTATTAATTCACACGTCAGTGTTTCAGAATTTTCTGAAGTGTAGACAAGCGGTAAAATGATGATTTCTTTTGAAAATGGTTTTAAGTCAAACCAATCTGTGTTTTCAGATCATTTTTATTCGTTTATTACACCTGATTCTTAAAGTCATGCTTTACAACTGAAGTTTGGGAAAAAACTGTTGTATAGTCAAGTGGGATTTTTCCCCCTTAGGGTATGTGGCAGCTTATAGTCTTGGTATTATTGTTGACCTGTTTTCTAAACAGGTCACAGTCACTGGCATTGCACTTAAGGCATTTTTATATAATGTGAGATAAATTCTAGGATTATCTAATTTCTCTCCCTAAGTTATAATCCTGAGGAGGTTACAAACAGTGATCAGAGTTACTTAGCTTTCACAGTTCTGTGTTAGGGTCCCTTGGATGGTTTCACACTATAATGTATACTCAGATATAACTTTTGAGTGAGATTTCTACTGTCTTTGAACTATCAGTATCAGTCACATATTTGGTAGAATATTGATTTATCATGCTTTATATTTAGAGAGTGACATTTCCAGACTTTTTCCCAAAAATTCAATTAATTAGGCCTTTCCCTAGCATGACAAAGCATTATCACATAATCTCCTCCTTAATTTTGGTAACGGAATGGGAATGTAAAATTAGTCCTGAGTATGAAAGTGGTAAACTGAAAACTTGACATTTATCAGGTTTCAATTCAGTGAGCTGTGGCTGCTGACACTTTTTGCTGATGAGATCTGGACCTCAGTGGCGATTTAGGGGTTCTACCTCAAAAGAAACAGGGCTGGCTTGCTCTTTCCTTCCTTCCTTCCTTCCTTCCATTCTTTCTTTCTCTCTCTCTCCTTTCTTCCTCTCTCCTTCCTTCCTTCCTTCATTCCTTTCTCTCTCTTTCTCTCCTGCTGATTAATACAGGTGAACACGTGTTGCTGCAGTCACCTTGGAGCATAAAGTGACTTGCTGAGGACATCTTAACAGCATGTTAAACAGAGGCAGAGCTTCTGGAACAGTTACTTGAAAACGGCTATGGTGTGGGCTTTGTCTTACTTAGCCATTGTTAGTTGGAGTTTTCTCTGCCAATTAACTCAACTTAAACTAATTCATTCTGTTTCTGATAGATACTGCACAGCAGGCCTGACTTAGCCTCTGCTCTCCCTATCCCTATCTTTAGAAATCTCTGCCCACAGAGTAGCTGTGTTTAGGCCTGATCACTCAAGGATAGATTGCAGATGTCAGCTGGATTCCTGACCAGTAGTAAATTTATCTAATTATACAGCAAAGGACTAAAAAGCACATTAAGCTACAGATCTAAAAGAAGATTCCCTAATCAACTTCATCGTTAATAAAGTTGTATTTTTGTTTCCATCTGTTTGATTCATGTGTCAGCTGCACTGATGTTTCTAACATGGTAGATATTGAGACAACACAAATGATTATATAACAGTCTGATGCAGAATATCATGTTTAGCTACTAGTTCACTGGAAAACAAATAGCTTCAATTCATAGTGGTTACTGATTGTTGTGGTTGAAATATTCTTTTTCTAGACAATATCAAGCCATAAATGTAATGTTGCCAAACAAAGCAGAATAGATAAACGTGGTGCTTCACCCATCTGTAGTATTCTGCCATTTAGATAAAATATGCCAAAATACTTTCAAGAAAATATACGTAATCTGTAATGTAGTAAAATAATCACAGAATTACGAGCTTTTAGTATTAATTCTTTTCATATTCATGCTATTCATTCAATTACACTTACTTTTGTAATTGCTTTATTTAAAAATATCCCCCCTTTTATTGAAAACAGATTTTTTTCTCACTTAATATATCCTGATTATAATTTCCTCTCCCTTTACTTCTCCCAGTTACTCTCAATGTTCTTCCCATCCAGATCCACTCCCTTTCTGTCTCTCTTCAGAAAAGAACAGGCTTTTAAAAAAATGATAATAAAATATAACAATAAAATATAAGAAAAATAAAAACAATAATAAAATATAACAATAAAATATAAGATAAATAAAAACAATCACATTCAAACTAGACAACAGAAGGAAAAGAGGCCAAGAGAAGGCACAAATTCAGAGGCCCACTCATTCATATTCAGGAGTCCCATAAAAACACTAAATTGGAAGACATAATAAAGCACAGAGGACCTGGTGCAGACCCATGGAGGCCCTGTGTCTGTTGCTTTAGTGTCTGTGAGTTCATGTGAGATTTGATCATGTTGATTTAGAGGGCTTTGTTTTCTTGGTATCCTCCATTGTCTCTGGCTCTAACAGTCTTCAAGCCTCCTCATCTGCAGAGTTCCTTGAGCTTTGTAGGGAGGGACTTGATGGAGGCATCCCATTTGGGGCTGAGTGCTCCAGGGTCTCTCATTCTCTGCATAATGTCCAGCTGTAGGTCTCAGTATTTATTCCCATCTGCTGCAGGAAGAAGCTTCTCTGATGATGGTTGGACAAAGCACAGATCTATGGATAGAGAAGAATATCATGAGCAGTCATTTTATCATTGATTTTTTTTTAGACAGGTGTTATATGACTTTACATTAGGTCCCAGGGCTATCTATTCCCTGGTTCTTGATCACCCAAATAATGTCAAAATGGGTTCCATCTCACAGAGCGGGTCTTAAATCACATCAGATATTGTTAGGTTATTCCCACAGGCTTTGTACCACCACCATTGCCCTCTTATATCTTGCAGGCAGGAAACCATTGTAGATCAAAGGATTTGTGTCTGTATTAGTGTTTGTGTTTCTCTTTTTGTAGCATGCAGAATACAATCCTGTACTAAGGACACTAGAACTTGGGGGTGAAAGATCTATGCAAGCACTAGTGCAACTTCTCCAAGTCCAATGAGTGGTATAGGTGTTGTCTTCCACAATGGGGCCTTTGCTCCCCACAAATAGACATTAAGAAGATTTTTTTTAATATTTTGAGATAATTTACTAATTAGTTTTTATAAGTCAGTATCTATATGTACTTCCACTTGCACGAAACAGTGAATGAACCTGTTTGTAAATATGGGTAATATGCTCATATATATTGGAATTTTTATTCTTTAGAAAATTTCCACATCTAAACATTGCATTTTGAAGCCATACAAATAAGAAATTTTGCACTATTGTAATAACTAAACATTGTTTTATATCTGTGTTGATGTTTATTTAACATTAATAAATAGATAATTAATGCCAGAAAAAGGCAAGCTGTGTAGAATACTACTCTTTTCTACATAAACCAAATGGGATAACCTTCTATACTCATATCTGTGGGTGTTGAGTTCGTAGTAAACAATAACTATGCTTAATAACCTCCTATGATCATAAAGTACTAACTCCTTTAATATGAGTTCCAAGTATAAAAACAAATAAGATATTACAAGCAATAATTTATAACCATAAACTAATAAAATATTTGTTTTACTAAATTATATGGATTTATGTTTCAGTTTTTAATGAGCAAACACTACTATTTCAGTTTTCTTTTTATTTTTTAAGTTAAATTATTTTAATTAAAAAGTAATTACATTACCTCTCCCCTTCTATATCCTCTGTCCAACCTCTCTCATGTCCTCTTCTCACACTGATATCCTTTTTTTCTTTGAGTATTATTGTTACATATGTAAATATATGTATATGTGTATGTGTATAAACATATAAATGCAAACTTCTGAATCCACTTAGCATGGCTTGTGTATATGATTTCAGGGATGATTACTTTATATGAATAAACTAAATAGGTGGCTAATTAACTAATCTCCATTTTTTTTATTTCAAATTTTATATAAATTGATCTCTAAGGAAGAACACTTTTGGCTCCTGTGGCAAGATAAGTGTTTTTCTGTTTGATCACTTAATATTACTAATTTAAGGTGGCATGCATTTTTAATCATAAAATATGTGGACAGCCATCCTGTGTCTTAGTGTATTATATCTTGAAGTTACTTTGTGAGGATGAATGAGGTGGCTCATGTTATTAATCCACTAGGATGCTTATTAATAATGCAGAGAACTTCTTAAATCATAGTTACTCTTCCCCAACCTTTACCCACCAAATTTGCACAGTAGGTGTCTAGAGTCATACTTCAGGATGGTGTCCTTAAAAATGAAGGAGGTTATTCAACATGCTGTGAGACTTTGGAGAAGTATCTGAGGAGCAGAGAATGCCATATGTGATCTGAACATTGGTCATAACAGGAGACAATCAATTGTAAAGCAATAAAAATATACTTTTTATTCAAATCAAGCATGAGAAAGGCTCAAGAAACCAATTGTCTCTGTTGCCTAAGGGGTGAATAATGGCAGAAGAGTTCTGCATTATAAATTAGGATGTTGGCTTTGTCCCAGTAATCATTAAAATAAATGGCAACAACAACTTTGGACTGACTCTTAGTTCAGACATGGACACCTGAAAGTATCTCTGAACATTTTCAGATGACTGATTTGAATAACAAACAGGAACAGATCTACTTATTATGAATGATAGTATAGGAAAGCAATTGGCATCAGAATTAAAATGTGGATATTCTAAATTATATTCCTGGACTAACTATCCTTTCCCTGGTAGTATGGAAAGAAAGCTCTGTCAAATGCAAACTCGAATTCATTTGTTGTAGGTACTGCTCTCAGGATCTTAGATTAAACATTTGAATAATGTATAAGTGCTTCTGTTGGTTTGGATTTGGGTTTTATAATGTCCACTTATGCTGTTGGAATGAACAGTGTTAATACCACGAGGAAAATGCATTCTGTATTTATTCATTTTGTTTAGATGAACTATCACTCTATCAATAATTGATTTTAGAAAATGGAAAATATTATCAAGGGATTAAGAAGAGGCTTGGGGAATGCATTCATTATACTGGCAGCCAGCCATCACTGGCAGTGTGTCATTCAAATCTGCCAACTTGCCCCTCACTGGGGATGGTTGCTAGGTGCTCTGTTTTCAAGAGTGCAGCCAGAGTCCAGTTTAAAATCTGTGCAACTAAATTACTAATATTTTATGATAAGCGGTAATAAAATGATAAGCAATAGTTTACTACTTGGAGGACCTTATTTAATCTGTGTATATGTTTCCATTTTAGATGAGATTAAGTCATAAAAAGCATCGCACGCGCACGCACACACACACACACACACACACACACACACACACACACACGACCCAAACTTTCAAAGTTGGATTAGTAAACCTGTCTCTCCAGAGTCCTTTGATTATAAGAAACCAGTGGATATCCATAGAACCACTAGGCTTCCTTCCCCTATAGAATTACTCTTTTCTGTAACTCAGAGGAATGCCTGGTGCTTACTTGTGCCTCATATTAAAATTACCTTAAAAATGCCATTTGCATTTGTGTAAGTGGGTGCAGTTGCTTTTCTAAAGACAGTTTACTCAAATTTTATATGAAAGTTCATTGGCTGGATAATAGGATAAGAAAAATACTTACAGCACAATGTCAAAGTTTAGATTACGCTACCACAGTCAAGTGTGAATAAGAAAGTTTCACACTGAATCCCAACAGCAACTCACAGTACTTTGGCTAGTTATCCAATCACATTTCTCTTCTTAGAACACATTTCTTTCTCTCTCTTTTTTTTCCATTTGCTTTTTTGTTTGTTTGTTTTTGGTTTTGTTTTATTTTCCTTAAAAAAAAATTGAAAGTAGATTCTGTTCTCATACACTACATCCAATCCACAGTTTTCACTCTTTCCAGCTTCCACCCACATCCCCTCTCCCCCCAATCTTTTCCCTCTGTTTCCTTTTCAGAACAAAAGCAGGCTTCCAAAAGAGGGCAGCCAAACAGGACAAAACAAGATACAATAAGACAAGGCAGGACAAGGTGACCCAATAGGATGAAAAGAGTCCCAGGGCAGGCAAGAGTCAGAGTCAGGCAGGCTCCCACTGTTGGAGTTCTACAAAAACACCAAGCTAACAGCCATGGCATATATGCACAGGACCAGGTGCAGACTCCTGCGGGTCTGTGCTTGCCCTTTCAGGCTCTGAGAGCCCATGTGGGCCCTGCTGTGTTATTCAGCGGACCTTTTTTTTCCTGGTGCCCTCCATTCCCTCTGACTACTGCAATCTTTCCTCCCTCTCTTCCACAGGGATTCCAGAACTCTAAGAGGAGGGCCCTGATTGAGCCCTCCAACTGAGACTCTCTGCATAAAGTCTGGCTGTGGGTCTCTGTACCCTCTCCAGTCTTCTGTGAGAGGAAGCCTGGAACTGATCTCAGTATAGCAGAGTATCATTATGAATCATCTCTCTCTCTCTCTTTCTCTCCCCCTCCCCCTCCCCCTCTCTCCCTCCCTCTCCCTCCCTCCCTCCCTCCCTTCATTTCTTTCTTCTCTTTTCTTTTTCTTTTTTTCTTTTTTTTTTTTTTTTTTTTTTTTTTGCCAGTTGTATTTGTTTCTATGCCAGGTCTCTGGGCTACCCAGTCTCTGGTTCCTGGCCATGCAGGGAGTGTAGGGTTTGGGCTCGCTTTTATGGCATGGGCCTCAAGATAAACTGTACATTGGTTGGGCAATCCCACAAGTTCTCAGCACATCTCCCCAGGAGGACAGACTGTAGATTGAGGGTTTTGTGGATGGGTTGGTGTCCAGGTTTCTCTTTCTGTAGTCTGCAGAGTACCTTCTCACACCAAAGAGACTAAAAA
This sequence comes from Peromyscus californicus insignis, assembly GCF_007827085.1. Classification (NCBI taxonomy): domain Eukaryota; kingdom Metazoa; phylum Chordata; class Mammalia; order Rodentia; family Cricetidae; genus Peromyscus; species Peromyscus californicus. The sequence continues at coordinate 33,377,696 of NW_026294584.1, forward strand.
TTAAAATGACAGACAATAATAAATAAAACAAAAATAGCATGATTATCTAGGAAACCTTACTGTTTCTTTCTATTCATAAACAGACAAAGTATCTGTTTTTGTTTTTTATTCTGGAATTAGCTAATACAATATTTGCCCTGCTACAAGAAATAATGGTAATAATAATAATAATAATATAACCTAATAAGGTGTCTAAGACTTCAGATAGAAGCTTGGGCCACTCTCATCTAAAACCTTTACAAGGCTTGATTCTGACAGTGGTGGAAGCTTAAATCCATTTAAAATACAAAGCCATGGGAAACTTTGTGGAAGAGTGCCGGAGACAGCATATAAAAGCCCCATGCGTTGCCAGAGGAATCTGTGCTGGAGGTACCCAAGAATGAGGACATCAATCCCTGTGGCTGCCTGCCGGCCCAGGTCAGGGAGAAAACAACCCTTGTGTCCCGAGGGCAGACTTCATGGTGTATGCATGTCATGTTCTCACCCATCCAACTGTTACTGGTTCTTGTAATCCTCCTACTCTATTTGTTCTTTATGATTTTCTTTCTCTCTCCTGTGGTGGTTTCCATGAAATTAGAAATGATATTGAGATTGTAACAATGGCAGGAGTTAAAGCTGTTATGCAGGTCATGGGAAAAACCCAGAAGGCTGGTGGCAGAAAACTGTAGATGGAGTGACACACAGATAGAAGACAAGAGTGGTCCAGAACTAGTTAGAAGACAACTTGACGAATTACAGAGTGATGAAGAAGGACTTTAGCTGAGAGGAAGCTGGCAGTCTGGTACCTTAAACCATTGCTTGTATTTCTGTGCTTTCTGAGAAACTGCAAGTAGATGAGCTCTGGGGTGATTACCTCAGATGTTCTGATAATTACTAATCTGCAAAAGAATAAGCTGATATGCTTTGGCTTTCTTCCTGGGAACTCCTATGTGCAATCAAGGGGCACGGGGTACACTTTGCTGATTTACGAAAAAAAAAGAACAAAAAACAAAAAAAAAACAAAAACAAACAAAAACAAAAACCTTTTGAAACTATTGTGAAGAACCCAATCACCTGTTGAATTTTCTCATCCCTTATTTCCTTGTATTATTACAATAAAAGACTGGGGTTGAGTCAGATCGGGAGAAGGTAGAGAAAACGCACATCTCCAGATCTGACAAGACTCGTCAGCATGCACCAACTGTTGTGTCCCAGTCTTTTCTTGCACCTGCCAGACATCTCTGCCCTTCGAGACCCTTGAAACCGCTGAGGCTGGTCCCCGACAGAAGAGGAGGCAAAAAGAGTGTAAGAACCAGTGATGATGGAGGACATCAAGGAAACCTGGTGCTCTAACCACAGCAGGACAGACACACAGGTGAACCCACAGAGACTGGGGCCGCATGAACAGGCACTGCCCAGGTCTAAGCAAGAGGGGTTCCTAGTGCTGACAGGGGATGTGTCCACAAGTCAATTGACAACCACTTGCAAAGGAAAATTTTCATCCATTTGAAATCTCACAGGGTATACACTTAAGGGCAGAGCCATGCCCAGCAGTAGATGGCCATCAAAAGAGAGCTCAGTGGTATTTTGGAGGATTGTTTTATCATGCCTGGTAAGGACTTTTTTTTTTCACTCTTACAGGTCTTTTGCTGGTATTCTCTCTCTCTCTCCCTCCCTCCCTCCCTCCCTCCCTCCCTCCCTCCCTCCCTCCCTCCCTCCCTCCCTCCCTCCCTCCCTCCCTCTCTCTCTCTCTCTCTCTCTCTCTCTCTCTCTCTCTCTCTCTCTCTCTCTCTCTCAGCTAAAGTTTTCCTGCCTGGCCCACAGTCAGGACAAATCTCTCTCACCCGCCAGTCCCACAGCCACTCAGACCCGACCAAGTAAACACAGAGACTTATATTGGTTACAAACTGTATGGCAGTGGCAGACTTCTTGCTAATTGTTCTTACAGCTTAAATTAATCCATTTCCATTAATCTATACCTTGCCACATGGCTTGTGGCTTACTGGCATCTTCACATGCTGTTTCTCATCGTGGCGGCTGGCAGTGTCTCCCTGACTCAGCCTTCCACTTCCCAGCTTTATTCTCCTCCTTGTCCCGCCTATACTTCCTGCCTAGCCAATGGCCAATCAGTGTTTTATTTATTGACCAATCAGCAACACATTTGTTATACAGAACATCCCACAGCACTCTCTCTCTCTCTCTCTCTTTCTCTCTCTGTGTGTGCATATGTATGCATTTCTTGTGCTTTTTCTTAGTCTCTTTTTTCTGTTTATTTGTTTTGCCCTATTCCATTTGTTAGTTCTCTGTTTATTTTATAATGAGAGAGGGAAAGAAAGTCTGTAGATCTGGGTGGCTGGGGAGGAAGATAGGATCTGGCATTGTGGATATGGGAAACTGTGACTAGAATATAGTGTGAAGAAAATCTATTTTTAATAAAAAATGTGAAGAAGTAAACATGAAGATTAATCTTGAGAGAATGTGTGTTCTTAAAAAAACTGAAATGTTAATCATAAGCTGGTGATACCTTTTCACCATTCCAAATCTATATTCTCGTTATAGTTACTGTATAGTTAGAACTGTGTAGAAGTTCATTAAAATGTGTAGACTTTGGATCTGGTTAATTTTTTGTATGTAATGCTTATTTTATTTGCAATATTTTTTAAAAATAAAGTTTATGAAACTAAAACACTAAAAATAAAATACAGAAATTGGCCCTGAGTATGCATACATGGGTATTTTAGTGATGTTCAACAACTGACTAAAATTTTAACAATTTTTGTTTGTTTGTTTATTTTGTTTTATTTAAACCAATATTATTTACCTTTTTTGTCATAAATTTTGCCTGGCTCAGTTCAATAATACTTTTTCTTCACATGGCATAGACTGGGAACATATTAGAATCATTTTTATGTGTGTATGGTTCATGGTGGTCACACACACATTTAGTTCCTTCTCTTGTGATAAGAAAATGCCACATTCACTTGGGATTATCAAATGTAGCTGACATCTCCCCTGCATGTCTTTTGCATCATAGTCAGGAATTTTCAGAGCTGACCTCTCTCTCCTAGATTCTGGGTGCAGAGTTAGTCACAGAACCTCCACAGTTTTAATATTATTAGGACTCACCTAGAGGAAAGATAAAGGATGTTTGATCAGCTCTTAAATTTCACATTAGATATTTTTGAACTCTGATAGCAATTTCTATTTGTAAGTACATTTCTATCTATGAAAATATGATTATTCTTTTGACTTGATGTAAACAGCTATTTATTTCAATTGTAATAACTTCAGATGTCATAATTTCTTCTATTATTACCTAATGAAAAACTTTAGTTGTATGATTTGTACTATGTTAAAAGTCTTAAGTTTTTCAATACAATATAGAATGATTAAAACTTTAAGCTAATTAACATTTAAAATTCCTCAAACATTTGACATTTTGTTATGATTACTTTAAAAGCTGTTATTTCAGTGACAATGAGGGAAATACAATTTAATGATCAAATATAGTCAGTTAGATTTGCAATAGGTATAAAATAGACATTTTCCTTCTATTTGATACTTCTACATTGTATCTTCTTACCATTTCCCCACCTCATAGGCTCTGATAACAGCCAACTATTAAATGATTGTCTAATTTCCCTTAAATATATTGGAATTATATTATACATCTTAGTCAGGAGGCTTTGCATTTTATTGTGTATTAGAGTCACATGTAATAAAGGTTTTTGAGCACATTCAGTGGAATTTCTTGCCAGTGACATATCCCTGAAATTGATGTTTCTATTAAGTGTCTAGATGATTCTGATATAAATCCTGGTCTTAAGACTTGAGAGCTGGACTTAGCCATTATTTAATTGGCTTAGTACCTAGCTCTGTCTCTATCTCTGAAATCTGTCTATTGCAATACTCTTGGTAAAGACATCACTGGAGGAATTATAAAGATTTAAATATAACGGAAATTTAGAAGGTATATTGCAAGACACTTTACATTTTGGTGTATCAGTTAGTCATCCCCACAAGTTCTGTGCCACCAGTGCCCCCGCACTTCTTGCAGTCAGAACATATTGTAGGTTGAGGGGTTTGTGTCAGGGTTGGTGTCTACTTTTCTCTTTCTGTGTAGCCTGCAGAGTATCTTCCCATACCAAAGACATAAGCGTGAAGGCTCCAACTCCATTCAAGCTTGATCTCTCAATGTTCAGTGAGCTATGTGTCCTCAGCAATGCCTCCCACATCAGTTCTCATAGAGTGACCCTCTGTCCTAGTATCAGCCGGGATTGTTTAGGGATCTCTATGGGAAACCCACAGCTATACATCAACTGAATGCAACTAAGTCACACTCCTGGAAGTTGTGCCTGGGTACAAAAGATGGCCAGTTCTGACCCATACCCTCCATTAGCAGAAGTCCGCACAAGTGTCACCTCATAGTGGAAGTTTCCACTGCATATGGTTTAACTTGGGGCCCATACCAAGAGAGTGATCCCATGCCCTATGTTTCCTGGATGGCCAGGACCCAGAGACTGGGTAGAAATAGGGTAAAACCAAACATGAATGTTAAAAAAAAAATCAATGAAATTATTCCTAATGATATTCTACAATATTCATAGAGTGTCACCTTGTCCAACCATCATCAGAGAGGCTTCCTCCAGCAGCAGACGGGAGCTGATGCAGAGATCCACAGTCAGACATGTTGAGATAGAATCTATATTGTAATTTTTAATTGTGTACCTCCCTTTGGAGCTCTGGGTACCCTGATAAATATGGGGAAATATTATAGGAGGCAGAGGGGATGGAGGACACCATGAGAATATGGTCTACTGAATCAACACAACAGGACTGATGTGGGCTCCCAAAGACTGTAAGGCAAGCATGGGGCCTACATGAGTCTGCACCAGATTATCTGCATGTATATTACTATTGATAGCTAGGTGTTTTGTTGTTGTTGTTGTTTTGTTTTGTTTTTTGTGGAGTTCTAACTGTGGGGGTGAGTGTGACTCGGATTGGATTCTTTTGCCTGCTCTTGGGACTCTTCCTTCTGTTGGGTTGCCTTGTCTAGCCCCCTTATGAGGTCTTTTGCTTTTTCTTATTGTATTGTGTTTTGTTGTGTTTGACTGTTTTCTCTTGGAGACCAGCTCTTTTCTGAAGGGAAAGGAAGGGAAGTGGATCTGGGGGAGAGGGTAGGTGGGAAGAGCATGGAGTAGTGGAGGGAGGGGAAACTCTGGTCCAGATGTATTTTATGGGAGAAAAATCTATTGACATCTTGATATAAAAATTTTGATATATTAATAACTAAACAAAAAGACATCAAACAACCCAATCAATAAATAGGCTAATAAACAAATATATAGTTTTTGAAATATGAAATAAAAATGGCAAACAAACATGTGAAAAGTGTTTAACCCTGCTACCCATTAGATAAATGCAAAATTGAACCACGCTGACATTCGTCTCACTGTGGGGGACCAGCCCCCACACTTATTAACCCCAGGAACTCTTGAGGAATGAGGGATAAAAGACTTAGAAATAGAGGGTAGAGAAAACAGAGAGAAACACAGGATAGACTCAGGTGGGCATGGATCCCTATCCATAGGCCCAGAACTTTATTCCAAAGGTCTATTTATAACAATGCCAAGGGGTGGAGCAAAAGACCTCCCCCTTGATAGTTACAGTCACCTGGTACCCAGGCCGGAGGTCCAATCAACCTCTTATGCAGTCCTGTTCAATATAGTCACTAGGAAACCTAGTGGACTACAACATTTCACCTCAGACAATGGAATATGCTGTCAAGAAACTGTTATACACTGTTTCTATAAATGTAAATGAGACTAGGCACTATAGAAATCAGTTTAGATACTCCTCCTGGATATTTACAAAAGGACTCCAAGTCAATATATCACAGAGGTAACTGCACTTAAGTGCTGAGTGCAGCAATGTTCTCAACAGCTAAGTTGGGGAGACAGCTGAGGTCCAACTATAGAGGAATGGATAAAGAATGTGAATATATATATATATATATATATATACACACATAAAAATAATATGTGTGTATGTGTGTGTGTTTGGTGTGTGGTGTTTGTGTGTGTGTGTGTGTGTGTGTGTGTGTGTGTGTGTGTGTGTGTGATTTTTTAATCAACCATAAAAAAGAATGAATTCCTATTATTTGTAATAAAAATGAAACAGTTGACTTGAAATAATCATATGAAGAAAATAAAAAGCTAGTCTCAGAAATACAAATGTCACATTTTCAGCCATATGTGGTTGTGAGATTTTATATATGTATAATCAAGGATGTATGTATAATATAAAAGTAGAAATTGAGCTTTCTAGGGAAACAAAAAGGACTAGCAGAAGGGAGAAGAGTGAATATGAAGCAAAATTCTCAATGTACAATATAGAGTTATATGAAAATACTCTTATTTGGTACAGTATCATGTATTATACACAGTAAGAATCAAATTTACCCTATTATCAACTACAAATATTTTAATATATTACAAAAGTGAAGCATATATATTTTAAATAGATTATTCAAAGAATTTCTGTTGAGAAAGAGAGACAAGGTGGGGGGAGATAGAGATGAGAGAGAGAGAGAGAGAGAGAGAGAGAGAGAGGGAGCGCTTGATGGCAAGGAAAGCATGGCAGTATGCACGCAGAGCAGGAAGTTCATATAAAATCTCAACTGAAAGGAGCAGAGTGAGGAAGCAATCAGGAAGCGGGACAAGGCTATAAATGCTCAAAACCTACCCTTAGTGATGAACTTCTGCCTGCAAGCTTCCATCACCTCAAGGTTCCATAATCACCTCAAACAATGCCATCAATGGGGGATCAACTATTCAATACATGAGCCTAGGGGGGAATTTCTCACACAAACTACAACCAAATGATATATTAGTTACATTTTTGCTCCTGTAATCACTTTCTTGACAGGAAGTGAGTGGAGGAGAGAAGGCTTTATTCTGGCAGTATGTTCTCTCAGCTACTGAGGCTTCTCTCCAGGCACAGGAACATAGTTTTGTAGTTTAGTTTTGTGTTCTGTAACTTGGGCATGCTCTTTATCAGTTTCAACAGACATTGGGAGATCTTTAAGGATGTTCTGTACCCATATACTGCCTGGAAATAGACACTATTTTTCTTTAATTTTGGATGCTTCCTCTTTGTTTTTGATTTTTTTTAATGTGTCTGCACTGTCCAGGTTACCATACAATGTTGAATAGAAATGTGATAAAATCATGTTTTGTTCCTAAATCTTAGGAATAAGAAACATTTTGTCTTTTCTCTGCTAAGTTTGACACTAGCTGTAGAATTTCCTTTGTGTTTTTTACCCGGTTGAATCTCCCTTCTATTCCGAGCTAGTTGAATTTTTTACTGTGAAGTATGTTGAATTTTGTCTGTTGCATTTTCTTTTATTTGTGAAGATATTCACGTTATTCGACTTTTATTCTAAGGATATGTCACACTATTGTCATTATTTACTTCTGATAACCAATCTTGCATCACTGGAAAATATTGGTCATTTAAAAAATATTTGTACATACCGTTAGACATAGTTTATTCATATTTTACCTAGTGTGTTTCTACTTATTACCAGGAGATGTATAGTTTTCTTTTTTTCTAATATCTGTGTTTTTGATGTGAGGACAATGATGTGCAGATAGCATGAGTTAGGGGGTATTCACTGCTATTTTAGGTTTTGGAAGAGCTGCAAAGAATCATTAGTTATTTTAATAGCCATAGAATTATGTTTTGTTACAACTTCACTCTCTTTGTGAATTTGACAATAAACATTAGTGCATATTCTTGATAATGTCTTCTATTTGCCTTATGCTCTTCTGGCAAATAACCCAATGATGAATGGAATGCTATTGAAAGTTCTGATTTTGGTTGTTGTTTATTTCTCTCTTACATCTGCCTATTTTGCTTCCTGTATATATAAAGCTCTGGCTGGTGTGCCATGAAGTTTTATAATTGCTAGTGTTTTTAGAGTTTTAAAACTTCTGTATGTTTGCTCATATGAGGATGTTTACCTCATAAATATAGTACCTTAGAAGGTCAAAAGAGGGTATTGGCTCCCCAGGAACTGGAGTTACCAATGACTTTTGCCTGTGTTGGGAAATGAACTTTGGTCCTTTTCTAGAGTGGCAAGAGCTCCTAAATGTTGTACCATCTCTCCAGTCCCCTAATGTTTTTCTTTATGATTCTCCTCAAATAATCTGCCCTTCTTTGAACTATACCTTAAATTTTCCCTATAACACTTTATTTTGTAGTTGAAATGCATCAATCATTGTGGTTGTTGATTATGTAAGTTTTACAATTCCTTTTAAGTCATTTTGGCTAATGTTTGCTAAGTAAAAGATCAATTATTAAAATTTAAAGATAACAAGTGTAGTTATTCTGTTTAAAGGAGATATTAAAATCCCAAATACCAGGTGTGCATTTGATAAATGATGACATAGAAATACCAGAGAGGGGCCTTGCCACAGAGTAAATGTGCAGCTAATTATCACTTAGGGAGAAGTATGTTTTAAAGATTGCTAATTAGAAAGTGTGGGTATTGGTCTTGAACTGAAACAAGAAAACTAAAGAAGTGAGAGAGGACTCACAGGAAAAGAGGCTCAAGAGGAGACTCATGCCTGGTACTAAAAACCTAGACAACTGCACAGGCCTACTGATGTCAGGGATCTTGAAGGAGATCCAACAACTATCGGTTTACTAAGCCAGCTTTGTCCCAAAATACATTCTCAATATTTAGCCTTATACTCACAGGTAAGTGTAGTCCTCCATCTTCATCAAGGAAACTTCTTCTTGTAACAGATAGAGATCATTACAGAAAACCACAACAAATCAAGATGCAGAGTTGTGGAATTCATATCCAATTGATATAGTTACAAAACAACTCCTGTGCATAATGACCAGGAGTCAGTGAAGAATAGGGGCAGTGAGAATGTAAGAGCCAGAGGAACAGGGGTTTGCTATGTAATTGTGTCTCCTAGAAATGTCAGAAGCTATACTCATGAAGTCTTACCAACATGACTGTCTAAACAAGGGTGGCAGTGATAGACATGCTAATGTGGATGATGGAAAGCTCATGAGACCTCAGCTCTTCACCAAGAACTACAGGCAATTAATGAATCCTAAGAGTGGGAGAAATAGTCTTTCCCAGGAAAAAACATACCAACTGGATGTTCAATATCAAACTGTTAGCCCTGAAAACAACATACAATTAATAATATGCAAACTGAGCATATTATATTTATGTATTTAAGTGTGTGTGTGTGTGTGTGTGTGTGTGTGTAACAAGAATTAAAGCAAAAACAGGCCAAGAAATTGAAAGAGAGAAAGTGGGGTTATAGATGAGAGTTTGGCCAGAGGACAGGTAAGAAAGAAATGATGTAATTATAATCTCAAAAAACAATTAAAAGAAAAAAGAGCAGTGAAATTTATGCGTGGATAATTATCAGGAAGAAGACTATGGATGAAGTCATATATCAGTGTGAAGAAAGCAGCATGATACAAGAAGAGCTAACATGAAAATCTATTTAATATAATTTATTCATTTTCACAAATATTTCTTACCCCTATGTAGCACTTATCAGGACTGAAATACAGCATAGAGGGATTTGAAATATATATTTCAATGGTGATATGTTCTATTATTTGAAAATTATAAATAGAAATGCTCTTATGCTTATTGGATACTGTTGGTTATTTTTTACTCTCTTTACTCTTTGCTCTTTAAAGGCCCACCACACAGCTCCCAAATAAATCACACAGAGGCTTATTCTTAATTATGAATGCCTGGCCTTAGCTTGTCTTGTTTCCAGCCAGCTGACTTTAACTTAAATTATTCCATCTATCTTTTGCCTCTGGGCTTTTACCTTTCCCTATTTCTGTATATATTTTTCTTTACTTATTATTCCGTGGCTGGCTGTGTGGCTGGGTGGCTGCCCCCTTCTTTTCCTGCTCCTTGATCCTCTCTTCCCAGATTTCTCCTGCTCTTTCCTTCTCTCTGCCTGCCAGCTCCGCCTATCCTTTCTCCTGCCTTGCTATTTGCTGTTCAGCTCTTTATTGGACCAATCAGATGTTTGAGACAGGCAAAGTAACTCAGCTTCACAGAGTTAAGCAATGAAACAGAAAAGAATGCAACACATCTTTTTTATTATTAAAATTATTTTTAAAAAGTCCCACAGTATAAACAAATGTAACACATCTTAAAATAATATTCTACAACATGACACAATAGAGAAAAATTAAACAACTGTTATTTTAAATGATGTCACTTTAAGAGACAACCCTCTGCTAATACTTATGTTTAGTGAATAAAAAAGAAATTTGGAGGAAATTAGATTTCTATCATTCTAATAGTAGAAACTTAAGACAAACATAAACAATTTGACAGCTCTGGTTGTGGGGCTGGGAGTGAGGAAAGAAGATACCAATGCATAAGACCTTTTCTTTGATCTTGACAGCTAGCTAGCATTTTCAACCTCTGTCTTTCATATTTGGGCATCTATGTTTATTTATTTATTTGATAAATGCGGAAGGAGAATTCACAATAAGGAAATGGTAGAGCCTATGTGCAGTAATTATATGAAGAAAAATGGTCAGGTGTGCACAGAGGATATGTTGTTCTATCATAGGTGAGAAAGTGATGGTGAAGAATGTAGGAGCAAGGTAACCGTGATGGTAGACCATATGATTGAGAGGCAGTGGGTTTTTACTTTAGTCACATGTCAGACCACATGGAACTCTTTCTTCTTATCTCCTTCATCCAAGTTTGAACACACAAATAACTGGCTGCTCTTAATACGTTAAGAGCATTTTTATAAGAGGATATGTTTGTATTATCAGATATAAACCATTTGGAATTACTTATATAAAAACCCACATATATTAGAAATTGAATGCATTTACTTTGCGTATTAATATTGAATTAACATAGGCAGGTAAATTGATTGCAAATGTTCAAAAGACCAAGGAGAATAACATGAAATTTATCTTTCATTTTAATTTTTTTGTCAAATACCGTGAGCTTCAGATTTGAAACAAGAATAATTAGTTAATTTCATCAAGGTTGAACACCTTATTTTATATGAGTGTATTATATAGATAGTAATTATTGACCTTTTCCATTTGGAATATTAATTTCTAATCTCTTTAGTCATTAATTAATTCTTCTACAAGTACTCTCTGCATACTTAGCCTGTGATACACACAATGGCTAATTTGTTCTCAACACTGGGCTCAGACTTTTCCCTCCACCAAATTCACATGTTGAAGCCCCAGCTCTAAATATAATCGCACTTAAGGGGGAAATTAAATAATTGAGTTTAGATAAGGTCTTGAACATTGAACTCTCAAGGAGGTATTTATAGTGCTAGTGAAAAATCTGATATACACACATAGTGGAATTTTGTTCTTCCATGAAGAAAATAATATTATGACATTTGAAAGAAATTATAAGGTTCCTGACATTATCGTAAATGTGAGGTAAAGAAGACCCAGAAAGACAAACACTGTACGTTTTTGTCTTTATATAAAGCTGTTTGTTTTTAATTTTCACATTTATACATACACGAGCATTAGTATAGATAGTGATTATGACATTAAAGATGGAACTCTAAGGGATTAAAGGGAGATTTTAATGCAGAAGCTGTAAGAGAAAACATGTGGTATAAAAGTGAAATGGGGAACTGGGGAACGAAAGATACCAGTAGGGATGCTGAGGGAGAGGGGAAGAGGGGGAAGTTACAAAAAAAGTGTATGAACATGTCAGAATAAAGTATTATTTTTCCATGCTAATTAAAAAATATGTGTGGCTATGAGCTTTGTACTTTTGTGGGACTCCAAACAGTGGGAGTGAGTCTATCTCTGACTCTTCTGCCTGTTCTTGGGACTCATTTTCTCCTATTGGGTTGCCGTGTCCAATAGGATATAAGGGCTTTTGCCTTGTCTTATTGTACCTTGTTTTGTCTTGTTTGGCTTTTGTATCTTGAAGGCCTGCTATTTGCTGAAGAGGAAACAGTGGAGGAATTTAGAGGACAGAGAATGGGGGCAGAGCTAGGAGGAATGGAGGGAGAAGAAACTGGTCAAAGTGTATTGTACAAAAGAAGAATCTGTTCATTATTTGGTGTATTGTTTGCTGTTATGGTACCCTCAGATGACTAATGAAAATAACTTCTGAGAAATTCAGCACATTTCCATGGTCCAACACAATTGAGTAACAGATCCATTACATTTTAGATCTAAACTGACACATTAGTCAATGGCCAGTACTGCCTGAACTGGTGAAGTAAGTGTGTGTGTGTGTGTGTGTGTGTGTATTTTAGTCAATAGAGCCATTAAAATGTTGTCAATGAGAAACATCTCTCAATTTATATTAACATCAATTACATCCTGTGAATATTAGCTATTATTTTTATTGACGAATTTTTTTGTTTTGAGAAATTATCCTTTTGTTTTTGTTGTTTTGTTTTGAGACAGGGTTGCTCTGTGTAACAGCCCAAGCTGTCCTGTAACAAGTTTTTAGACCAAGCTTGCCTTGAACTCAGAGAGATCTACCTGCCTCTGCCTCCCAAGTGCTGGGATTGAAGGTGTGCATCACCACACTTGGCAGAAAAAAAAAAATTCACTAAAATCAAGACCTCTGGCTCCCACTGCTCTAGGGGCTTCAAGTACAAACTGGAGGTTTTTAAAGAGAGTGTGCCGGGCCAGGCTACACAGAGCTGCTTTCCTGAAGGTCACGAAGGAGGAAGATCGCAAGATGAGGCTGGGTTCTGGGGGCCTGGACTGGGTGGAGAGGCCAAGGACAGGGAGAAGAAGTCCTGGAGACCTTCTCCACAGCAGGCAATGACAAAGATTTTGGAGCCAGCATGTGACCTACTTAGGCCATTGCCTAGACACTATTTCCCTGGCTCATGGCTTCATTCACATCTGCTGTTCCCTGAACTTGTCCACATCGTTACTCCAACTCTCTGCTTTGGCTTAATGGACTCTACCTACCTGCATCTCCCTCTCCACTAGCATTATGACAAATTCTTGGGGTTCCAGAAAGGGTTGGTGTCACCAGGTCAATCTACAGGGTTGATGATATGCATGTCCGCAGCAGGGGAGGGTTGGTCCTTGTGGATTTGTGGTGACTGCTTCTCTTCTGTCCAGCTTTCTCTCTGGCAAATGACAAAAAAAATCCAATAAATAGTGGGTGTTGGGGAAAAAAATCTACACAGACAGAAAAAAAAAAAGATGGCCATGAAGACATAGTGTAAATGTGTAAATACGGAGAATTGTAGGAGTATTCAAAGCAAATGAAGACTTTGTAGATGAAGGATGTGGAGTGGAGGCTGGAGATGCATTTCTAAGAGGAAGAGATGAGAACAGAATGGAACAAGACAGAGGTTAAGTGGTAGAAAACTCTGTTACTGCAAATAACATGGAGGATGCTGTAAACATGTTAAACACTGAATTGCTTGACTAAAGGACTAGTTGAAAAAATTATGCTGGTTTAGTTACAAACAATACATTTACAAAATTTTAATATTGGTGAGAGAGTAACTCAAAAATTCCACTCAGAAGATGCCAGCATACTGAAATCATTGAATACATGGACATGATTTTAAGAAAAAATAATTCTGCCATGTGCAAATTTTTCTTCAAATTGGAAAATAATTTAGTATTTTGTTGCATATAGTATTTATATTACAGAGATCTCATAGTCACTTATTGTCACTGTCCCTTTGTATGTACAGGATGTATGAGAAAGAATATTTGTGTTCATTCTGTAAATGGATGAGGTCATTGTTTCAGGACTGTGGTAAGTGAACATGAGGTTTTTGCTCATAAAAATCACTAAACTTTGTTGTTTTATAAATGACTGCAAAGATGCTAAACTATCTCTGGTGAGGTTTTCTAACAGATGTTTATTGCAAGTCACAATTGAGTTACACAGAAGAAAAGAAATAGGATCATTACAGATTTTTACATATAGTAACTAACAGTCTACTTTCTCCCAATAGGCTGTAATTGTTGTGGTTATCTCTTTTAAGCTGAGTTAGTTCAAATTATGTGTATTGTTACAAAGTGAGTTCCTGGGACATTTCAGCATCTATTGTAACAATCTCTGGAGAAGCAATGATGATCATGTAATTATTGTGTGTCAATTGGTTGGTTATTATATATCATTTACAGTCACTTTAATTAAAAAGCTCACTGAATATTCTGGCATTATCTACATAATGTGAATGAACACAAGGGATATTTGTGAGGGAAAACACTTAAAATAGGACTACAGAGATCACATTTTGCAACTGGATCTTTATCTCAGTACTTCTTAAAAATAAGTCCTGGAAAATTGTTTGTGCTATGCTTTGAATTTAGGATGAAGAAGGGATTCCTCTCTTCTTACTGTGTGTTCCCTTGTTGTAAATAGGACTAAAATTAAGAAAAAAAGAGCCTACTACTAATAAACTATGAAATGGAAATGTATATGTCATGCATTTTCTTCCTGATAAGAATTATGATCCTCAGGGTTGGAATGAGTGTATTTTAAGTCATGATAGGTTATTTTACGTTATGTCTATGATAACTTCTGTAGGTTATGGGTCCCTTCTTGGGGTTTTTGGAAGCTGTGATGAGCTATTTGCAGAAATTCTACATCCTGTATTTTTTAATTAAGGTAAGGGGCATAAAGCAAAAAACAAAACAAAAACTTCCATTCATCAAAAATATAAAAACTGTCTTAGGATTGATATTACTGTGATGAAATTGAAGAATCTTGGAAAAGAATTTGGAGGAAGGGATTTATTCAAATTATGCTTCCACATCAGAGTTCATCATCAATGGAAGTTAGGACAGGAATTCAAACAGGAAAGGATCCTGGAGGCAGGAGATGATGCACAGGCCATGGGGGAGAGGTGCTACTTACTGACTTGTTTTTCATTGTTTTGCTCACCCTGCTTTCTTATAGAATCCAGGAACCACCAGCCCATGGATGATAACACCCAAAATGGACTAGACTCATGCCCATCAATTACTAATTAAGAAAATACCCTACAGGTTTGTCTATAGCCTGATTTTATGGAGGTATTTTCTCAATTGAGGTTTCTTCCTCTCAGGTGACTTTAGCTGTGTCAAGTTGACATGAAACTAGCCAGTACAGTAATTAAAACAAGGCATAAACTCTCTTTATAGGGAAGCTAAAATAGCATGAGTTTTGAAAGTGAGCACATGAGTGAATAGGGCCAGAGACAGGTGAATTCTTAGAACTTGGTAAAAAGCCATTCAAAGTAATGTAAGAGCACCAGGTTCAATTCAAGACCCTGTCTCAATAAATAAATAACTAAAGAGCAAGAGAGGAATATATCTAGAATTGACATCTGACCTCTACATGTGCAGATACAGGCAAGCGCACCTGTGTACACACACACACATACACACACTCCACAAACACACACACACTACAATAGGTAAACATCAAGTTCTTAAATTTTAATATTTGCTTTTGAAGTTGCATTATATGAAATGAAATAGAAATTGGTAACTTTGCAAAGATTTAATGCTTTATTAACTCAAAGTCTTTAAAAGAACATCTATGCCACAATTCTTTCTAAAGCTATCATCAATGTTTCAATTCTTCTTTTTTTCTCCCCACAGGCATTCATGTCTATACTTACGACATCAAAGAGATTGTATGAGTAGTTCAGATTAAATGAAATGTTTTGTTAGTCTAAAATCATTTAGCTAAAAATTCCCACTCAATTGTAGTATCCCATTTAGACTGTATTTTAAATTGTATTGCAGTTTTCACAAAGACAGGTTCAAAATGATATTCACCTTAACAGCAGGCACAGAAGTTGGAAATGTATGTTAGTTACCTGCCTCATTGCTGTATCAAGTGCCTTAGAAGAAGGATGCTTAAAGGAGCAATGGTTTATTTTCACTCATAGTTACAGATTGAAGCTCATCACAGCAGGCAAGTCACAATGGCAGGAGCTTGGTGCAGCTGTTCATATTGTACCCACAGACAAGAGGTAAGGAGTGATGACCCCCCTTGCTCAGACCCTACTGTGCTAGGGTTACAGATGTGTAACAAAGTTTTTAGCTTGAGTGCTGGGATCTAACCTCAGTGCTCATTCTTTTGTAGGGGGCAGTTTACAATGGAGTAATCATCCCATCCCTAAATTTAAGTATTTTAAATCACTCTATTTAAATGAATTCACAAAAAATTGAATTATTCTACAGTTATTGTTGACAGAATATTCTGTCCCCTCTACCAGTTCCTCATAACTGACACAGAGACTTAATATAAATTATAAGTTCTCAGTCAATAGCTCAGGCTTGTTACTAGTTAACTCTTACATTTAAATCAACCCATATTTCTTATCTGTGCTTTGCCACATGGCTTGGTACCTTTTCTCCATATAGCACGTCCATCATGCTTCTCTCTGCTTCTCTGGCGACTGCAGACTCACCTTTCTTCATCCCAGTATTCTTAGTTTGGTTTTCCCACCTATACTTCCTGCCTGGCTACTGGCCAATCAGCTTTTTATTAAACCAATCTGAGTGACAAATCTTCATAGTGTACAAAAGTATCAATCTGCCGGGCGGTGGTGGCGCACGCCTTTAATCCCAGCACTCGGGAGGCAGAGCCAGGTGGATCTCTGTGAGTTCGAGGCCAGCCTGGGCTACAGAGTGAGTTCCAGGAAAGGCGCAAAGCTACACAGGGAAACCCTGTCTCGAAAAACCAAAAAAAAAAAAAAAAAAGTATCAATCTACAACAAGTTATATTTACCATCACCATTTTCTCATGACATTTTATTTGTTTGCATGTGAACAGCATAAGATTTATTCACCATTCCTTTCATTTTACCATTTTCCCTATTAATACTGTCATATATCAGTGGGAAGAAAAAGAATAACTGTTCTCCTTATTGGAGATACAAATACGGCCAAGGCTAGAAAAGACAAGCCTAAAAATGGAAATACATGCAAAGACCCATATTTCTCTGCTACATTGGTTGGAGAGATCCTGATATTGTAAAATTTAAAGAAATAATTAGACCAAATAGAATAATGAATGAATGAAATAATTAGAGTAAGGTTTTCAAGGAAAAGAAACAATTGTACCAACCAAGTTTCAAAAGCAAATCAGATTGTAGTGTCTGAGAGGGGAGACTGTGGCTGAGTGACTGACAGGTGGGATGATGTAGAAAGGAAAAGAAGTTAATGACAAGTGAGCATGGAGGGATTGGCTGTGCTGCCTCTTGTGACCCTTGGTTGGACCTTGGCTCATGCTAAGAATGAGACAGGAAGACAATAAAGGCTTTTAAGTAGGAGAGAGATGTAATACCTAGGTCAACTTTAGAAGGACTGGTGCTGGGCAGAGAGTAGGTCAGGTAGAGTTGAGG
This sequence comes from Peromyscus californicus insignis, assembly GCF_007827085.1. Classification (NCBI taxonomy): domain Eukaryota; kingdom Metazoa; phylum Chordata; class Mammalia; order Rodentia; family Cricetidae; genus Peromyscus; species Peromyscus californicus. Next base: position 33,395,074 of record NW_026294584.1, read on the forward strand.
AAAGAAGTAAGAAGATAAGTTAGGATAATGTCATAATTTTGCAGATAAGGGATAATCATGGTATCCTATTTGATATTGTTGTATGATGTCTGAAACATTGACTCATTCAAACAGCTAAATCCTATTCTCAAAATTGTATCAAGTATATTTGTGTACCGATAGTGCTAGCATTTTCCCTTTTTACGTTTTAAAGTTGTACTGATTTAATACTTTGAAATAGATAAATCTGCTTCGTATTTTCATTGCACTTAGCTTAAATTATCTTTATCAATAATTCCAAAGTCAAGTGCACAGCTGAAAGACTGCTCAAGCCACCTAAAATATGAGATAGAAATGACATTTATGTTTTTATGAAGTATGCTATGACAGCATTCACGTTAGTAACTATTTTAAGGTACTTTATTTCATTGCATGCAGTTTTGGCACTTTCTGGGTTTTGAGAAACTTAGTTATAACATTTTATGAAATGTCTATTTGCACTTAGCTCTCCTCCCACCCTCTTCCGTATTTGTATCTGCTTCAGGGTTTATTAAGAATGGTACCAGAAGTTAGTTTAATCGGTCTCTGAAAGTGTTGTCTGCTGTTTTCTTTCTTGTTTATTCTTGTGCTTTTGTACTTTGTAATTTCATTCTCTCATCTTTTTGATGCTGTGCTTTTCCATTGTTCTAATGGCTGCCTTGAGTGTAAAGCTTTTCCTTTCTATGTTTTTTGATGAGAACTATATCCATGCTTTATTTCTTTATTTACAAAATAAACAGTTCATTCAATGTGCATTTCTCCTCTAAGCACCAGATTAACAAGTCACACAAATTTTGCAGCATATCTGATGCATTTTTGTGAGTTCATATTTGTGCTTGGATCTTTAGTACTTTGTTTGGCTAATTTTTAGGCTTTTGACATTTTTAAACTGGTATTTGGTTATGGATTCCTACTTTTATTCTGTAATGGTTCACTATTTTTCCTATTTACTAGGCACATATCACAACGTGACATTTTAATCTCTTCATCTCGAGTTTTATTTTACCTTTTTTTCCCATTTGTTGTTTATACTGTTTTGAGTGAATTTCTTCATCTTCTTTCTTTGCTATATATTTTCTCCAAACTCTGAGCCTATTCTGCTATTTACATCAGCTACTGAATAATTTATTTTAGTTACTATTATTTGCATACTCTGTGGCTCCTTTTGAACAATTTTGTGGATGATATTTCCCTCATATATTCCACATATTTTTTAATCCTATTATGTTTATTTTTATGTTTATTCAAATTATAATTTGTTATGAACAATCAGACCTGCCTATTTTTGTATGCATCAAGGCAAAAATTGTACATAAATCAAGGCAAAAACTAATATTAATCAGTCAGGGAAAACTATATTTGAGTTTATTACAATAGAGTGAAACTGGGATACAATCTCAACCCAACCCTGATGAAGCTTATTAGGTGCTGAGATGAGAGGGAAATCCTTGTGTTGGTTAGCTGTATTTTCATAATTGAAAATACACTTTCTTATTTCTTTATGACGGAAGATAGTTTAGAACTTGAAACAGGTATGTGCAAACAGACACCAGGAAGTCAGGGCACTTCCTTCCTAATGGATAATACTTCAACATTATATTTCCTAAATCAAGAAGAAAGGAATTTCTTTGGGGGTTGTAAAACTGACTAGAGAGGCGCCGGGCGGTGGTGGCGCACGCCTTTAATCCCAGCACTCGGGAGGCAGAGCCAGGCGGATCTCTGTGAGTTCGAGGCCAGCCTGGTCTACAGCGCGAGATCCAGGAAAAGCGCAAAGCTACACAGAGAAACCCTGTCTCGAAAAACAAAACAAAACAAAAAAAAAAAAAAACAAAAAAAAAACTGACTAGAGAGTCTTAAAAACATTGGTATGTCAAAAGGAGGAAAGAGACAAGATTCCTAATATGATGTTTTTTAGAGTAATTTCTCTGAGGATAGGGAGGACATAGGTATAGATAGAAGAGATTATAAGGCCTTCTTAAGTTCACTCAAGGTTTAGGGGACATAAATTGTCTTAGTAAGATGGCTGTCTCTTTCATAGTGGTGATGATCTTCTAGTATCTTGTTTATCTCTATTAATTCACAAGCCACAAAGAAAATGGAGGGGTTTATTTTGTGAGATAATGCAAATCTTGGTGTGAGAAGTCAATGGTATACTAAAGTATATTACAGGAACATTCTGTTCACCATAGTTGGGGTTCAGGATTTCTGAAGAAGAGAAACAGACACTGTTTTCCCCTGTTTGTCCACAGAGATGTTTCCTCTCTTTCAGTTAGTGTCTGTTGCATTTGTAAGAGAGCATCACCCCACAGTTGACATGAATACATTCATAATAATATGAGAGCAGGATGTGAAGAGTAAAGATATAACATAGCATCTTCAGAGCCCACCCTGTTCCCTTCTCTATGTTCTCTCCACACTAGACTTAGCTCTGCTGCTTTTCCAATGTTACTTCATAGCTCACATTTAGCGATGGGGTAGACAGTACTGTTCACCTCTACAGGCAAGGCAGGCAGTAATGCAAAGAACAGTCAATGAAGCATGCAAATCAGTGGGACATAGATTCCCATCTGAGACTTCGTTCCCTGCCCTTCCATACTTCTTTCTTGTTGGAAAATAGATAACTCTGCTTAGGTAGGTTGACTATGTTTTTTTTTTTATTTAATCTACATTTTTGTGTCTTTGCATTCCATCTCAAGTTGTATTCCGTAAAATATTTTTTAAATTTTATTTTATCTAATTAACATTTTTTTCATTTATTTTACATACAGACCACATTTCCCCCACTCTTCTCCTTCCATTCCCTCCTGCCACCTCCCATCCATTCCCCTGCCCATCCACTCTTAATTGAAATGTCCTCAAATGTCTGGTTTTCAGAAAAAGCCATACGAGGAGTCTAATTGTGAGGATGAAGGACTCAAAACTGAGAAGTGAGGATCAGAATGAGAATGTAGAAGCTCATCTTTAAAGATACTACACTATGTATAGATTTTAAATATGAAGTGATTTTGACTTAGATTCTTGTTTGCTGTTGTTTTGTTTTCTGTGTTTGTTGCTTTCAGTACCCACTGTTTATGGTCAGAGAATGATGTCAAGTTGTGTCTATAACTGAAAGCAAATTTGTAGCTCACATGTTCAAAATGATGTATTTTTCATAATTATTAAAATTCTACCATGATTTTACTGACATTAACCTGATCACGGCAGACATCATCTACATGTTCATTGCAATTATTATATACCATTCACCTCTACTCTCTTGATTCCCTTTAATTTAGCTTTGATTTTTTGTTATATTCATTATATTCATTTATAACAACTTTTAACTACACAGAATTTAGTTGTCATCTAAGTTGGTTTAACCTGCTATCCAGAAACTAATCACTGTTATAGCAAACACAGAACAAAAAAGTGAGAGTCATTAATTTTTACTGAAAATAACTCAAGTGGGCATTGTACATTATATTGAGATTATTCTTTTTTCCTAGTAGTAAACCCACACAAGCTTCTTCAGCAAGATTTTACTATATTCTTCTTTAGTTTTAAAAACTTTTAACTAGAAGTCCAAGTTCACTTCATTGATTACCTTATAATGCACACCATTAAACAAGTAAGACTTATTAGAGAAATAGTTCCTTAATTCTCTGGGAAAATCTGTAAATCAATGAATATATTTACCATACTCTAATTTTTCTTATTTTTCACAAAAGAAGAACTCAGTCTTAATTTCTGCTCTTGGATTTGTAACACATTCATGTAAGCTTTAGGTACCTTTATCTTCTTAACTGCCCAGGTATCATCGGCCTCTCACATTGCTCCTTATTAGCAACCCAATAATGGTAAGTATGTATTTGGAGGAAGTTCAAAGTCACTGCTACTAATATATACTGGTAACTGTTTTAGTTTGCCAGGTTCTAATGATGATACTAACAAAACATATTAGACAATACAAATAGATATGTTATGAGATGTCATCTTGTGACTTTTCCATGCAATGTGTAATATATATATATATATATATATATATATATATATATATATATATATATATAAAATGTAGTATCAGCTAAGGGTAATAAATAGTAAAGTCCTATATCAGAGTATCTTTAAATAAAATTTCACCTGAGAAAGTGTTCTTGAACCAGATACAGCTTATATGAAAGTAAATATATGTAAAGAGAAAACTAATATTAAACATTAAATGTACTTGTCCTTATAATGTAGAATATTGATGTAAAACCAAAAATATTGTTTCCTGTAGTTGGCATTATTTGTTTTCAAGACTTATACATGTTGTTGGATAGTTTTCCTTTAAACCTTAACATATCTGTGAACAAAGGCCAGTGGGGAAAATATTTGCCACATGAGAATTTAGAATGCTGATCTTTTGTAATCATAAGAGATACATCCAAAATACTATGACTGAAATGTATTTGATACTAATATGCTGGGTTTTGAAGAATACAAATAAACTCTGAGGAGGAGAAAGAGAGAAATAGAAGCCAGAGAAAAGGGATAGGGAAAGAAAAGGGAAGGGGAAACAGGGGAGGGGAAGGGAAGGAAAGGGAAGGGAAGGGATAAAGGAGAGAAAAAAGAGAAAGGAAGGAAGGTAAGAAAGAAGAGGTAAAATACATTCAATTCAATTAAATGGCTTACTAAGGTTTGTGGTTTCATTGCTTATTATCCAAGTACTCACACTCTTTTGGGGGAAAGGCATTAAGCCCAAACAATATTAGGTTCTTGGATGAGATCTCTTCTATTGCTCTGTTAATGGTAGATTGGGTGGAGATGTGTATCCAGGGATTTCATTGAATGAAACTTGTGCAGGTTGATTCTTTTATAGCATATACACACTGCTAGTGTGTTCTTCAACTGTCTGATGTCTAATTGCAAAACGTTCTGTGAAGCATGTCTTGGGCTTTCAGAATCTCTAATTCATTTCTTTCTTTAAGGTTGATTTTTTTAATAAGGAGTATGACTTAGTATTGTGTATTAAACAGCTAAGAATAATCATCACATTGATAAAACAATGCTTGTAATTTCACACATTGGCAGTTTTAATGAGGAAATAACAGTTAATTTTATTCTGAGTTTTCCCTCTCCCAATATTTTTAAGAATTCACTTAGCATGCCCTTTCTTCTCTTCCAGCAAAAGAGATACAAAAGCAAATTAGAAAAATAACAGAAACTGTAATCAAAACTGAACAACCAGTCAGTGTAGTGCATGCTCTGCTTTTGCAGAGACAGTTTAAGTCACTATCATGACTGTATTATTTTAATTGACACTGATCTTTCTGTGAGGGCACCACAGCATACAGACAGATGGCCTGGGAAGCCAATAGCTTAGAGATCATGCTTATTGGTCAGATATGCTTATAGACATTCAGAGTTGGAACAATGGATGTTCTCTTAAAGTTTCTCTATCTTTGGGGAGACTATTCATCTTTTAGAATTAAAACTAAATTTATAAAGTAAATAATTCTAGTGATTTCCAGATACACACACAAAAAAAAAACCCAATCAAACACATGAATTTTTTAGTGGAATAGTATACTAATGAAATATCATGCAATGATGTCTTTAGAAAGAAGATGCATGGTTTCGATAAACGACTCAAAGCAAAAAGTTATGTCATTTCTCTAGCTTCAGGGTAAGTACAATAGGATATGCTTGTTGATACTTCATTTTATTGCTCTTCAATTTTTATTTTCCCTGTAAAGAGAATTAATTTTATTGTATGATAATATAATAGAGTAGTTTTTCTTAACTTTGTTTCATAAGTGTGGTTTCAACTTTGGAAAATTGGTCCTTGTCTCTTCGAATCATCATTTCTAAGAATATTGCATTCCAAATAAGAAGTAAACTGTGGCAGGATATTTGATTGCACTGTGAATCCCGAGACTGTGTTAATAAAATCAATCTTGGGTCATGGTGTGGAGTCAGCACCTAGTTGACAGGAATTACTCATGGAAAGGATGGAGGAACCAAAAGATGAATAGAGACATGCACAGAAAGGAGGAAGGAGGGACTTGGAGTTTCCTGGTCTTTTGGTTTGGGACAGCTGGAGAGGTGCTCTCATGCTGGGTCTCAAATGGCAGCTGGTTGCTTCTGGGCATCTCTGATCTAGCAGGTTTTCACCCTGACATCTGACTCTCAAGTCTTTATTGGTAAATAGAAGGATAGAGACTGAGTTAAAATTTACATTTGGCAGCAGCAGCAGAGCTGGTGCTGATGGGACTGTAAATTCCACCAGGCCATTCTCTGAGCTGTGGGGAGCTGACTGCGGGGCTGTGGGGCCATGAGCAGTACTTAAAATATCAGTAGATTCAGGTAAAAATCAGTAAACATTTTGTAAAATTTAAATATTTATTAATGAATATATATGTGGAAAGTACAAAACTACACAACTACCAGGAGATACTGAAGAAATATTACATGATCTACTTTTTGGTGGTAACATTTTTAAATATTGCATCAGAGGCATGATCTCTGAAAGAATATGCTTGTAAAACATACTTTGTAAGAATTATGTGCTTGTAAGCATAACACTGTCAAGAGCATCAGAAGGCATGTTGCGGACTGAGAATATCTTGATCTTTTAATGACCCACAATAAGTATGAGCAGCACCATTCCATATGCTGGACTCCTGACTGAATGAAAGGGAGAAAGGGAGATGTGCACAAACATTCATCACTGCTTCTCGGCTGCAGATAGAATGTGATCAGATAACTCCTTAATCCTGTCACCATACATTTCTGACATAATAGACTGTATCCCCTCAAACTGGAAGCCAGAATAAGCCTTTCTTTCCTTAAATTGCTTCTTTTGAGGTATTGATGTTGTGGCAATGACACAAGTAACTAGTGTATTACCATGATTGTTTATTCATTACCGATAGGAATTGAAGATGTTACTGGCACTTTGAAAGACAATTTGAAGTTTCTTTATAAACAAAGTATATACTGACCTTGTGATTTGGTAATCATACTTTTACACTATTAGTTAAAAATTATCTAAATCTACTGAAACCTGCATGAACATGATTTAATGATTTATTACAACTTTATTCATAATTATCAATATTTATAAGAAGTTAAAAATATCTTTCAGTTTATAAGTGGATTAAATAAATTGTATTCCATCAAAACAGAGTAAAGTTATTCAGTCTTAAAATAAAATCAAACAACATTAAATAAACTCTATAAGTTGTGTGTGTTCCTGTGGTGTGTGTGTGTGTGTGTGTGTGTGTGTGTGTTTAAGAATAATAAAGAAGAAGAGGCCATGAATTTCAGAGGGAGTCAGGCTGAGGTATATGGGAGGAGATAAATGGGAAGACAAAGGGATGAGATTTGTGTAAATCAAGTATTCATATATGATATTTTCAAAAATTTAAAATTTAAAATTAATAAAGTATTCATCAAGCTCTGAAAAGATATGGAAATAATACATACATATTGCTAAATGAAAGATGCAAATCATAAAATTCCATGTATATTATGATGAAACAATGCCATCTTTTACAAAAGACAAAATGTAACAGACTGTAGCTAGAGTTTTCCTGCCTGGCCCACAGTCAGGACAAACTCTCTCACCTGCCAGTCCCACAGCCCCTCAGACCCGACCAAGTAAACAGAGACTTATATTGGTTACAAACTGTATGGCCGTGGCAGGCTTCTTGCTAACTGTTCCTACAGCTCAAATTAATCCATCTCCATTAATCTATACCTTGCCACGTGGCTCGTGGCTTACCGGCATCTTCACATGCTGTTTCTCATCGTGGCGGCTGGCAGTGTCTTTCTGACTCAGCCTTCCACTTCCCAGCTTTATTCTCCTCCTTGTCCCGCCTACACTTCCTGCCTAGCCAATGGCCAATCAGTGTTTTATTTATTGACTAATCAGCAACACATTTGCCATACAGAACATCCCACAGCAACAGACAATAAAAAATAATAAGCGTTACCAAGAGATTTTAGAGCATTAATAGACTATAAATAACTATATAATGCATCATGTCATTGGAATACATAAACTATACAAAGCCAAGCCGAAGCCATATTGTAAACTATTGAAGCTGGGTTACAGTAATGTTTCTATTTGTGTTCACAAATTTGAATTAATGTACCATTCTAATGATGATATGTTTGGATGGAGGAAGCAGGTGTATATATGTGCTGTTTGTATAGTTTTCTCTGAATTGTGTTGTTAATTTAATTGTGTTTTGCTCAGGAATTATTTAGAGCAAATTATTTCAGATAACATTTTATTAAGGTAATATTTCATATTGCATTTGCTTAGGCATTTTATAATATAAATATTAAATTTAAAGCTAGAGGTAATTTCTAATAATTGATACATAAACTTTTCATAATTGAATTATTTATTAAAAATATCAGTGTACTAATATTCTGGGCAGATAAGTAACTATGTACACCTAAGATGAGAATTTGTGTTATATGTTCTATTATACAGAACACACATTTGTATATATTATACTGTTTATTATTACAAACAAAAATATATGCCATAGATATGATATACTCTTACTTGGGAAGTGATAACTTCTCTTAAGTGAAAGGTGAGAAAAATATTTTATGAAATCTCAGGTATTTATTAATGTTAACTACATCATTTCTGCTCCTTTTTGAAGTAAATGTGTTAATTGTTCTCTAGTTTAGGAGGAATATTATTTTTCTAAGACTTTAAAAACAAAAAGTATCGCCTAAATTCTCAATCATGCTAAGCTGCATGTGATTTATAAAAATATAAAACATTTCAGTGTTCATAATATTGTATCACACAATTATTTTGTAAATTACTCTTAGGAAAACCTTTATGTTCCAGAATTTTCTAATTTTTGATTTCAGCATGTTCATTTAATATGCATTCACTCTTCTAATGATATGTGTCCAATTATATAAACAAAGCATGCATACATAGGGATATACTTAAAGTTAATAGAAGTTGAATGTTTTGTAGTAACTATCCTGCTAAGATTAGGGGCAAAATTCATACATACATACATACTCACTCAGTTTGTTGCGAGATACTTTTACAAATTAAACATTCCTTGATCAATAAAAATAGATAACTTGGTATTGAAGAACTGTTACTATACATTATTTGTCAACCATTTCATTTCCGTAATGTGAAATTCATACAAGTATGATAATATATTCTCCCTTACAAGCCCTTCTAGTTTTCAAGCATGAATCTCCAAGGAAATTATATTGGCCAGGTATATATAAACATCCCTGGACCCTAAGAAGCATTAAATGCTCTATAAATTTTAATGTGTTACTGGATAAGGCATATTGGAGAAAATTAATCATTTTTTAAAATATAGTTGACAGTACAGTGTTTTAAAATGTGAATTTGAAGTACCTCTTTCATTAAAACTTTTCAAACAAAGTTATTTAGTAAATATTATTCCTTTTCTCTCTTTTCACTTTCTTTCTACTTTCTTTCTTAAAATACAAATGTGCTGCTGATGCCCTGTACATCTTACCAATGTACATCTTACATCTGACCTGTGATGTGAAAACAGATTTTCACAAAATTTAGAAATTAATATATTGAAGTGGATTATAGATGAATTAGTATATTGTTTATTTAGAAAATCCCCATAATCCCTAAAAAAGTAATTATGCAATTTTCTTCCAAGCACTGACCATCCTAAGTGGGAGTTCATTAGGCTTGAGAGACACTGGCAAAGAGTGTTCACTGTTGTCAAAATAATCATCTGTAAGACTAGTTATAGAAATATATGAAGTAACTTTTTGATGTCCTGGGCTACAATTTTAAGTTTAAAAACCTCTATTTTATCTAGGCACAATAGTCAGTATAAGAAAAGCCACACTGCAATCAGTGACTAACTGAACTGTTTTTTTTTTTTTTTTTAAGATTTATTTATTTATTATGTACACAGAAGAGGGTGCCAGATCTTATTACAGATGGTTGTGAGCCGCCATGTGGATGCTGGCAATTGAACTCAGGACCTCTGGAAGAACAGTCGGTGCTCTTAACCTCTGAGCCATCTCTCCAGCCCTAACTGAACTGTTTTAGCAGCTAGCAAGATGTATATAATTAAAGGCTTAAAAGAGTTGTCAATGGAATCTTGTCTACATGTGGTGGGATGTGAACATTTGCATTTGAAGTGACAGGGTATGGAAGGTATTATTGAAATCAAAGAAGCCTTGGGTAGAGACAATGTGTTGGTACATTCAAAATTAAGAAAGTGGTAGGTAGGCCCAATGCGGAGAATTCAAATTATTTTGAACGCACAATATCTGATAGTTGTATTTCTGCATTTATTAAATATGAAATGGTATTTGCAGGTAAAAGAAAGAGCTTAGGGGACAGTCTGGCAGTAGAGGGAGCTTGCAACTCTGTAGTTTCTACACAGGATGTATGCATCTACGTCTAAGTGAGGAAAAGACTGATTTAGAAAACCTTACAAGGACCTTGCAGTAAGTAAGGAAATGGGCTTCTCAGCTTGCTCTTCTGTAAAGGAAGAAGTCTATGAGGAATGGTGTAAGTAGAGGTTACAGACACCATTATCTGCAGGGTTTGTTCTGGTAAAAAAAAAAAAAAAGAAAGGAAGGAAGGAAGGAACGAAGGGAGGGAGGGACGGAGGGGGGGAGAGAGAGAGAGAGAGGGAGAGAGAGAGAGAGAGAGAAAGGAAGGAAGGAAGGAAGAAATCCAATTTTATGACCTTTCCAAAACAGCTCATTCTTGGGAGCTGAGAGAAGTTGTTTCAAAAGCCAGAACTTTGTATTTCAATGTGCTGCATCCCAGAGAGTTATAGCTCTCTTAAAATACCCTGTCTGATTGTCATGACACTGGCAGTCTCCATAGCCTATAAATCTGGCCCACCTGTCCCCTTCTGTATTCTCCCCTCTTTCAATAGGGAAGAACCTCTGAATAGCACTTCATTCCAATTGTCCTCTTTTCAGAGATGTGTGATAAAATGTGCCAATAAGATATCATGATAAATCAAAAGGCAAGAGTTAAATTCAAGGGAAAACTAGAAGAATGTGTTAACATTGTTGTGGAAGCATGGCTGAGTAAGAATATAAAGAACATGTTTGCTGACAAGCAGATGCCAGATTGAACTAACTGAGAAGGGCAGGGAGCTGTGAAAGAAGATGCAAGAAACATAGATTACTCATGAATTCCAAATGAGAGAATGAAAAGAAATAGACAGAATGGTCAGATGAATACATTTGTGTTTTATAGTGCTGAAAAAAGGGAACAGCTTTAGCATACAAAGAGAAAGAAGTTCTGGAATGAGAAGACTATACTATGAAGCTAAGAAATAAAAATTTCCCAAGGAAAAAGAGGAACATGAGCTATGAGTGACAGGCCCAGGATTGAACTCAAGCAAGCATTCCTGTTCTGTGTAGAGAACGGTAGGACACAGACACAAGACAAGAGAGATCACAGCAACCTTCAGTCATAGAAAGGCATTGTATTTAAAAAAAATCAATTCATATAAATTTCAAAGCAAATTAAAATCTTTCCAATACACTACAAAAAGCAATTTACTTTATGGTAGTTTATTGATTAGCCAAATGTGTGCTACCAGAGTATTAACAGCCACAGACATTGCTCAAGGCAGAAAAATCATTATTTGTTTTCTTCAGGAAAGATAATTTGTATTTATTCTTAGAAGGAATAAAATAAATCATACAACTTGGAGTTTCTGTCAAGATGATATAAGTATTATCCCTATTTTCCAAATCTCACATAAGACTTATTCTCACATTCACAGCTGCTAAATCATTATTCACGGCATGAATAAGCAGTCCAGATGCTCTTTCTGATTAATGAGGTATAGCTATATTTATGGTAGTTTCCATGTGGTAACTACACAATTATTGATGCTGTCAGGAAACTCTCACTGCTTTCTGATAATGGGACGCAAGCTCCTAGAACAGTGCTGCTTACCTGTCCTTCTTGTCACCCATAATCCTGTGCATCAATAAAACTTTTCCTTGCACTGTTTATAAAACTCTCAACCACAGCATTCTGCCTAACGCATACACCGTGTATGTTGAGGAAGAGAGTATTTTGCTTTGATTTGTCATGTAGCCCATCATTTATTCAGCAATCTCTCCAATTGTCAGAGGTAACAAGGGAAGCCAATAAAGATTTTATTCCTATTCATTTGTTCTGGTTTTGTTAGTGTTGCAAGTTTAATTATGAAAATATTTTTAGGCGTTTGGATTGTGCAGGCAATTAAGTTCAAGTAAAGATGCAGAAGTAGCCGGGCGGTGGTGGCGCACGCCTTTAATCCCAGCACTCGGGAGGCAGAGGCAGGCAGATCTCTGTGAGTTCGAGGCCAGCCTGGTCTACAGCGCGAGATCCAGGAAAGGCACAAAGCTACACAGAGAAACCCTGTCTCGAAAAACCAAAAAAAAAAAATGCAGAAGTAAAGAAAGAGGTCCAATGAAAACTGTAAGCAAAAAAAAATGATTTTATACTGCTTTACACATATAGTTTGTTTGAATTCATTTGTATTCTTGCACACTAGGTAGTAAGTGTTGATTGCTTAAGTTAATTTTTTTGTGTATGAAGACAGAGTGTCAAGGTCACTCAGCAGATAAATGAACTTATCTCCTAAGCCTGACCACCTGAGATTGACCCATAGAACCTACATGGTGGAAAGAGAGAAGCAACGTGGTCACAAGGTGTCCTATGAGTCCTACGCGAGGGCCAGGCCACTTCCGTGCCCAAACAGATTTACACACACACACACACACACACACACAAACACAAGCAATTAAGTAAGTGTAATTTAATAATTAAAATGAAGACAGGTCTGTGAAGTGACCCATGCAATATGATGGATGTAACAGCAGTTCCATTTCATTTGCTCACTCAAATTTCAAGATAGACTTGCAAGGTAGAGTAAGGGGCCTGTTCTTTGTTCAGTCCTTCACCATGACAGTGCACTACTGTGCAGGATTTAGTCGTGCCTGTCCCCAGTGGGTGATTGATAAATGTCTGATGGATGAAGGAAGAAGCATAGATGAATGACCAGACATAATGAACTTCTTACCATACTATTTGATCTTTTAGCCATCTATCAATTAAAAAATTGATGACATATTTTCAACTTAAAAGAGAGTATAAAAATGGCCTCTCACTCTCACTTTGTGATTTTCTCTAATCAAAGTCATTTAAGGAACTTGAACTTGAATTTTCTCTTTCTTTAAACTTAAGGGATGATTTCTCTGGTTGAATGACAGTACTTTAAGAATGATAATTCAGAAACAGTACAGAAGGTTATCGATCTTTTGTCATTTGTATTTTACTGAGCTATATGCCAGAAGAGACAAAGGGCCCTGGACATTCTTCTGCAGAAGGAAACATAACGAGAGCAAGTAATTTCAGACAAGGGGAAAGAAGAACAGATATATATGGCTGTTACAAAAGCCTGACTTGTGGCCACAAACATGCTCCAGGGTTATTAAGGGCATGCCCTTGAGGATGTCTGCGAATCTTTCCAGCCTCCTTCCCTAGTCTCTTACAGGAAAATAACAATGTTCTCCAATTTGCAGCAGATTTGAATTTAAAACAGACCCTGAAGCAGAAACAATACATTGTAGGTGTTAGCCCCTGGAAGACTCCTGAAGACATCCTGAGCATGTACGGACCAGAAATAGTGTCTTGTTCACTTTAGGAGAAGGGTAGTAGGAGGGGGAGCCTTCCGAGCAGTGAGACATAGCAAAGAAATTAGGAAGCATGCTGGGATGTATGTCCCTGCTTCTCACAGAGGCTGGGGCACTCAATAGCTGCAAGAAAAGATGCTAGTCTCCACCCAGTTCTGGGATGCTGAGTGTAGAAGAGAAACCAGGGAATACAGAGCATTAAATACTTTATCAAGATTATGATGTAAATTGAACTGCATTCTACTGTTCTTCACACGAGAGAAAGAGGCAGGCTGCTGACCACATCCTTTTGAGATTCTGAAGTATATCAACAACATCACTTTCAAAAGGGGGAAAAACACTATGTTTTGATGCAACATTGGGTAAAATATGATGTGTCTCATGGAGTAATTAAAAACCACAGAAAATAGCAGCAAAGTAGGCCTCTGATTCAGGTGATCTATGACTTAATAGTGTGGATCCACTTAGGTCACAGGCATTCTACCTGACATTACAGTGAGTCCTTTGAACACAGTATGCCAATAATTTAAATCTAATCCAATCCTGGGTACCTGGCCCATGATCACTGACCCAACCTCCTTCCTTTGGCAACTGTCACCAGTGTTATTTGCATGTTGGGTGCCTTCCTGTGTTATTTACTTTCCCCTTAGTGGGCTTGGTTTGCTGGCATACTCACCACTCAGTATAATATCCTAGATTTGTTAGTCTGGATTCAAATGAGGATACCTATAAATTTAGTTGACAAAATTTGCAGCTTAGGGATTAAAGGGCACGAAAGAGGAGGAGACAGGTAATTGTCATCACTGTGAAGCAAATGAACCTTTGTAGGCCAACCTAACAGACCTCTCAGAACCACATAAAGGGGCAGAGGAAAGCTGGCCAGATAATAATACAAGTCACTGCACCTGAGTAGTCAGAATTGTGATGGACTTGTGAAATGACACCATTTTCAGTTTGCTCAGAAATATGGGGATTGGAGTCTATTTCTTAGATATCTAAAGTTCTCTTTCTTTCTCTCTTCCCCTCCCTCCCTCCATCTCTTCCTGCCCCTCACTCTCTTTCTATCCAGAAAGGAGACAGAAGTATGTACAATAAGGAAGAATCTTATTCATAAAAACCTACTGTTCTTTCTGTAAGTTAATTGCAAAGGCCAAACACAGCATTTTAAAGTATAGGCTCTGGCAACAGTCTTCAAACTTTGGGCTAATTCTTTTTTTTTTCTGTTGCTAATATGTGAATATTGAGTTTATCGTATTTTTATTCTTTCACATATATATTATTTTGATTTTCTTACCATCCTGTATTCTCTCTTATCTACCTTCCACTCCCACTTAATCCTTTAATTTTCCCAAGCATTTGTCCTTTATTCAAGTATTTGGGGAACCAGGTATGTTTTTGTTTTGTTTTGTTTTGTTTGTTTTTTTGAAGACAGAGTTTCTCTGTGTAGCCTTGGCTGTCCTGGAACTCACTCCGTAGACCAAGTGGGCCTTGAACTCATTGAGATCTGCCTGTCTCTGCCTCCCAAGTGATGGGACTAAAGGTGTGTGTCATCACTGCCAGGCTCTAGGTATGTTTATTTTTTAAATATTTATTTTATTTTTGAGATTTAATATAATTATATAATTTACCTTTTCCATTTCTTCCCTCCAAGCTCTTTCACACAGTTCTCCTGGTTCTCTTTCAAATTCAGGTCCTCTATTTTCATTAATTATTGTTACATACATATGTGTGTGCTCCTAAATATTATATTTAATTAGAACACTTACATGAGAATAGGTGGGGGAAGTGATTATTTACCAGTGGCTACACAGCTGAAGAATATGGCTTCTCCTCTTAAGTAGAACCTCTGGGATGGTGGGTTGTTAGCATGTCTGGTCTGGATGAAACTTGCACAGATAACTATAGATTCTGTAAGTACATTATTACAACTGTGCCATGTCCAGAAGGCAGCATTTCCCAGCTCTCCTTCTTAGTCTCTGGCTCTTGCATCCTTTCCACACCCCATTGCACCACAAACTGTTTCCCTAGAAGAAATGATAGAGATGACCTGTTTCAGACTCAGTACTAAAGTGTCACTTATTCTCTCCACTCTGGCCTTCTATGGATCTCTGCATTCACAATACCTCCTGCAAAAATGAAGCTATTCTGATCACAGCTAGTCTATAGGGTTAAACGTATTTAGAGGAAGTTGACAACATGTCTATTCATTGAAATACCAGTGATAAATTCTCTCCTAGGGCCTATGTCTCCACTGCCACTTAGGAGGTTATGACCAGGTTTACACTGATGGGTATGATTTCTCCCCTGTGGAGCATATTCTATTGTTGTGAAGAAACACCATGACCACAGTAACTCTTATAAAGGGAAGCATTTAATTGGGGCTGGCTTACAGCTTACAGTTTTAGTCCATCGTCACCATGGCAGGAAACATGGCAGTATGTAGGCAGACACAGTGCAGGAGAAGGAGTTGAGAGTTCTACATCTGGAACCGCAGGCAGCAGGATGACAAAGCCACTGGAAGTGCCTTGGGCTTTTGAAATGTACTCTCAGTAACATACTGCTCAAACAAAGCCACACCTATTCCAATAAGGCCACATCTCCTAATCCCTCACAAGTAGAGCCATTCTCTGATGACCAAGCATTCAGATATATGAGTCTATGTCATCCATTCTTATTCAAACCACCACAGGGCAGTTTTCAATCCCAGTCTTAAAGTGGTTTGTTATTTTCATGACCTCCATACTACTATCATATAAACAGGTGCATCTTGCCTGGCAATTTAGTGTTGTGGCTGGAAAGTTTTACAGCTGGATAAGAACATTGATGACTTTGCTCTCCCGGCAGACTGCCTAGCACCATCTTGCACTATGAGAACTAGCTTGTGGTAAACAAACTTCTAGATCAATTCCATCCGAATTTATCTGTGCCTTGCAAAGAAAATGTATGATGTCTGAGACAATGTGATCTCAGAGTATTGGTGATAGCTGTATTGTTCAGGTGGTGGCTTTGGGGCTTCCATGATCAATAACTGATAGGGTGTCACTCGATCCTTGACAGAGAGATTTTTGTTTAGTAATATATTACTTCTGGGAGCAGCATTATTTACCTGTAAAGGGTACTTTGGCTGAAGCCCCTTTTCTTTCTTTTTTGAAAATAAGTACATGAACTTGAATACACAACAGCTCTATCATGCCTGGAAGTAAGCATTTCACACTGTCATTTCCTTCCTTTGGCTTTTAGATTCATTAATCCACTTCTTCCATGATGTCCCCTAAGCATTGGAAGGGGTAATATATTTATGGCTAGACATCCAACAGTCATTTATTCTCAGTACTTTGACCATGTGTGAATCTCTGCGGTTATGACTGACCACTGCAAAAATATGCTTCTATGATCAAAGCTGACAGCCACTCTAGTCTATGTGCATAGACACGGTTATTTAGAAGGAAGTTTCATGAGCACATATTTCCATTTAACAAAACAAGAGCAGTCACTTCCTCAGTAGGTCTTATGACTTCTCTTGGCAGCTTGTCTTTTGTTCTCTCTCTCTCTCTCTCTCTCTCTCTCTCTCTCTCTCTCTCTCTCTCTGTCCTTGTTCATGTAAGTGTACATGTGTTTGTATGCATGCAGATGGGCCTGAAGTCCCAAAGTCACTCTTGGATGTCATTGCATGATTATGCTTACAGTTTATGTTGGGGGGGAGGTGTCCTAATGTTGCAGGAGATTTGTTTGCATTCATGCTCTGAGACCACCAATGGAGTGGATCATAGAGTTTTCTGACTGACTCAGAGGAAGATAGAGGGACACAGAGAAAACAAGGAGGGGCTTAAAACAAGCTCAGTCTTTTAGATGGGGAAGGTGGATAAGGGGGTAAGGTGATCTTTTCTCCATCGCTCTGTTGATCAATCAGTTTATTACCTAATATTTGACTCGCAGGCTTATTGAATAATAAAAAATAAAAAAAAATTAAAAGAAACCACAATATGCTAAGAGTTTCTTCTATTCTTCCATTCAAATTGTTCATTCAATATTGTTTATTTTTTTTATTTTGCAGTTGTTCTTTTTTCAAAAGCCCATGATATTAACAATATTTTAAATTAAAGCCTACATGAAAATATGCTTCAATAGAATTACCCTCTCTGTGTATATCATGGTTTTCTCTCTCTTTCTTTCTTTTACATTTCTTTAGCATCACTTTTATATTTTTATTGAAAATAAATCATTTTTCATACAGTATATTCCGATTATGGTTTCCTCTCTCCTGTTTCCTCCCCACTTCCTCATCCAATCAAATCCACACTCTTTCTTTCTTTCTTTCTTCTTAGAAGCAAGTCATATAAAAAATAATAAAGGTGTCTCAAAGAACTGAAGTTCATTGATTTGTCTAGGATGACTGGCCAATGAGCTTCAAGGTCCATCTGTTTCTATTGCCAGTTGGCTCTGGGGTAATGGAGACACGCTGGTATTATTTTACACCGGATCTTTGAGTTGAAACTCAAGTCCTCAAGCCTAACTAGCAGTCATTTTACTGAATAAACCATCTCTCCAAATCCCTCCAACACATCCCAAGCAGGTTTTAACCAAGATCAAGTACTAGATTTGAGTTCTCTCTCATGAAACAAGCATCAAATTCAATTCTATGTTGGTTGGTTAGTTCCACAACAGACTTCCTATTCCTACCAATGGGCTCATTTTGCCTGGTCGGTCCGTACTCTTTCACTCAGTGTACTCAACTGAGTGAGACTATTGATTATAATTCTCTCCCCTCAGCTTACACAGCACCTTTTGTACTATGATGGATAACCATCAGGGAGGATGCTTCCTTCTTGGTTATAGCTTAATCTATCCAATAGCCCATCACCCTTCTCTTTCTAGGTCCCCACTTATTCAGCTACCATGGCATTGGGTGAAATACATTTAAATAGTTATATTCAACAGTGGTGCCATGGAATAGGCATAGAAACTGCTGTCAAAACTCTTTAACATGTTCAGCACTCAAAAAGGCAGTGATATTTGCTTTTTAATTTCAGTATTGCTTTAATTATTACAATTATAATTCTTTGAAAAAACACAGATGGAGTAAGTTTTACTTTGTAGTCCCCAATATGCAGTCACACAGATTAAATAGGCTTTGTTTGTCCCTGTCAAAGATATCTTAAAACTATCATTTGTTTTGAATTAAATGAACCACAATTAATCAATTTTCACCAGTATTCAAGTTTTCTTGGAGAATTTAAGTTAAAATTTATTTAAAAATTCCCTTCTGAGTTTATGTTTCATTAATTTATTCTATTTATATCATGAGTGCTTTCATATGAACAGGAAATGAAAGAGTTGAGTTTCATGTTTATTTTCTATAAGCTGTATATTCTTTCACAGAAACATAATGAGGATTAAAAGCAAAGGCATCTGATTAGGAAAGATAATTTTTCCATTTTAGTAGATTTTATCCCCTCGGTTTAGGCTCTAAAAAAATAAAAACCAAATATGTCATGATATTTTTCATTTTTGGTTTTTTGAGACAGGGTTTCTCTGTGTAGTTTTGGTGCCTGTCCTGGATCTCACTTTGTAGACCAGGCTGGCCTCGAACTCACAGAGATCAGCCTGGCTCTGCCTCCCAAGTGCTGAGATTAAAAACATGTGCCACTGCAGCCTGGCGTTCTTCTTTTTTTCTGACAAGAAAGCAACACAATTAATAGCACGAGTTGCTCTAAAAGTCACATTTTGTCCCAATTCTGGTGGAATACTACTGATTGGGTGCAGACCCCACCAGTCTGAGGAACAGGGGAGTGACCTATCTCCCAGCTGAACTACTCCACTCCCTGGATTCTGTTCCCCCAAGATGCGTTATACTGCCTGAGCCCTCCCACCCCATCATCCTCCCCATGATCAGTCCTCCCACTCCCCCACAACTCCAGCAGACTTAATTGGCTCGGGTACAGTCCACAACAGTCTGAAAAATGAATGAGTGACCTGACTGCCCACCAAGCTGCTGCACTTCCTATATTCCAATCCCCAGGACCCATCCTGAGTTTCTACCCCTTCTACCTCATCACCAGTACCTCTGCTGGGCCCTGCCTACAACTCTGGCAGAATTCCACTGCTCCCATGCAGGCCACATCAATCAGAAGAACATAGGAAGACAATAGTGGTCAGAAAACTCAGGCCACACCAGTCAGAAGATAGAGACAACCTGCTGTACCAAAGGCCAAGATAAGCACCAGAAGGCTAGCTCCCAACTTAGACAGAGACTTCCTACTAGATTAGAGGTCACACTGACCACTAGAAATCCAGGCCACAAAGAATAAAAGACAAAAATGAAATAGAAACCAAGAAACAAAACACACATTCAACAAACACAAACTTCAGAGTCAACACCTAGACCTATAATCATCCCCAAACCAGATGTCTAAATGCTAATGTAAGAATACATCACCAATAGTCAAGTCAATATGGCACCACCAGACCACAGATATCCTACAACAGCAAGATCTGATCATTCCAATGCAGCTGAAGCACAAGAAAATGACCTTAACCATCAACTTCCTGAAAATGAGGAAGGTCTTAGAGAGAAAATGAAAAAAAAAATCACCAAAAGAAACTGAGGAAAAAGCAAACAAAAAGATGCAGGAAATCCATAAATCTCTTTTTAAAATGCCAAGAAAACCAAGAAAAAACAAACGGGTGAAGAAAATTGTTCAAGGTCTGAAAATGGAAATAGAATCAAGAAAGAAAACACAAACTGAAGGAATTCTGGAAATGAAAAATCTGGGTAAGCCTATAGATTCATGCATCACCAACAGAATACAAGAGATGGAAAAGAGAATCTCAGGAGTTGAAGATAAGATAGAAGAAACAGATTTATCAAAGAAAATGTTAAATTAAAAAAAATTCCTAACACAATACATCCAGGAAATCAGGGGCACTAGGAAAAAAACAAACCTAACAGTAATAGGAATAGAAGAAAGAGAGGTTTCCTAGTTCAACAACCCAGAGAATATATTTAATAAAATCATAGAAGAAAAATTTCAGAATCTAAAGCACATGCCTGTAAAGGTACAAGAAGGTTACAGAACACCAAATAAGTTGGACCATGTAATAATCAAAACAATAAACATACAGAACAAAGAAAGACTATTAAAAGCTAGAGGAAGAAAAGGCCAAGTAACAGATAAAGGCAGCTCTATTAGAATAACACCTGATTTCTCAACAGAAACCCTAAAATTCAGAAAGGCCTGGAATGATATCTTACAGAATCTAAGAGACTACTGAGGCCAGCCCAGGTTACTATATCCAACAAGATGTTCAAACACAATAGATGGAGAAACCAAGATATTTCAGGACAATATCAAATCTAAAGTTATTATCCACAAATTTAGCCTTACCAAATGCACTAGAAAGGAAACCCCAACCCAAGGAAGGTAACTACAGTCATGAAAATACAAGCAATGGATAATCTCACACCAGCAAAAGCCAAAGAAGAGAAAGACACACACACTACAGCAACAAAAATAATACACACACACACACACACACACACACACACACACACACACACACACACACACGCTACCACCACCAACAACAAAATAACAGAAATTAATCATCATTGGTCATTAATATTTCTCAATATCAATGGGCTCAACTCTCCAGTAAATACATAAGCTATCAGAATAGACATAAAAACATGATCCACATCTCAACATCAAAGATAGCCACTACCTCAGAGTAAAGGGTTAGAAAAAAATTTCCAATCAAATGGACCTAACAAGCAAGCTGGTATAGCTATTCTGGTATATAACAAAATAGACTTCAAAGTAAAATTGATCAAAAGAGATCCAGGACATTTGATACTCATCAAAGTAAAAATCCACACATGCCCCAAATGCCAAGTGCACCCCCATTTGTAAAAGAAACATTACTAAAGTTTAAATCACACATTGAACACTGAACACTAATGGTTAGAAATTTCAATACCCCACTCTCACCAATGTACAGGTGATTCAGACAGAAACTAAACAGAAAAATAATGGAGCTAACAGACATGACTCAAATTTACCTAACAGATATCTACAGAACATTTCACCCAAAGACAAAAGAATATACCTTCTCAGCACCTCATGGAACCTCCTCAGAAATTGCAAATGTACGTGATCACAAAGAAAGTCTCAATAGAATTACCACTGGGTCAAGTAAAAAATAAATAAAGCAATTAAAGACTTCCTGGAATTCAATGAAAATGAATGTACAACATACCCAAAGTTATGGGAAACTATGAAATTGGTGGTAAGAGGAAAGTTCATAGCACTAAGTGCCTTCATGTAGAATCTGGAGCTATCTCAGACTAACACTTTAACACTATACCTGAAAGCTCTAGAGGGGAGAAAAAGGAGCAAACATACCCAAGAGGAGCAGACAGCAGGAAATAATCAAACCAAAATCAATAAACTAAAAACAAAGAGAAAAATACAGAGCGTCAATGAAACAATGAATTGGTTCTTTGAGAAATTCAACAGGAAAGACAAACCCTTATCCAAACTAACCAAAAGACAGAAAGAGAATATCCCAATTAACAAAATCAGAAATGAAATGGGGGACATTCAGATGAAATTGGGGAAATCCAGAGAATTGTTAGGTCATCCTTCGAAAACCTATACTCCACAAAATTGGAAAAAAAAATCTAAAAGAAATGGACAATTTTCTGGATAGGTACAACATACCAAAATTAAATCAAGATCAGATAAACAATTTAAATAAACCTATAACCCCCATGGAACTAGAAGCTCTCATAAAAGTTTCCCAACACTGCCCACCCACCAAAAAAAGACCAGGACCAGATGGTTTTAGCATAGAATTCTACCAGACCTTCAAAGAATAGCTAATCACAATACTCAAAATTCCACAAAATAGAAACAGAAGAAATATTGCCAAACTTATTTTATGAGGCCACACCAGTGCTGACACACATATCACACAAAGACTCAACAAAGAAAGAATTACATATCCATTTCCCTCATGAACATTGATGCAAACATATTCAATAAAATACTGGCAGATTGAATTCAAGAACTTAAAAATGTTTATGTACCATAATCAAGTAGGCTTCATTCCATAGATGCAGGGATGGTTCAACATACAAAAATCTGCGAATGTATAGCACCATATGAACAAAGTGCTGAAATAAATAACCACATGATTATCTCAGTAGATACTGAAAAAAACTTTGACAAAATCCAATATCCCTTCAAGATAAAAGTCTTGGAAAGATCAGGGAGAGAAGAAACACACCTAAACATGTCATTCATCATACAGGCAAAAAGGTTTTTAAATTCTTGTGAGGTAATGTTGTCAGCCATATTACAAGAATTACTTAAAATTTGTTAGTTAGTTTTAAGGTGTAAAATTATCAAGTACTTTTACTTGAAATAAGATGCTGGTTTGTCTATCTTACCTTTCCATGGTATTAGGGGGTGTAGTAGCACTTTTCAGCCAGCAGGAGGCGTTGGTATAGCTCCAAAGTAGGTCCTGTTGAATGCCTTGGCTGGCGGTAGAGTGAGCATAGACAGTAGGCAGTTCTTCTGGTGACTGCCTGGAGCTTTAGGGCGTGGAGAGTTCCAGGCCGATCTAAGCCCCTCTCTGCCTCTGCAGACAGGTCTGCCAGCAGGCACAGCTCCAAGCCCTCTCTGTGCCTAAGTAGGGTGCCGCCTGGGACAGTGCCATGTCTATTTTAACTAGGTGAAACTGTGAAAGCCTCAGGCTAGGGCAGGGAGCCAGCACTCAAGGAGGAGGGGGAACGCCTCACTCACACTGGGAAAGGTGTGGCGTAGTCCTGAAGTGTTCTCTGGAGAACTCTGCTCAGTCTACTTCCAGTATCCAGGGTCCAGGAACCAAGAGAGCTGGCCCATCCGTATTTCTGGTCTTTAGGGTCATCTTTTGGCCCTGCCTTGTAGGCATGACAGTTACCAAAGCCTCAATGGGGGTTGGAACTTCCAGATCAAAGCTGGAATGACTAGTCACTACATAAAAACAATATACAACAAGAAAATAGCTAACCTCAAATTAAATGGAGAGAAACGCAAAGCAATGCCACTAAATCAAGAATAAGGCAAGGCTGTCCACTCTCTCCATATTTATTCAATATAGTACTTGAAGTTACAGCTAGAATAATAAGACAACTAAAGGAGATTAAAGGGATACAAATTAGGAAGAAATCGAAGTGTAATTATTCATGGATGATGTGATAATATACATAGGTGACCCAAAAATTCAATCTGGGAACTGCTACTGCTGATAAATACCTTTAGTGAAGTGTCTGGACACAAGATTAACTCAGAAAATCAGTATCCCTCTTATACACAAATGATAAGTGGGCTAAGAAAGAAATAATGGAAACAACACCCTTCATAATAGCCACAAATAATATAAAATATCTTGGGGTAACTCTAATCAAGCCAGTGAAAGACCTGTATGACAAGAACCTCAAGTTTTTGAAGAAAGACATTGGAGAAGATATCAGAAGAGGAAAAGATCACCCATGCTCATTGATTGGTAGGATTAACATAGTAAAAATGGCCATATTAATAAAAGCAACCTAAACATTCAGTGAAATCTCAATTAAAATTCCAACACAATTATTTATAGACATTGAAAGAACAATTCTTAACTTCATATGGAAAAACAAAAATCCCAGGGTAGCTAAAATAATTTTGTACAATAAAATAAATTACAGAGCTATTACCCTCCTTGATTTCAAGCTCTACTGCAGAGCTATAGTAATGAAAACAGAATGGTATTTCAATAAAACAAGACAGGTTGATCAATGGAATCAAATAAAAATCCCAGATGTAAATCCATACACCTATTGACACTTGATCTTTTATTAAGAAGCCAAAAATATACAATGAAAAAAGAGGCATCTTCGCCGGGCGGTGGTGGTACACGCCTTTAATCCCAGCACTCGGGAGGCAGAGGCAGGCAGATCTCTGTGAGTTCGAGGCCAGCCTGGACTACAGAGTGAGTTCCAGGAAAGGCGCAAAGCTACACAGAGAAACCCTGTCTCGAAAAACCAAAAAAAAAAAAAAAAAAAAAAAAGAAGCATCTTCAACAAATGGTACTGGCATGACTGGATGCCTGCATGTAGATGAATACAAATAGACCCATGTCTATCACCCAGCATAAAACCCAAGTCCAAGTGGATCAAAGAACTCAACATACATCTAGATACACTGAATCTGATAGAAGAGAACATGAGAAATAGCCTTGAATGCATTGATGCAGGAGACAACTTCCTGAATAGAACACCAGTAGAACACACTATGATCAACAATTAATAAATGGCAACTCATGAAACTGAAAAGCTTCTGTAAGGCAAAGGACACTGTCAATAGGACAAAACAGCAGCCTGAAAAATGGGAAAAGATCTTCACCAACCACACACCTGACAGAGGGATGATTTCCAAATTACATAAAGAAATCAAGAAATGAGACATCAAAATACCAAGAAATCCAATTAAAAAATGGGCACAGGTCTAGCTAGAGTTTCCTGCCTGGCCCAAGGTCAGGGCAAATCTCTCTCACCTGCCAGTCCTACAGCTGCTCAGACCCGACCAAGTAAACACAGAGACTTATATTGGTTACAAACTGTATGGCCATGGCAGGCTTCTTGCTAACTGTTCTTACAGCTTAAATTAATCCATTTCCATTAATCTATACCTTGCCACATGGCTCGTGGCTTACCAGCATCTTCACATGCTGCTTGTCATCGTGGCAGCTGGCAGTGTCTCTCTGACTCAGTCTTCCACTTCCCAGCTTTATTCTCCTCCTTGTCCCGCCTATACTTCCTGCCTGGCCACGGGCCAATCAGTGATTTATTTACCAACCAATCAGAGCAACACATTTGCCATACAGAACATCCCACAGCACACAGGTCTAAACAGAGAAATCTCAAATGGCCAAGAAGCACTTAAAGAAATGTTCAACAGGGAAATGCAAATAAAAACTATTTTTAGATTCCACCTTACACCTGTTAGAATGGCTAAGATCAAAAACATAAGTGACACCTCATGCTTTCAAGGATGTGTAGTAAGGAAAGAACTCTTACATTTTTGGTGGAAGTACAAATTTGTACGCCTACTTTGGAAATCAATATGGCAGTTTCTCAGAAAATTGAGAATTGATCTAAATTAAGACCCATCTATACTACTCTTGACCATATACCCTAAGGATGCTCAATCATACTACAAGGACAGGTGATCAACTGTGTTCACAGCAGCTTATTTGTAATAGCAAGAACCTGGAAACAACCCAGATGTCCTCAATCTAAGAATGGATAAAGAAATGTGTTAAATTTTCACAATGGGTAAATCTCAGACACTTGAGGAGAACAGCCTGGAGGACTAGAAGAGAGAACTAGAAAGACAAGATGGAAGATGAGGAAGAGCCAGGTGGGGAAGAACAAGATGAGAAAGAAGGCGATGGGAGAGGAGCTGAGATGAGAAAGAACTAAATGGATGAGAACCTAGACGGGGCAGAACTAGATGACAGAACTAAGATAGCACTTAGAGGGAACAGCAGAAAAACGGAGAGAGAAATCAGGCAAGACAGTAGCTAAATAAGAGAGTACAATAGAAGCTGTGTAGAGAGAGAACTGACTCAGAAGAATAAAGTGAATGGACCAAAAACTTTCGTGTACATAGATTCATTTCATATTGTCTAAAATTAGATTATCAGCTGGTTGTAGACTCTTCCACACACTCTGGGAGAGGGCTATCGTGGGGGTGGGCCCCAATAGTCCTCAATGAAATTTGCTCACAAATGGATGAAACTAGAAAAAAAATCATCTTGAGTGAGGTAACCCAGACACAGAAAGACAAATGTGGTGTGTATTCACTTAAAAGTGGATATTAGCTATAATGTAAAGGATAATCACGGTATAATCAATAACTGCAGAGAGGCTAGATAACAAGAAGGGCTCAAGGGTTGATGCTTGGATCTCTCTGTGAAAGGGAAATAGAAGAAATTTCATGGGTAGCCTCAGAGAGGGTGGAGATGAGAACATGAGAGATCAAGTGGGGAAGGGATGTAGAAGGAATGTACTAAAAGAGATGACTGGAAAGGAGGGCCATTTTGGGATCAGATGGAAACCTGGTACAAAGGAAACTCCTAGGAATCTATAAGGATGACCCCAGTTAATACTCGTGGAAATAGAAGATATATAGCCTGAACTCCTACGATCAAGCATCACTTCCAATGGAAGGACTGGGACACCAACCCAGCTACATAATCTTCATCCTACCTCCTGCCCTGCCTACAGGTTGTGCTGGTATAAGGGTTGTGCAGAAATTGAGTGAATGGCCAACCAATGACTAGTCCAGCCTGAGACCCATGTCATGAGATGAGCCCAACCCTGACACTGTCTAGAGTGCCAGGACCCACAAACTGGATGGCTCTGAGACCTAGCATAGAACCAAACACAACTGGAGAAAAAAAAATCAATGTAATGACACCTAACAATATTCTCCTATACTCATAGATTGGTGCCTAGCCCAATTGTCATCAGAGAGACTTCATCCAGCAACTGACAGAAACAGATGTAGTTATGCACTGCCAAACATTAGACCAAGCTCAGGGTATCCTGCAGAAGAGGGAGAGAAAGAATTGTAAGAGCGAGAGGGGTCAAGGACACCACAAGCAAACCCCACAAAATAAACTGGCTTATAGGCACTCACAGAGAATGAAATGACAACCAGGGAGCCTGCATAGGACTGACCTAAGCCCTCTACATATATGTGACAATTGTGTAGCTTGGTCTTCTTTGGGGACTCCTAACAGTGAGAGCAGAGGCTGTCCCTGACTCCTTTGCAGGCTTTTGGGACCCTATTCCTCATACTGGTTTGCCTTGTCCAGCTTCCATACAAGGGGAGGGACTTAGTCTTACTGCAAGATGATGTGCTGTGTTTGGTGGATACCTGTAGGAGGCCTGCCCTTTTCTAAACAGAAATGGGAGGCTGAGTGGATAGTTATGCATCAGGAAGGGGTAGGGGAGGGCATGGCAGGAGAGGAAGGAAGGAAAACTGTGGATATGTAAAATGAATAAATAATTTTTGAATTTATCTTTTATCTAAAAAAGCAAGTCATGAGATAAGAGGGTTTCATTTTCATGAATTTGCACATTTCTACTATTATCTAAAGATATTTTAATATTTTTTAACTCCAAAATAATATTAAACCTACTGTGTGAACAGTGATAAGGAGTATAGAATTCACCACTTTTTTGAAATATGCAGGTGTGGCTAAAATTTACATAGTAATCACAGATATGTATGTGCACAGTAATTTTAATTTCTGATACATATATATGCACAATTTACATTTTTATTAAAATTATACACATACAATGAAGTTAGATATTCCTAAAATATTCCTAAAAAAGTGTTAAGTATACATAAAATAAAATATATTCCAAATGCAAGTTATTTCGGTTACCTTTCAAATATACATATATATATAGATAGATAGAGATAGAGAGAGAGAGAGAGATTTCAAGTATATATGTGTGTAAATTATATTCTAAATGCATATTCTCATATTTATTATATTTTAATATATTTTATATGACATATATGTCCTTATTCATATTTAGAAAACCAAAAGTATTTTATACTATACTTCAACTATAAATTATGTTCCACTATCTTTTAAATATGTATACTTTATGTCATATATAGGTATGTGTTTACATATAATCATTCATTTGTAAATATGTGTGAGTTTGCATAAATCCAAGTATTCATTAAAGTGCTTGGTAAACTAATTTGCCTTGGAAATTAGTCTTAGCTCATCTTAAGCTTCTACTTCTGGGTTATTTGTATTGAAGCTTAGTGGCTGGTGGAATTATTTCATTTGCTATTAAGAAAATGGTATCAAGAAATGATTTGCTATGAACTGGATGAAAAAAGTCACAGACAGCTCTAAACAAGAGAGGAAAAGAAAAAGCTTCCTTCTTGGATAGTTCAAGTAAAAGTCTGAAATAAATAATATCTTTATCTGATGGAAAATGATCTTAATGTTGATATTCATCAAATAGTATACCTCAATAGCTCTTTTAGTCCATACCCCTGTAGATTAAATATTTAAATATATGTATTTTAATAAAATTGTAATGCCTGAACACATACTATTCATAATGTTAAAATATTGATCACATAGCATCTTTAGGTACTAACAATATTAAATAAACTAATACACAAAAAGTGTTCTTAAATAGATAATCCAAAGTATTCATATCACCTCTTGGTGATATGAATTTTTTATTTTAAAATTTTTTATTTTTTATTTTGAATAAACACTTTGACCTCAAAAAGGATACTTTTTCTTGAAGCAATACAATAATGTAATCTTTATTTTGAAAATAAATACAATCTTTATTTTGAAAGCCTGGAATTTCTGTCTTATAATTGGAAATGCTGAATCTTTGCTTAAAGAGTAGATAGAATTTGAGAATAGTAGGGAACAAGGACAAGTCATGAATGTCTATTGAACACAGTATGCAGGGTGTGTCTCCACTCACAAAACTTCGGGATTCACAAAATAGTCTCATTAATTTTCAAATTAGGCAACTTTTATATGTTATTTTCAATAATGACACTATATAATTTTAATATAGTATCAATCTACTTGTCTTTATACTAACATGACACATAATTTTCTACATAGAAGACAGGGGGTGATAAAGAGCAATGATAGAAGACAGATGAATAGATGGAGGGGAGAGAGAGAGAGAGAGAGAGAGAGAGAGAGAGAGAGAGAGAGAGAGAGAGAGACCAAACCTGACTGTGGTTTGAGGACACCTCAGTGTGCCCTTGGGTGAAATCTTCATAGCCATATGCAGTCTATGTGTGAATACAGCAGAACTATTTGATAGAGTATCTATTGTCTCTGAAGGACTTTCTCTTCTTTAGACTAAAATACCTGCCATGTTTTTAATGCAATGAACACATCATAAAATTTATGTCAACAGCAGTGACTGTGGGAAAACAGGGAGAACATGTCTTCTCCCGAGTGACTGATTTGCTTGACATTCAGTGGAGTGCTTTGACAGGTGGCGAGCCCCTTAGGGTTCAGGTAAAAAATGCTAACCACAGAAAATGACAGCACAGCTCTGTGCCTCATAGTTTAGTGATTTTTTTTTTAAATTATATATTCACTAATGAATTTTATAGAACATTTACAACAGCTGTTTATAAAATCCGTGAAACTGTGACATACATTACATTAAATGCAAGCAAATATAAAAAAATAGAAATATAGTCCTCAGCAATAGTGTCTGTGGGTAAGAGAGTATTTTAAAAGCACTATTTACAGAGATGATTTCTCAAATTTCCAGAGCTCATAAAATAACTGATTTTAAAACTTGAGCAGTATTGTGTGAGTCAATTAAGAAAAATGGAAGAAATTATATGCATTTTCAGTATGAAAGATGAGTAAATTCCAAGACTATGCTAGCAGAGTTCAAAGTTAAAGTTCTTCCTCTCATGGAAAACCAGGAAATAGAGAGGGGCAGAGTCCAGGAGTCCAACTCTAACCACAGAATGCCCACAAATTGACTACTTTTGAGAGTGTGGCCTTACCTTCTAAAACGTTGGCAGTCTCTAAAAGTGTAGTTGTTTTGTTTTTACTCTTTGGGGTCCTACCACCCAGATCCCAAGTAAATACATAAGAGACTTATTCTTACCTATAAATGTCCGACCTTAACTTGGTTTGTTTCTAATCAACTTTTCAAACTTAATTTATCCTGTTTCTCTATAACTACATTTTGCCTCTGGGCTTTTTATCTTTCTTTATTCTACATATCTTTCTTTCCTTCTTATTCTGTGGGTGGCTCTATGGCTGGGTGGCTGGCCCCTGGCACCCTCCTCTCTTCTGTAGGTGGAAGTTTCTGTCCCACCAGCAGCTCCCAATGAAACATACTGAGGATTATATTAGTTACAAATACTTGGCCAAGAGCTCAGGCTTGTTACTAGCTAATTCATACATTTTCAATTAACCCGTATTTTTATCTAGACTTTGCCATGTGACTTGGTACCTTTTTACAGTATCACATGCCCTTCTTGCTTCTCTCTGTCTCTGGGGATTACTTTTGACTCTGCCCTTCTTATACCCAGCATTCTGTTTGGCTCTCCCCACTAAACTTATCCTGAAGCTATTGTCCAGTCAGCTTTTTTTTTATTAAACCAATCAGAGTAAAACATATTCACAGTGTACAAAATGGTTATTCTAAAGCACTTCTTTTCTTGCTCCTTGTCCCTTTCTCAAGCCTAGTTTTCTCCTCTTATTCTCACTGCCTGGCAGCCCTGCCTATTTCTTTCTCCTGCCTAGCTATTGGCAGATCAGCTCTTTATTAGACCAATCAGGTATTTTAGGTAGGCAAAGTAACACAGCTTTACAGAGTTAAACAAATGCAACATAAAAGAATGCAACACGTCTTTGCATCATTAAACAAATTTTCCATAGCATAAATGAATGTAATACATTTTAAACTAATACTCTACAACACAAAATTCACTCCATATTTTGGGAAACAGGTACTCCATGAGCCTGTGGTAGGCATTTTAGAGTCAAATAACTTGTAATTCAGCCACTCCATTTAAAGGTATAAACCTAAAAGGATTAAACTGTCTTAAAGAGATATTTGTGCATTGTGCTGTCTCAGTTTTCAATGCACAAGGATGGCTAAAGAGACAGCAATAGAGGCTGGTGACCATGAGGAAACTCTGCTCTCTCGTGATTTTATTTGAAGCCAATGATTTGATAGATTTTTTACAAAGATAAACATGCAATTGTCATGTAACCCAGCAATGGAATTCTTTGATAGTTATTAAAAATAATCTTTTTCAAGAGAAAACAAAAAAAAAGAGGTATTTGTGCACTCAGGTTCATAGCAGCATTGTTCCCAACAGTGAAAATGTGGCAAGATCCCAAATGGTCATGGATCTATGAATGGATGTACACTGGAATATTATCTACCCCCAAAAGGAAACAGATTCTGATTTATGATATAATATAGGTGAACTTTGAAATGCTATTGCAAAGTGGAATAAACCAGATACAAAATGACAAATGCTGTTTGATTTTAATAATATGATTTCATTAAGAAGTTAAAATCTCAATAGGAGTTAAATGTTGCAAGAGACATGTCAAAGAAAAGAATGGAGGAATACTGAAAATATCCTGTGTAATCTTATATGATTAATTTATGGCGAGGAGATAATTGTGATACTATATAAGTATGTTTAAAGCTTCTGCAACATACAATGATGAGTGATTACAACAGAAAGATGCTAATATATTGAGACAATAAAAATAATGTCAGTAAGCTAGAAAGATGGCTGAGTTGTTAAATGGACTCATTGATCTTCCCAGAATCTGGATGGCTTACAGGTGTCTGTAACTACAGTTCCAGTAGATTCAGTGCATTCTTCTAGCCTCCATGGGAACTGTATTCATGGGGTACAGAGTTATGCATGCAGGTAAAAACCACCAGTACACATAATTTGAAAATAAATCAATCTTTAAAGAAAGCCAGTTAGTAAAAAAAAAAAAAGTATAATTGAGTAGGTCCTAAAATATATTTAACCTGGTTACTTTTTATCTATTAAGAAGACATTCAATTGTTTCCAGCTATGTACTAGAATTTTTCTAAATGTTGTGATGAAACATTCTTTTTAATTTTCACAGTAGTTCTGAATAAACAACAATGACAATATCATTCTGTGGCAAAGCAATTTTCTCTTAAATGACATAAAGTCAGGAACTGTTTTTACATTCCTTATTTTACTTAGTAGCTAACACAGCCTGCCTGTAATTGCTGCTCAGTAGCTGTGTTCTCAAATACCCTTAATCTATGCTGGCTTTCAATTCCATGTATGTGATATACAAGGTTAATGGCTGTCGGCAGCCCTACATTGCACAATGTTATCTTTGAAAGTAGCTCTGTTGTGTAACAATTCAATGAAGCTGCTATTTTAGAAGGACAGTGCAGTTTTCCATTTCTTCTGCAAACAGATAAAAACATTTCTATAAAATTCATTTGTGTGGTTTCTTGTAAGCATCCAAAGGATTTAAAGCAGCATTCCACATTTCTTATTTTTTTTTTATCATAATGCTTTTTCACTGGCTGCACACTATTTTCCCAAGCACAGAATCAGAAATTCAAACTCAGGCAGAACAAATAGCCTTTGAGCAAGAGGGGAACAGTGACCTGAGTGGATTTACCTATTGCCCTCCAAGGTGGTAGACTTTGTATTTTTAAAAATGGTGAGATGCCCTTTTGGTTCGTCTTTGAAGTTGAACTACAAGCTTTCTTATGTGTCTTTTAAATTGAATGTTTAGAGACAATTTTCTTTGAAGCTTTGAAAACTGCAGGCCTGCGGAGTTGGCAAGAACACCGCGTGTTTCTACTAGGAACACGCTGATGTCTATCATCGGGGAATTAAAAAAAAAAAAAAAACTCTTGGTTTGGCTTGCTACCCCTTTCTTTTCATTCCTCCAGTTTTCAGTCGTTTTGCTGAGATTTCATTTCCTGACCACTGTATACCTGGCTTGTTTGGATTTTTCTATGTTCTCATAAACGATTTCTTACTCTTTTTCTTTTCAGCTCTCCCTTTTCCCATCTAAAATCCTCACAAAAGCATACTTCTTGCTTTAATTCTGAAAATAAATATGCTTAATTAAAAAGAAAAGGGAAAAAAAAAAAACAACCTTCAGTTTACAGAGTGACTCACCACTGATGCGGAGCTGATTCACAAGCGCTCCCCAGCTCCAGTGGGGCCTACAGTGTCTCTGCAGTGCGCAGGTCCTGTGTGCATGTCTCAGAGTTTACCAGCCCCACCTCACAGCCCAACGTTTATGCCAATGATCGGCACAGATGAAGATAAAGACTCAGTATTCCGAAAAGTAGCATTTTTTGAGATCTGAGTTCAGATTTGCCTTGTCTGCAATTATCTTCTACAATGTACCCTAATTATAATAATCGAGTCTGGATGAATTCTTGTCTTTTTGTTTTATTTTTTGTTTGTTTATATGTTTTTGCTTTTTCTTTAGATTCTAAATTGGAGGGTAAAAACCATCTGTTGCTTGCTTTCTGAGCCTTGCTTATTTAGCTTAACATGATGGTACCCATTTCCATCAATTTTCTGAAAATACTTTTTTTTTAAATGATTGAATATTCCTTTGTGAATTACACCATGTTTTGTTTATCCACCTTTGGTTGGTGAATATCTAGGTTAACCACATCCTTGGCTTTGTGAATAGTGTCTCAGCAAATGTATATGTTGCATGTTGACTTGGATTTCTTTAGGAATATACCCAGGAATACTGTAGTTCAGTCATATGGTAGTTCTGCTTTTAGATCTTTGAAGAAGGTGTGAACTGTTTCTCATAGTGGCTGCCCTAATTTTATTCTACTCAACACTAGAATGTTTCCTTTACCCCCAGTCTCTATCAATAACATATACATAACAACTATCAATAAAAATTCATGCAAACAAAAGTCAATAACATAATTTTAAAAATCATATATGCCTTTCATTAATTTCATACCTAAATTTCAAGGATAATCCAACATATTCAAATTGATAAATATAATGTAGCACATAAATAGACTCAGGACCAGAAATATATGATCTTATAAATAAATCAAGAAGAGATCTTTCATGAACTTAGACATTACCTCATAATAAAAGCACTGGTGGGAATAGGAAGGAAGGAACATACCTCAACACAAAGGCTGTGATGAGCTCTCAGTCAACTTTACAATAAGGGTGAAACAACACATTGTGAAGATGTCAATGTTATTGAAAATGTTCTTAAAGTTTTCATAATCCCTACCAAAATTCCAATGACATTTTGTAAGTACATTTTGGGCTGCAAATGTTTTATTGAGTATTTTTGCATCTATGTTCCTGAGGAAAATTGGTTTGTAATTCTCTTTCTTTGTTGAGTCTTTATGTGGTTTGGGTATCAGCCTAACTGTGGCCTCATAAAATTAATTGGGCAATATTCCTTCTTTTTCTATTTTGTTGAATAATTTGAGGAGAATTGATGTTAACTCTTTGTTGAAAGTCTGGTAAAATTCTGCTCTTAAAAGAACTGGCCCTGGACTTTTTATTGGTTAGAAGATTTTGTTTTTCAAATTTAACTTTTGTTGATACTTTATGGAAGGATCACATTATACTTTTTGATCCCAGTCATCTCCTGGTCCCTTCCCATCTACCCTCTACCCGTGCAACACCACCTTTTACCTTTAATAAATAAAATTTAAAAGAAAATAACAGAAAAATCTCATTGTGGAAACCCTAGTGTGACACAGTGAGTCACACAGTCCTTTAGTCCATATATTGTTACTTGCAAGTGTTCATTGCATTGAGTCTTTGGTCTGGTTTGAGGTCTCTGGTTTTTGCTACATCCTTGGTTCCTCTTTATTATCTTCTTGTCCTGTGTCATAGAGATTCTGTAATTTTGGGTCTCCAGTAACAGCCCCTTCATGTGCTCCAGTAGATAATAGATGGGATGGATGATGGATGGTCCAACTCATTGCTCTAGTTCTAGGTCTGGTTGGTTGCTGAGTGTGTCAGCCAACTCTCCTTCTTCCTGAACACCAGGGTGAGCTCTCCAGTACTGCCCTAGCTAGCTTACCCTATGTACTAAACAGCCAGGGGCAGGTCTGATTTTCCTGTTCTCATGTACTTGGGGCCAGCTCTACTGTGTTGCTTAGTGGAGGTGTAGAGGTCCCTCTGCCTAGGGATGCAGTTGGTGAGAGTCAGGGACAGTTCTCTCACTCTAGTGACTTCAAGGATGGCTTTCCCCACTACCACAGGCCTAGAGGGGCATGGGGGACTTGTCTCTCTTCCCACACCACCATATGGTAGATGAAGGGTAGGGCTTGTTCTTTCACACTCATGTTCCCTGCACCAGCTCACCAATGCTTCTATCAATGAGGTCAGCTCTGCTTTGTTTCCCAGGCAAGGTGTAGGGCCCACTCTAGTTCTTCATCTGGTGAGGACAAGGGTCAAATCTCTCATCTGAGGGGAAAGGAAGAAGAGCATCTTTCCCTCTCCCTCACCACCTCTTGGCAGACAAGGAGTGCACGACCAGCTCTTAAACTTGCATGACATCAGAGCAGGCTCACCTGAGTTCCCAACGAGCAGAGTTGGCACTACTGTGTGCCGAGGTGAGGTACAAGGCCTGCTCTCCTGAGTGCTGTAGGCACCAAGGGGCAAGGCTCAAGGGTCAAGGGGGAGCATCTCTCCGATACTTACACTGCATGACAGATATGAAGTAAGGCTAGTTCTCCCACACTTATGCTCTAGGGGGTGGCTCACATGAACCATCCATCACAAACAGGGTCAGAGCTACTGAGTTGCCCAGGTGAGGTTCCCAAGTGTTCCAACAGGTAATATGCTGGGCCAGTTCCCCTGTTTTCTTGATCTCAGAGCCACCTCTCCCACACGCCACAGGTGGTGAGTGGTGGGGGAGAGTAGGATATCCCTCCTTTGTTCATACCATCATATGGCACATGAGGGGTAGGGCCAGATCTCCCACACTCACATTCTTGGGGCCAGCTCACCCGCACTCCTGTCAACAGGAGCAGCTACAGTGTGCTGCCTGGGTGAGGTACAGGGTCTGCTCTCCCTAGTGTTTCAGTTGAGGAGGGGATAGGTCAGCTCTCCTACCTGACAGAGGTGGCAGTGTGTGTGTAGGGCATCTTTCCCTTGTCCTCACCACTGCATGGCAGACAAACAGAGAATAGGACTAGCCCTTCCGCTCTCATGCCCTCAGGGCCAGCCTGTCTGTATCCCAACCAACAGGATCAGCCCAGGTGATGTGCAGGACCAGCTAGCTCTCTTCAGTGCTGCAGCTGGTGAGGGGTAGAACCAGTTTTCCCTAATATTGCAGCCAGTGAGGGGTAGATCTAATTCTGTGCAGCCCTATTCTCTCGGCCTTCAGTAGTGACAGGAGCTAAGGATATCAACACAGACCATGGCTACAGCAGGTCCACAGGTGCAGACATGGCCCGTGGCTGCAGCTCAGGCCTGGGCATCACCATGGCCCCATGTGGCAAGTAGGCCACCCACTTCAGCCTACTCCTCGCTGCCTTCACCTCTTTCAGATCTGTCTCTTTCTATATGATGTGAACCATTCTATCTCTCTCTTTTTTCAATACCCCACCATATATTTGCTCACCGTAATAGAGCCCATCAGGTGCCTGGTGGGCCCATGTTTTCTCTTCCATGCCCAGAGCAGAGGGCCCCAGACTATAATATGGATCTTTGTCTTCTGCTTAGTCATACTGGTGCTGTGCAGGCTCCCATCTTCTCTTCCAGACAACAGTATTCAGCTTCAAACAAAAGTCATTTATCCAGATATCTGAACAGGTGAGGTGATTCTGCCGAAAACATCATGAAACTGGCAAGCAAATGGTTGGAACTAGAAAAGATCATCCTGAGTGAGGCATCCCAGACCCAGAAAGACAAACATGGTATGTATTCACTTACAAGTTGATATTATCCAATAAGTAAATGATAGTTAAGCCACAATCCACAGACCCAGAGAGGTTGGGTAAAGAGGAATGATGTAGGCATGGGAGTGCAAGTATTTCCCTGAGAAGGGGAAATAGAATACATTTGCAGTTGGTCTGGGGTTGTGTGATGATGGGAAAAGGGATGTCAGGTAGATGAGAAAGAGAAGGAAAGAGAGAATTGGGAAGTGACAGATGGAATCAAGGGGCATTTGGGAAGCATTATGGAAACCTTGTGCATTAGAAACTTTCTAGAATCTATGAGGGTGCCTCTAATTACGACTTCTACTAATTGGAGAATACAGTGTCTGAACTGACCATCGTTGGTAGTTAGGCAAGGCTTTCAATGGTGGAAATGGGTTACATTTAGTTGAGTTGTGGACCAAGGAGTTCCCATGGATATCCCTAAACAACCCAAACTGATGCTAGGGCAGAGGGTAGCTCTCAAAAAACTGACAGTGGGGATCCATTGTCAAAGACAACATCCACACGGCTCATTGAGCATGTAGAGGTCAATCTGGTGCCTTCATAGAGCCATCACCCCTACCTTCTAGTCTCTTTGAAACAAGAAGATTCCTTGAAGGCTACAGAAAGATAAACTTGGATACCAACCCAGCCACAAAACCTGAACCTACAATCTTTCCTGTCTGTGAGATGTGCTGGAGTAATGGTGCTGCAGAACTTGTGTGAGTAGTTTAGTGTAACTTGAGGCCCACACCATGAGAGGCAGCCCATGCCGTACACTGCCTGGATGGACAGGAACTGGAGACTGGATAGCCTAGAGACACAGGGTAGACTCAAACACTACCAGACAAAAAAGAATAATGAAATTATGCCTAATGATATCCTGCTATACTCATAGATCAGTGCCTCCAGCAGCAGATAGCAGCTTGAGCATAGACATATAGCCAGACACTATGTGAAAGGAGAGTCTAAATTGGAGGTTTCCACTGGGTCCCTCCCCTCAGTGCTTGGGGAACCCTGCAGTAGAGGGGCAGGAAAGACTGTAGGAGTCTGAGTGCATGGAGGACACCAGAAGAATATGGCCTACTGGATCAAGCAAGCAGCCCTCACATGGTCTTATAGAGACTGAAGGGGCAAGCACAGGGCCTACTTGGGTCTATAACAGGTTCTCTGCATATATGTTATGGTTGTTAGTTTGGTGTTTTTGTGGGACTCCTAATGGTGGGAACAGGTGTGTCTCTGACTCTTTTGTCTACTCTTGGTACTCTTTTCCTTCTGTTGGGTTGCTTTGTCCAGTCTCAATATGAAGGCTTTTGCCTTGTCTTATTGTACCTTGTTTTGTCACGTTGACTTGTTGTCTCTTTAAGGACTTCTCTTTTTTTGAAGAAAAAAATGAGGAAGGGTGAAACTGGGAGAGAGGAGAGGTAAGAGGATAGCTAAAAGGGGTGGAGGGAGGGAAGACGGTGTTTGGGATATAGTATGTGATAGGAACCTCTTTTCAATTAAAAGGAAGAAATATTCTTATGTATTGAAGTCTTATTGAGAAAATTCTTGCTTGTACTTACTACTAGACTCAAATACTTAAGTGAGCAGATCTAACTGTGCACTGTAATTAAGATCAAGAAATTCTAAAATTTTGTCATATAGCTTTCAAATTACTTAATAATTCACAACATGATCTTATTTGTTCAGGAAGACACCCATTTTTGTTTCCATCTTGATCATTCCTGGAATTTCTACAGGTATCTTACATTTTTTGGTTACTTTCAAAATGATTAAGAATCTTATTTATGGAGTATTTATCCAGTGTTATCAAATTCTCAGAATACAGAACAGTCTAGAGAAAAGTAGAGTTTTGTTTTGTTTTAGCAGACTTTTAAAAGCTAAATTAGATCCTTCAAAATGCAAATGTTACCTAGAATATATTACATTCACTTTTTTTCATGGACTGCAAGATTTAGAGTTGATATTTGTCTTATAAACATTTTAGATTAATGCTGCAAATTAATATTTGATAGGACCAAATGCTGTGCTGATTTAGACCTTCTGTCTAGACAGAACATGGCATGCACACTCCTAATGTTTTCTCCGGCATCTATGGCTTGCCCTGACTATTGCTGCTGATGGCCATTGTGCTACATTTACAGATGGCTCTAAGAAACAGGTGCCACCCTGACAATGACCAGCAAGTGTCCCCTTTCTTTTCTCTGTGTACTGCAAAAAGCTATTTATTACTTCACACTATTTGTCTCAGTTTCTTTAAGAAGACCCGGATGGATTTAATAAACAGTTTTTCATTGTGTTAAATAGGATTGTCAAGCCTCTGAGCAAAATTCATTTTTCGTAAAGAACCAATTTTGTTTTGCAGTAATGAATGGATAGACTATCCTCTAAACAACTACAAACATCCTTTGTCTGTGCCAAATTGAAGACCAAGGGATTCATCTTTGGTTTGTATTCAATCCTATGTCCTTTATT
Organism: Peromyscus californicus insignis; assembly: GCF_007827085.1. Classification (NCBI taxonomy): domain Eukaryota; kingdom Metazoa; phylum Chordata; class Mammalia; order Rodentia; family Cricetidae; genus Peromyscus; species Peromyscus californicus. The sequence continues at coordinate 33,434,780 of NW_026294584.1, forward strand.
TCTTCTATCTGTAAATATAGCAATTTACATTGAAGAGAGTAGCAACTCTTGAAGAAATGTGTTTTATTGCAATTATTTTTAGCACAAGGAACAAGTGCCTTGATAGTATGCATTCATCTGGACTTCTAGGTCAATTTATTCTACAAAATAAATAATAAACAGGTTGATGAAAAGCACTAGAGCCTGAACATTTCAATTTAAATATTTACAATGAGACTCTATAATTGTATTCTACTTAGCTTTTAAATGAAAGCTTTTTTAATGCAGCATAGCAAAGACGAGGCAAGAAAGACATGACAATTTTATTAATTTCTAGCAAAGCACAAACATACACACACACACCCCCCCACACACACACATATATATATGTGTGTGTGTGTGTGCATATATATATGGGTGTACATGTATATGTATATACAAACTGTAAGTATATATTACACAAATTATACCTATATATGTATATAAATTATGTAATTATATAATTATGTTATACATACACACACTGGTAACTGAGAAACAAAAATATTCCAAATGATTTCTAAATCTAATTTTAGAGTCAAAAAGATCTTATCTCAGAGCAGAAAAAAATGAGTTTTTTTCAGACTTTGTTTAAGCTAATGCACAATAAAGTACATTAAAAATACAAAAAATCACTGTAGATAAATCTTGAGCCAAATGTCTGGAAGCCAGAAAGAGATGAAAACATTGTTGGGTGGATTTTGGCACATACTGCATTGGGAATATTCTTTGAGCTAAAGCTTGCATCAAAATATGTGCAGAATTGAAAATATTTAAGGGAAACTCCAGATAATAAATCTAGGAAGGCATTAATAAAAGTGTCAAGGCAGAAAAAATTCTTAATTGTTTTATTTAATTATTAAGTAAATATTGTTAAGTTGCCTAAATTCTGACTAGTTGTAAGGTGTCATTTTACTTATATCTCAGGTACAGTTAAAACAATGATATGATACATTCAGAGTGTTCAGTTGTAGCTTAAGTTTTTTTGCCTGGCCCACAGTCAGGACAAATCTCTCTCACCCGCCAGTCCCAAGCCGCTCAAACCCCATCAAGTAAACACAGAGACTTATATTGGTTTCAAACTGTATGGCCGTGGCAGGCTTCTTGCTAACTGTTCTTACAGCTTAAATTAATCCATTTCTATTAATCTATACCTTGCCACGTGGCTTGTGGCTTACCGGTACTTTACATCTTCCTTGTCCTGATGGCGGCTGGCCGTGTCTCTCTGACTCAGCCTTCCACTTCCCAGCTCTATTCTCCTCCTTGTCCCGCCTATACTTCCTGCCTAGCCAATGGCCAATCAGTGATTTATTTATTGACCAATCAGCAACACATTTGACATACAGACCATCCCACAGTATTCAGTAGCTTTATCTTCTCCTAATGATATTTTAATACTCATTGTTTTCAACATATTCACAGCTATGCCTTTCTCGTAGATCCTCTTTTGCCTTTGAAATTTTGCCTTAACAAAAGCACATGGTGTTTTCTTCTATTTCCTTGGTGAGTCAAATATACCATGCATTTTATAGATCTTTGGTGGTTGGTTAGAGAAAAAAAAATAGAATGAAATATGCCCAGACACCCTACTGATGTAGTAGTTAGGTTTGAAGGAAACAGTGCATCATTCAACAATAGGAACCTAATGTTGTGGGATAATCACTTTGTGTAGTTTGAAGATGTGCCTCTGTCAAGGCACCTTTTGATTGGTTTAATAAAGAGCTGAACAGCCAATAGCTAGGCAGGAAAGGATAGGCCAGAGATAGGAACTCTGGAAGAAGACAGGCAGAATTCACCACCAAGGCAGAGAGGGAAGTCAGACATATAGTATGGAGGAAAGGTTGTGTTGATATTGTATTTTTGCTGAAATGTGGTGATATTTATTTGTATGTTAATAAAGTTTGCCTGTAGCTCAGAGGAAATAACAAGCCATTTTAAGTAAACACAAATGTCAGGCAGTAGTAGCACACACCCTTAATCCAATCACTTGACAGGCAGGGTCTCTGTGTGTTCAAGGCCATACTAGGGAACAGAGTCAAACATGGTGACACATGCCATTAATCCTAGTACCAAACATAGAGACCTGGAGGTCTGTACAAACAGGCATTGACAAGGAAGTGAGGTAGCTGGATTAAGAGCCAATGAGAGGGCAGAACAGTAAGGCAATAAAGGCACAGGTAGACAGGAAGTAGCTCACTTTGGAAGTTGCAGCATGATGAGGTAAGGTTAGCTCTTGGCTACTCCTATTTTCCTGATCTTTTTCAGATTTTCACCCCAATTTCTGGCTCTGTGCTTTTGTTTTTATTTATTTAATAAGACCACTTAGAAATTTGTCTACAAAAGGTAATGAGTCACATGGCAAAATGTAGATTAATATAAACAGATTAATTTATGTTTTAAGAGTTAGTTGGAAACAAGCCTAAGCTAAGACCAAGCTTTCATAATTAATAATAAATCTCTGTCATATTCAGGAGCTGGTAGTACAAAAAAAATGTCCAATTAGAACCTAATCTTTTAGCCACTCCACCTCCTAAACTGAAGAACTAACTTTTATTAGGCAGTTTATTATGGCTATACATTCAGTAGACCTGAAAAGGGAAAACGAATATTGTATAAATTCCTGAGATTTTCAGCTGCTATGTGCACTTTGAATTTTACCTTTATAGACTGTAGAATACTGGGAATATTTCAAATCATACTAACTTATCATATTTGTGAAGCATCAGAAAACATATTTTCTAGATTATAGATAACTTAGCTGTATTTTCTATTTATCATTCCAGAGATGTCCAGGTGTTATGTGTCATCTTCGTGTGGACATTAGAAGTAGCTTAATGTTTCATGCAGCTGATGCTTTTCTAGTGGTTGCAACTTCTCCTTATAAAACAACTATCCAGAAACAATTACCAATTTTAACTGAATTTTGCAAAGCTCAAATAAAATCTTTTGCAAAAATTTGTGCACTGTTTTTAAAATTAGTCTTCCAATCCCATAATCAATATACACATTTTGGGGCTGCAGAGACCTTAGCGTTTAGGAGCGTATTTCACTCTTCCTGTGGACCTAAGGTGAGATCTCAGCACCATAGTGTGCTGGCTCACAATTGCCTGTAATTCCTACTCCAGTGGCTACTATGGCACCTGTGTTCACCTGCACATAACACACACACACACACACACACACACACACACACACACACACACACTTACTTTAAAAATATATACATTTTGTATTTCATTAATCTGTTGATGGAGGAGGCTTTTCTGATGATGGCTAGGCAAGGCATTGATCTATGACTTTAGCAGAATATTATTGGGAGCTATTTTACTGCAACTTTTATTTCTGGAACAGTTGTATTTGGTTTTATCCTAGGTCGCTAGGGTATCTAGTTTCAGGTTATTGGTCACCCAAGGAGTGTTGAGTATGGGATATTTTGTGAAATGGGACTTTAGTCAAATCAGACACAGGTTTTTACTATGACCTTTGTGCCACCATTGTCCTAGCATATTGGGCAGGCAGGACACATTTGTAGATAAAGGGATTTTTGGCTGGGTTTGTGTTTATGTTTTTCCTTAAATATCATACAAAGTACTTTCTTGTACCAAAGACACTAGGACACAGGGCTGAAGACACTATGCAGGCACCAGCTCAAATTATCCATATTCAATGAATTGTGTAGGTGCTGTCTTCAGCAATAGGGCCTTACTTTCAGTTTGTAGAGAGCAACCTATAGTCTTGGCATTAGTCTGGATTGTTAGGGGCTTCTCATGAAATGTCTTTAGGCCAACAATTATATGTAAGACAATCACAGTACTAGAAGCTTCATTTGTTGACAAAAGATTGCCAGTTGGAGCTGTCTTTCCCATTATTTAGCATTTCATTTAGATCACCTTCATATGTACATATGTATTTATGAAGCTTCTATTGCACTAAGTTTTCATACTACTCTCAGAAGATCCTTAATTTTCTCTCTCTCTTTCTCTCTCTCTCTCTCTCTCTCTCTCTCTCTCTCTCTCTCTCTCTCTCCCTCCCTCCCTCCCATCTTCCTTGTGTCTCGCCACTTGACCCTTCCATTCCACCCCCCCCGAAATCTATCCATAACTATCTATTTTATATCCCTTTCCTAGGGAGATATATCTGACTCCTGACTGGTTCCTTACTCTACACCTAACTTCCGTGGTTCTACATATTTTAGCTTGGTTGTCTATAATTGGTTTGACAGCTAATAACTTCATATAAGTAAACATCATATTTTTCTTTCTGGGTTTGAGTTACCTCAGGATTGATTAATTTATCTTGTTCCATTCATTTATGTGCAAATTTCATGATTTTATATTTTTGCTGGCTGAGTAATATTCCATTGTGCAAATGTACTGCACTTTCTTAATCAATTCATGGATTGAGGGGTATGTAGGTAGTTTCCAATTTATTGCTATTATGAATAGAACAGCAATGAACAGGTTTGAACAAGTATCCTTATGGTAGGATTAAGAATCCTGTGGGTATATGCCCAGGGGTGGTATAGCTGGATTTTGAGTTAGATCAATTCCCAAATTTCTGAGTAGCAGACATACTGATTTCCACAGTGGCTGAGCAAGTTTGCCTTCCCACTAGCAATGGATGAGTGTTCTCCTTACTTCACATTCTTACTACCCTGAATGACACTTATCCACTGTGACAGATGTAAGATGAAACATCAAAGCAGTTTTAATTTGCATTCCCTTAATGACTAAGGATGCTGACCATTTCTTTTTTTAATATTGTCTCTTATCCTTTAAAAAAATTATTTGTGTGCATTGATGTTTTGCCTGCATGTATATCTGTATGAGCATGTCAGGTACCCTGGAACTGGAGTTACAGACAGTTGCGAGCCACCATGTGGGTGCTGGGAATTGAACCCAGGTCCTCTAGAAGAACAGCCAGTGCTCTTAACTGCTGAGCCATCTCTCCAGTCCCAGATGCTCAACATTTATTTATGTGTTTCTCAGGCATTTGAATTTCCTCTTTAGAGATTTTTGTAATCAATTTTTAAGTGGGTTAATTTTATTGATATCTAATTTTTGTATATTTTATATATTTTGGATATAGACCTTTATCCGATGTGTAGATAGTGAAAAAAAATTTTTTTCCCATTCTCTAGGCTACTGCTTTGCTGAGTGATGGTGTCCTTTGCCACACTGAAGCATCTCAGTTTTATGGGGTTCCGTTTATTAATTGTTGTTCTTAGCAACTATAGGTATGGTGTTCTGTTCAGAAAAATCTTTTTCTGTGCCAATGAATTAAAGGCTATTCCACACTTTCTCTTCTATCAGATTCAGCATGTCTAGTTTTATGTTGAGGTCTTTGATCCATTTAGAGCTGAGTTTTGAGTGCAGTGATAAGTAGAGAACTATTTTGATTTTTCTATATGCAGCCATCCTGTTTAACCAGCACCATTTGTTGAAGATGTTGTCATTTTTTTCTAGTGTATTTCTAGCTTCTTCATCAAAAATCAGGTGTCCACACATATGTAGATTTAAGTCTTGGTCTTCTACTCAATTCCATTAACAAATATGTCCTTTTATGTGATGATACTATGCTTTTCTTTTTATTACTACAGCTCTGTAGTTCAATTTCAGGTCAGCAATGATGATATCTCCAGCAGTTCTTTTATTATTCAAGATTGTTTTAGGGATGCTGGGTTGTTTTAGTGTTTCCACATAAAGCTGAAAATTTCCCTTTAAACACATGTGAAAAAATGTATTGTAATTTTGATGGGGATTGCACTGACTCCGTAGATTGCTTTTGGTAGCATGGCTATTTTTACTGTGTTAATTCTATTGATGCATGAACATGAGAGAACTTTTTGTCTTCTGATATTTCCTTCAATTTCTTTTTTCTTTCTTTTTTTTTTTCATTTTAAATGGTAATCTTTATTTCTCAAAGACTTGTTATCAATTCCTATTAAAATACGTTTTCAATTTAATGTAGATAATTTTATCATTAAAGAAGTTTTTATTCATTTTACATACCAACCATTCTTTTCAATGGCCTATAGCTTTTAACATATAAGACTATCACTTGTTTGGTTACAGTTACCACAAGAAATTTTATATTACTTGACGTTACTGCAAAAAGTGTTGTTTCCCTGGTTTCTCTCTTAGTCCATTTGTCATTTCTGTATAGCAAGGCTATTGGAATTTGTGAGTTCAGTCTGAAGCCAGCTGCTTTGCTGAAAGTGTTTATTGGCTGTAGGAGTTTCCGGGAAGAATTTTAAAGTCACTTTTATATACTATCAGATCATCTGCAAGTATGCAGATTGGGAGACCTTGGAAAACTTTGCCCTAAATGGGATGTCCCCATCCAATCCCTCCTTTCAGTGGTCAGGGAGTCCTGTGCAAGGGGAGATAGCAAGTGTGTAAAGGCAGAAGGGATAGAGAGCCACAAGGAACAAGGCCTTCTAAGTCAGCAGGATATATGCAATCACAGAGACTTGGGCAGCATGTACAGGGCCTACAACTGATAACCACTTGCAAAGGAAAATTTAGTTTTCTCCAAGTGAGTATCATTGGAGAAACAAATCCTTTGCATTTATGTTATGGCATCCAGTCTAGTGGTCTTATGAAATTCCTGCATGTAAGTGGGTCTCTGTGTCTATTTATATTTCTTCTACCTTTATCTTGGCATTTTTCTTCATTCTGTTTCTTTTGTTTTATTCTGATATGTTAGTTTTAGTACCTTATTTCATTGTATCTCTTAGAAACATTTTTGTTTTATAATAAGAGAAAGAAAGGGGGTTGTAGCAAGCTTTTTCATCAGCTGGCAACTCACAAATAACAACACAGACTTATTTACTAATTATGAAAAGTAAGCCATATTTTAGGCTTGTTCTCAATTAGCTCTTATAACATAAGTTAACCCATTTTTTTTTTATCTACATTCTGGCATGTGCTTTGTTACTTCATCTCTGTACTCCCCATCCTGCTTCCTTTGCATCTGGCTGGGGATTCTGCCTTTTTTTTTCTTCCTAGAGTTCTCTCTCTGCCCAGAAGTCCCACCTATACCTCCTGTCTAGCTATTGGCCATTCAGCTTTTTATTACACCAATCACAGCAGTACATCTTCACATGGTATACAAATTTTCCACAACCTTTCCCCTTTTTGTCTAAATAAAAAGGAAACTCTAACTCTAACACAGTAAAACTATATACAAGAAAACAATTATCAGGTAAGAATTACATTCACAATGTTCAGTCCATTTGCATTTGGAAAATTCACAGAAAAATGCTTCATTATATATCTTATCTTGGTGAATCTAAAGTTTTGTACCCAATTCACTTTCTTTTTTTTTTTTTTTTTTGGTTTTTCAAGACAGGGTTTCTCTGTAGTTTTGCGCCTTTCCTGGAACTCACTTTGTAGACCAGGCTGGCCTCGAACTCACAGAGATCCTCCTGCCTCTGCCTCCCGAGTGCTGGGATTAAAGGCATGCGCCACCACCGCCCGGCTCCCAATTCACTTTCTATCCTAACTTGTATTACTAATCTAAAACTGTCTTTTTAGATCTCAAAACATTTTCTTAGAGAAACACTTTAAATTTTTATGTATCTGAACATTAAATGCTTAATACCTCTTCTGTGAGTGTCTGTTTTAAATTTGGTAACAAGAAAAACTGTAAGTGCTTTCTAGTCTTCAACCCCATCAAATGTGTGAGAAAGATAGAATATTACCTGAGTAAACAGGGATTACAGAGCAAATAACTTCCAGAACTATAGAAACGACAGAGGCACTTAGCTTCTTGGACAGTAACCCAAGTTTCTATTGCAAATCTGGACATCCATCTTTGACCTTTAGGACTAGAATATCTGACAGATTTTTCTGTGAAGCAGGAATTTTGAAGGACTGTCCTTCCTTGATTGGCAAAGTTCAGCAGTTGTCTTTTTTTGTTTCCTGCTTGTTCAATTTGGACAACATACTGTCTTCAGTCAAGGCAAGAGCAGTTTCTTGCCCAAATGGCTAGTTTTTTTTTTCTTTTTTTTTTTTTTTTTTTTTTTTTTGGTTTTTCGAGACAGGGTTTCTCTGTGTAGCTTTGCGCCTGTCCTGGAACTCACTTGGTAGCCCAGGCTGGCCTCGAACTCACAGAGATCAGCCTGGCTCTACCTCCCGAGTGCTGGGATTAAAGGCGTGCGCCACCACCGCCCGGCCCCAAATGGCTAGTTTTATTACAATAAAAACAAATTCCACATAGAGGTTCTTTGATGCTCTTCATCTACTCTGAAGTAAATTGGTGCTGCCAGGAGCAGACCTATCTCATTGTCATGAAAAGCCTTATGTTATTAAAACATCTTAAATGTCATATTCTGTAGCTCTCTGACATGTTTGAAAACCATCTATCTACCTAAAATATACATTTGACCTTACAACATAACTAGCATGGCCAAAAATTTGATTGATAGATGACTAACTACTACTCTGTATTTCTTAATTATCTTAAATAATTGTTTTGGACTGTTTTCCTGTCTCATCACCACTCTCAAATAACTGGCAGATGCTTCCCAAATAACTAACTTGGAGACTTAATATAAATTATAAATGCTTGCCAATAGCTCCAGCTTATTACTAACTAGCTCTTACATTTTAAGCTCTTAACATTTAAGATTAACATATACCTTATTCATGCTCTGCCACATGATGGTACCTTTATTAGCGTGGCATATTTACCTCTTGCTCCCTCTGTATCTGACTGGTGAGTCCTCTGATTCTACCCTTCATCATCCCATCATTCTCAGTTTGGCCTTCCAGCCTAACTTTGTCCTGTTCAGCTATTGGCCAGTCATCTTGTTTATTAAACCAACCATAGCGACATGTATTCACACAGTATACAGAAGGATTATTCCATTGCAGTTTGTAAAAATAAAATTTAACAACTACAAATTTATAATACATTGTTAAATCAGCTGCATAGATACAATACCTTAAACAAGAGTAGAAATACATATACAGCATAACATAAATAAAAATTTGTTTCAATTACATTTGTATCAATAAGTACAAATTAAATTTGTATCAATATAAAAAAATCCATAGAAATGTAGAATATTTAAGACTAGTAATTACCTTTTTAGTTTAAAAGTAGATTCAATAATCTACATTTTTATCATATATTTTCTTTTCAGAATGAAATTTCTAAATCTAATCTCCTTGATTTAGTTTCCTCATTGACCATGACCAAAAACATCTTGCAACCAAACCCTCCCCAAAATGATGATAAACATCCATAATCCATTGAACAACAACAAAACAAAACAACAACAAAGCAAACCATCCACTCCACCGCTTGCGTATGTGGGTGTAGTGTTTTCTAGACTCCCTCCTGCTTTCTGGAGTCAATGGCATCCTGAGAAAACTGTGATAATGATCAAGTCCTTAGAGAACTAGCTGTATTATTTTTTTGGTTACTCTCTGTGTGATGGGAAAGTGTAGAGATTATCTGAAGTTTTGGCTGGAGGAGTCTATCAGGCTGGATCCTCTCAGCTAGCAGCTTTGAAGTTGTTCTGGTTGCAGAATTTTGAAGAAACTATAAGAGAGGCCTTCTGGGAGGCTGGATCACCTGGGTTACTTGTCTTCACTGGTGTCCAGTCTTTTTGTTCTGAAAACACACAAGTTTTAAAGGTAACATACATATCTGTACTAACACAGGAATGGGATATATGATGTGCTGAAGATGATTTCTTGTTTTATATTTGAGGAGGTAAAGGTAAAAGGAATCTGTCAACTTTATGTCCATTTGGACTGTATAACCAAACTATAATATAAATCTCTAAGGATGGCATGTAATAATATGTCATGAGAACTCTGTAGTCAACATGATTTATCATGCCTCATCTATTGGTAAAAGTATTAAGGCAACTCCATGTAGTTAAAAAGGAGGTTTATTTTGTGGGGTAACTTACAAGTAAAGGGATAGGTTACAGGGTTCAGGAAAGGTGTAGGGCAGTCCAGCATTGTTCTCTGGAAAACTTTGCTCAATCTACCTCCAGCATCCAGGATCCAGGAACCAAGAGAACCGGCACATCCGGATCTCAGGTCTTAAGGGCTCCTGTCTTGTCCCCGCCTTGTAGGCGTGACAGTTACCAGAGCCTCAATGAGGGTAGTACTTTCATGTCAAAGCTGGAACAGCTACCCACTACACTCATCTGGTCTCATAGTTGTTCCCAGAGAAGAGGAATCATCTTGTACATCACTTGTTTTGTAGTCTTCCTTGGCTTCTCCCCCCATATTTGCAGCCAAGATTCTCAAGAAGTATTCCCCAATTAAGTCTTATCTTCATTAATTTTGAAGAAATCCATAGCTTTTTGTTTCCTATAGAAACAAAGGCATAGCCTCTCCCCCAATGCAGCCTATTTCCTGACTTCTATTTTGAAGCCAAGACATCCCTAAAATATATAAGCTGATTTAATTCAACAGTCCTTTCCACAATCCAATGTCTCTCAGCAGTTTTTGTTCTCTGTTCATTAGCATAAAAAATTGAAAATTAGCAAAGAACCATATAAGGTCCAAACTCCCTGTGTTATATTATTTCCCAGACTTATGTAGCTTATTTTTTAAACATGATTTTCTTTTCCCTTTAAAGACTTTACTGTATTATTTTTAAACCATTTATCTTTTCCTATGACTGTCTATCGCTATTTTTTTCTTTCTTCAGCATCAAAGCATATTTTTTACGCATACTATACCTGTTCAGAGGTTTTCTCTGGTCCAGACTTTTGTGCATTGGAAGCCTTCTCTGACCATGTGAGCCAAGCCTTAACCTGCTAGGCCCTCTGCTGCATGGCACTTACGGCACTGGTGGTTGATTCCACCCCCTTTTGGTCCACTTAACCATCCTAGCTCAGGGGAGCTGCTGTGTCTGCACTGTGGCAAACATTTCTGTCTAGTCTCTTGCAAATACTCTGTTTCGTAGCAGAGCCTCTTAAAAGAGCCATGCTTTTGTACTCCACGAGTGGTGGACTCTGTGTAGATGCTGCATATTCAATGCCAGTTGTAGCAAGTTTTTTTTTTTTTGTCAGCTGCCAGCTCACAAATAATGACACAGAGACTTATTATTGATTATAATATGAAAGCTTGGCCGTAGATTATGCTTGTTCTTATCTAGCTCTTATAACTTAAAGTAACCCTTATTTTGTAATCTACATTCTGGAACGTGGTACATTAACTCATCTCTGTAGTGCCAATCCTGCTTCCTCTGCATCTGCCTGATGACTCTGCTTTGCTTCTTCCCAGAGTCCTTTCTCTGCCTGGAAGTCCTGTCTATACCTCCTGCCTAGCTATTGGCCATTCAGGTTTTTATTATACCAATCACAGCAACACATCTTCACACAGTATACAAATATCCCACAACAGTGGTGGATCCAGATGAGAAAGCAGGTTGGGAGGAACTGGGAGGCCGAGAAGAAGGAGAAACTGTAATCAAGATATATTAATGAGAAAAAACTATTTTCGATAAAAGGAACACATGTTTCTCACTCATACACACTATATATATGCTTATATGTATTCATGTATATATAACAGATTCTCATTAATTTATAATTTCTCCTAATCATTAGCATTAACTCAGTTACTAATGAGATGTAAGATATGAAGAGAGAGTTGAAATGGCTATCAATATCACCTAAAATAATTTTTTACGAGTAATTTCTAAAAATGAATTAACTCAGAAATAATTACATGATTAATATGTCAGGGATAAATAATTATGCTGGTATTTATGCATATAAAATGTGTGAAATAAAAGACAAACTTCAACAAGTAATAAACTCATCATCAGTATTTTAAATTGAAATACTCCATGAATGTTCATTTTGTGTTGTTAAAAAACTAAAGCCAAATCAATACTAACAAATCCAAAGCAACCAGAATAGATAAGAGAAATGATACCAGTCAAAATTTTATATTTAATTAAAATATATTATTATACATTTTTCATCTGAGTACATTTTACAACTTTCATGAAATGACAGATTTCTTGTAATAAATAAAATTAATGTTAAGTAATCAGATTACCTGAATAGTACATTATTGAAAACATTGCACATGTAGGTTGAAAGCTTCCTATAAAGAAAAGTTCAATGACTTAAACATAGAAGACTGCCAAAATTATTGAAGAAAAATAATGCCACTTTTATATAAATCTTTGTAAGGAAAAAGGTCCAAACATGCTCCTAATTAATCTGGGTCAATTTTTACATTGATTCTAAAATAAATACAATGAATGACAAGAATAGAAAACTATGGACAAGTGTTTACCATGAAAATAGACACATAAATTCTAACTCTTTTAATGAATAAAACCAAGGTAATTAAACATTTAAAAAATAACAGCTAAATGTTTTAAAACAAACTGAGATTTTTCATATAAGATATTGTTGGATTAACACTTAAGTAAAATAGTTCACAATAGTAAATGGCATGAACAAACCATTTTGAATGTTTCTCACACTTACACTCCCCACAATATGTATACACACACACACACACACACACACACACACACACACACACACACACACATATGTAAATACAACAGATTCTCAGTAATTATTCTATTTTTTTCTAACCAATATTAAAAACTCAGTTCTTTAAATATTTTGGTGGTGATTTTAACATCACTAGGTTATTCTGCAGAAACCTACAGGACCATATCCCCAATGAATGACTAATTTTAAGCAAACTACATTTAAATAAGTCTCACTAAAAGTGTGTTTGTCTAATTGAAATTTGTAATATATTGAGAAAGATACTCTAATTACCCATTTATGGATATCTTGATGAGGATGTTTTTGATTTTATTTAAATAATCTGTTCTTCACTGTTTTTCTGATTACAAAATTTAATTATGAGTAGCAATTAATCAAACATTTTCTTTGTTGAGGTATAAAACTGAACATAGTGTTTCCTGCCATAAATCTCTTGTCCATATGGTAAAGGTACAATATTGGCACTGAAGCCTGGTATCCATCTGGACAAAGATACATTTACTACATGAGGCAAAACTTTCAAAATCAACCATCTGTTTATATGCAATTTTTGCAAAAACTTGTAAATAAAATAATATGAACATGAAACAAGAGTGATCATGAAGGTAATAGATCATTTATTTGGTATAATAAAAGCTCTTTCAAAAACACATGTTAAGAATTGTCAATACAATACTTTTGTCACCTTGAAAGTAAAAATGCTACTTATTGTATGTGCAGTAAAGTTAATGCATATACCATCAAACCCAAAGTCATCACACTAATGTTCAGTTATATTCCTTCTAATTAGTCATCCCTGATTTCTACCAACCAGATTTTTTAATTGTTCACTTAAAGTATTCACCGTGTCATTTGTATGTGCATTTTCCCCTGAAGGTTGGTAGATGCAGAGATAAGTTCATAAAGTGCATTGCTTATTTGGAATTTATAGCATATAATTAAATGATAATTCCATAAGCAGTGATATGAATCAATTTACAGTAAAAACTTTGAAGTCATCTGTTTGGAGGCCCAAATTCTCTTCCTTGTGTCACTTGTGACACTTTAGGCAAGTCATTATTCTGTCCCTTGATTTTCCCTTCTATGAAAGAAACCTAGTCATCTTAGCTTCTTGGTCGCTGTGGAGAGGAAATTAAAGGTGAGAAAGTCCTAATGAGCTGGGATTTTAAACAAGGAGCTATATAATGGGTGGCTTAAAACTACATGAAATAATTTTCTACAATTCAAGAATCTGAAGTTTCAGGATCAAGGTATTTGCATGGCTGGATTCAAGTGACAACCTGATTCCACATTGGAGAGCACACATTTACTTTATGCTCACACAGCAGAGAGAGAGTACTTAGTATCTCTATTTTTTTATCAAGGCACTGATAACATTTGTGTAGGCTCCATTCCCTCAGTTAGCTAACTACATTTGAAAAGCTCCACTTCCAAATGCTGTCATATTGGAAATACAGTTTCATACATGAGGGCCCCGTACATTCAGTCCATTGCAGTATGTCATTATTTGTCATAATGAAGTTTTATCATTATTGAATATACCTTAAAAAACTTGTTTCCCATATAAGTATGCATGGGTACTGAAGGTTAGTAAAGAAAAATTTGAAATTGCTAAGGTAATTATGCAGACAAAGGCTTTTATCCAAAGATCATGCTCACAGCTCCTGAGAGAAGCAACTCCCTCAATCATTGTCTAATGCATTATGCTTCCACAGTCCATCCCCCTAAACTGTATTCCTCACAAAGAGCAGCACCTTGGTTTTGCATATCTTCCAGAGTTTTTCAGTACAATAGGCAGAGCGGTTCCATTCAGTGTGCTCCAAGACTACACTGGAAGTCACCCAGGCAACCTCAGTGCAGCTGAACCTGAAGTTCCCTTGTGCACCATCAGTGCGTCTGCTGCCAATATCCACAGTGAGTGAGGATGTGATTGAGTGCTGAGCAGTTTTGTAGAACATGCAAGTGCAGAAATGCATCCGATTTAGTGATGTGGACTTGATCTATAATTGACAAAGCTGGAAGAATTGACTCTACAGAGGTTATGAACTCAGTTGGAAAAGCACAACAATTTTAAAGTAAAAAAATCATTCAAAAACACCAAGGAGAAGACTGGACATTAATCATGGGAGACTGGGGGTTCATTTCCTTGCCTAGACAAGTCATATCTGTCCTCCTAGCTTGTCTGTACATGAGCCACTGGGTTTTTCAATTTTTTAAATAAATAAAGGAATTTATGTTTTGTAGTCAGATGCTTCAAAACATGAGTAATGTCAAAAACTCTTCCAATGCTTTGGGTTGGAAGACAAATTTCCAAAATTTTCAGATTTATATTTATGAACCATGTACTAGTCCAATTCTGCCAACACAAAAGAAATGAAAAGCCCCAATAAATAGATATGTCTTGTTATGATGAAGTGTTTTGTGATCCATTTTGAGGGGGAAAGTATCAGAAAGAAGAAACACTTATTGTTTTACAGTACTTTCAACTCACTATCAAGATAGTGTGAGTTTGTCCTATGAGCTGGCTTGTGGATAAAGGTGCTTGCTGCCAGTTCTGACAAGGTAAGTCAGATTCCTGGGATCCACATGGTCAGAGAGAAGAACCTATCCCTGAAAGCTGCCCTCTGACCTCAGCACATGCACTCATACACACTAAATAAATGAATGCGATGAAAAAAATAGTACTTTTAAGAAGCATGTGACGCCTAATAATATGTATGTTGGCGGTATATTATTAATTTATAAAACACAAAAATGTTATATTACTATTCATTTTACCAATGTTGTTAAATATTAGAAACACAAATGTTCTTAAGGCAGAGACTGATTTGAATTTGTCTTGTTCCTAATATAATAAGTTTTTAACAAGTTTCATGGTATATATAAATTTTACATAATAACCTAAATATAAATGTATTTTTCTTACCAGATGAATTGGGAAGTTTAAGTTAAATGGTATAATATAGATAGAATTAATTAATTATCTTTGCTTTACACAAACTAACGAGCATAATTCTTTGAAGTTTTTACTTGTAATTTAAAAATAAATCTATATATATTTGATTTATTGATATATGTATGCTTCATGGATTATTAAATCAGTCTGACTCTAACCCCCAATGACCTTGCATACTTCTGCTTGTGATAAAAGCATTTAAAATTCTATTTGTTAATGACTGGAATATATAATAATTAACTCTTCTGGCTGGCTATATAATATATTACTAAAACAAATTGCTGCTGCATAAAGTTTCATTTCTTTTACCAGCTGCTGCCTTTTTTTCATCCCTTTACTTCATTTTAGAACCTCCTGTAACCAGTCACCTTTCTACTGTTTACTTTCATGTTTGATATTTTTTTATTCTAAATGTAACAGACATCTTCCAGTATTTATTTTTCTTTGCCTGGCTTACTTCACTCACTATTGTGTTCTCCAACGTCATCCATGCTATTGCTGAAGTTGAGATCTTCTTTTTAAAGGTCTGTAGTTTTTGACTGTTTACTGTGTATTTATATCCCTTTTTTTAATCTCATGAGCCATTTAAATTGATTGCATAATTTGATCACCATTACCATGCAAGGGAAATAGGGAGGAAGACAAACTGGTTCCAATTCCTCTTTCTACATACCAAAATGTAGCAATGCTACATCACATTGTCATTATACATTTCACTCTTTATTGAACCTGGATAATGACTACTGATTCCCAGGTCCACCAATAGTTCTGCCTTTCCCCACATCTTCTCTTATCTTGTTATGTTTTGTCCCTTGATAATAAATGCTTGATGATTATGAGACTGATCATGTGGCTTTAATTTTTCTTTCTATTATGATTAGTGATGCTAATTATTATCCATATGCTTGTTAGCTATCTGTATGCCTTCTTTGGAGATAACTCTATTTAATTCCTTTACCTACTTTTAAAATAAGATTGTTTACTTCATGTTTTTTAATTCTATATATACTATGGATATTAACACCTTGTCAGATGTTATGTTTGTAAATACATCACCAACTATTTTTTCCCCATATTTACACAGAAACTTTTGAATATATGCAATTCTGCTTGTCTCCTTTTTCTTTTGTTTTCTGTTTTAGTGTCATCTCCAAGAAATCATTGTCCCTGCCGGGCGGTGGTGGTGGCGCACGCCTTTAATCCCAGCACTCAGGAGGCAGAGGCAGGTGGATCTCTGTGAGTTCGAGGCCAGCCTGGTCTCCAAAGCGAGTTCCAGGAAAGGCGCAAAGCTACACAGAGAAACCCTGTCTCAAAAAACCAAAAAAAAAAAAAAAGAAATCATTGTCCCAAATCAATGTCACTGAGCACTCCCCATTTTCTTCACATCAGAATCTTAGTAAAATCTTAATATATGTAAAATTGTATTGATTTTCATACGTTATAGTAATTTTCATTAAAATGTAATTATTACTGGTAGAAGAAGCTGTTGTTATACTTTAATCCATTTTCTTTGTATGGCCTTGCTTACAATACTGTAAATTTTGTAGAGTTTAAATTTTAAGGTCTAAAAGTAAGTGTAAGTGATTAGACCCGTCATACCAAATCATAGCCAGTCCAAAAGTTACTTGATTTGTCACATCTAAATCACCACTGTGATAGATGCCTCCTCTTAGAGAGTACTAAAGCATATCTCTAATCTTGATATAGAAACACTTCTCTGTTACTGCTGATTGTGATCTTCCTAGGAAGACAATATGAAACCTTCTTAACTTTTGCTATCATACTAGAGAGAATGTACATTTATAAACTATTTCTGTTGTTATTGATGAATAGTTTTCCTTTTGAAAAACTTAACACCATGAAAATTATTTTACTGTAGTTTATTATGAATACTAACTGCACAGGAGTCAATGGTGATACTTTGGATAGTAGTGCCTGTGGTCCTGAGAATGTAATGTCTGTAGTTCTGACATTACCTTCTTCCATTATTATAGACTTAAGCAAATACATAGCATTTTCTTTACAGTTTAATATTATTCTATTATGTATTTTATCATGCTTTCATAATGCATTCATCTGTTGAAGAACAATGGAAATCATGAAATTTACAGGTAAATGGATGGATCTAGAATTGAGTAAGGCAACCCAGAAGCAGATATACACTGTAGATCTACACTGCAGAGTAAGCTAACCCAGAACTGGATATACACTGTAGATCTACACTGTAGAGTAAGATAACTCAGAATGTGATATAAAGATATACACTGAATAAAGGAACCCAGAGCCAAATAGGCAAATGATGCATGTTTTCCCTTTTCTCCATGACCTAGCTCCAAATACTCAGAAATGAGTATAGTTACATGCATATCCCCAGAAACTAGGAAAATATCAGAGGATCGTTGAGGGGAACTTGGGAGGGGAAAATAGTGATATTCAGTGAGATACAGAATAACTGGGAGGGGGCTCCATTTTGGTGGCAACCAACTGCTGTCTAACTGGAATTAATGCCCACTCAACAGGAGGAAAACCACTCCTGGTACTAGAAATTTAGCCAACTTCAGGGACTGGTGGCATCATGGAACTTAGAAGAGAATCTACTACTACAACTTTCACAGATCAGCCTAATCCTGAATACATGCTAAATCCTACCCTTATACCCACAGATAATTGTAACTACCACTCCTCATCAAAGCAGCCACTCTTTCCATTAAATGGATGGAGATCATCACAGAAAACCATAATTAGACATGATGCAGAGATTAATAGATTGTGGTGAACCCAGCATCAACAGACATTATCTACATCACTGTTTCTGCATTTATGCTTCAGGGCACATCAAGGAAGAAAGGTAGAGAGATGGTCATAGCCAGAATACCACAACGTCTGCTGTGAAACTGTTTCGTATAAACATAGCTGCATAAACATGACCAGAACAATGGCAGCATCAATGGACATATAACATGAAAAGAGAAAAAAAAATTGCGGGGTCCCATCCTTAATCAAAGAACTACAGACAATTAATGATGGCTGGGAGAAGGAGAGATAGATGGTAGGCCCGATAGTGTCCAAGGTTTCACGTTTCTTTGAATTTGTATCAACACATTTTATATTTTCCTTAATTCAAGACGGTTTTTTTTAGAAGTTTGCAGTGTTATTTTATTGTGATTTTAACTTTCATTTTCTTGATGAATGGTGCTGATGAACATCTTGTAAAATACCTTTCAGTCCTCTGTGTATTTTCTGATATATGCCTATTCTAATACACACACACACACACACACACACACACACACACACACACACACATACACAGAGACAAGTACATGTGGAATCCCAAGACCAGCCTTGAGTCTCATTCCACCCTGATTTTTCAGAACATACAGTTCTTTCATTCGTTTGGTTCATTCGTTTGGTTCTGCTGGCCAGCAAACTCCAGAGATCTGCCGGTCTCTATCCCCTTAGCACCCAGCTCGTCTTACACAGGTGATTGGATCTAACTTGGGTCCTTAAAATTGCTTTGGAAACACTTTATATACCGAGTTATCTCCATCCCCTTTCAGTCTTCAGAGTTCTGATTCTTACTGCTGAGTCATTTTAATCATTTTTTAAATTTATGCTCATACATTAGTAAGTCCCTTATTCTTATTTTTTCTCACTTTTTATTACTTCTTTGAGAATTTCATGACATTCATCCTTTCCCCAACACCTCCCAGATACATTCCCCTTACCTACCTACCCAAATTAGTATCCTCCTTAAAAAAAAAAATTCTAATACAGTTTGTGCTACTATACAATCTTGAATGTGTCGCCTTCACTAGAGGGTAGTATCTTATCGAAAGTTCTGTATGGCAGACTCTTAAAGGGGAAATGAAACATACAGAGAGAGAGAGAGAGAGAGAGAGAGAGAGAGAGAGAGAGAGAGAGGGAGAGGGAGGGAGAGGGAGAGGGAGAGGGGGAGGGGGAGGGAGAGGGAGAGGGAGAGAGAGCTACTCACCCCAGGAAATGAGTTCCCATAAGACCATATTAATTATTCCATTATTATCTAATTTGTTAAATGAATGAGTGTTTTTTTTTTTCATTAGAGTTAGTGCTGTGGGATGGTTTTTCTATATGCTGTGAATACCTGTTGCTGCTACTGGTTAATAAAGAAGCTGCTCTGGCCTACGGCAAGACAGGTTATAACCAGGTGGAATTTTCAAGCAAAAATATAGGCAGAAGGAAGCCGGAGTCAGGGGAGATGCTACGACTGGCCGGGAGGAGGAGCAAGATGTAATAGAATACAGGTAAAGCCATGAGACATGGTGACACCTAAATTATTAGAAATGGGTTAATTTAAGATGTAAGAGCTAGCTAGTAAAAACCCTGAGCCATAGGCCAAATGGTTTCTAATTACTATTAAGCCTCTGAGTGATTATTTTTAAAAAGCTGCTGCGGGCCCAGCAGGACACAGGAGAACTTCCTTCTGGCTACAAGTGAGCAACTTCAGTGTAGTTGAGGGGATGCTTACAAGTGTAAGGGATAACTCAAAAGTGGCTATGTAACCAGAAAGCCCATCCAACATTGGTGACTACTCCCAAGTGTGCAAACATGGAGCTCTCTAATGAACCTGCAGGCAGCTCCGCAATATTTTTTTCTTTCTCTCTTTTTAATTGAAGAGATTCTTCTCTCATATAATAGAACCCAACCAGTTTGTCCTGCATCCACTCCTCTTAACTCCACCCACTCAAGTCTATGAACCCTCCATTTCACTTCAGAAAGAAACAGGCCTGCAAGAGACACCAACCAAACACGACTAAACAAGATACAATAAAACAAGGCAAAAGCCCTCATATCAAGGCTGGGCAATGTAACCCAATAGGAGAAAGAGTCCTGAGTCCCAAGAGCAGACAAAATGAATCAGAGAAACATGCTCCCACTGTTATGAGTCCCAACAAAAACCCCAAGCTAACAGCTGTAACATACCCAGAGAACGTGCTGCACATCCATGCTGGCCCTGTGATTGCCACTTCAGTCTCTGTGAGCCCATATGAGCCCTACTGTGCTGTTTCAGTAGGCCTTGTTCTTCTGGTGTCCTCCACCCTCTAACTACTACAATCTTTCCTCCTCCTCTTTCATGGGATTTCCAGAGCCCCAAGGGGAGGGACTTGATTGAGACCTCCAACTTAGACTCTCTTTCTGCATAGTTACTGGCTGTGAGTCTCTGAACCTGTTCCCATCAGCTGTGTGAGAAAGCCTCTCTAGTGACAATTGGGCTAGGCACTGGTCTATGAGTATAGCTGGATATCATTAGTAATCATTTCATTGATTTTGGGGGGGGGGGGGGTGGTCAGTTACGTTTGGTTCTACCCTAGGTCTCTGGGCTATCTAGTCTCCGGTTCCTGGCCGTCCAGGCAGTGTAGGGCATCACCTCCCTCCCGTGGTCTGGGCCTCAAGTTAAACCACTCATTGGTTGTGACTCCCACAAGTTCTGAGTCACATTGTCCTAACACATCTTTCGGGAAGCACGGAATGTAGGTGGAAGCTTTTGTAGCTGAGGTGCTGTCCAGGTTTCTTTTTGGTAGCCTGCAGAGTGCCTTCCTTTACCAAGGAGACTATGCAGTTTCTCTGACCAGACTCTTCACTCCGCAGTCATTTACTCCTTTTATTAACTGCTGGATAATCCCCTTCGTGACTCTTCTGACTTCCTGTTCTCCCTGTGTGTGACCTTTTGTTTGCTCCCTGGAGCTTTCTTTAGCTTCCCCTCTCTTCCTGTAGCAAATGTTTCAATTTGGAGAGAATGTTGCAATTCTGAAGAACAACTAAAACAACACAGGATCTCCATCTTAAAACAAAACCAAAAAAAAAAAAAAAAAAAAAAAAAACCCAGAAAACAAAAAACTCTCCCCCTCTCTCAGAAGCTGTCAACTGCCAATACTCCCTTTGCTAGGAGTGGGACTTGGTACCCACCTCTCCTCTCCATGCTGGAATGTTGCTTGGCCTGAGGCAGATTTTGTGCACACTGTCTCAACAATTGTGAATTTATATGTGCAGCCAAATTCCTGAATCCGGAAAAGAGTTTCTTTGTATTTATCCTTCACCCATGCCTCTGACAATTTTTCCACGCCCTCTTCAACTGTGATTGCTGAGCCTTGGGAAACGGTATGAAGCAGATGTCACACTTAGGACTGAACAGTCTGCAGTCTCCTGTTCTTTACACCTTGATTAGTTGTGGGTCTTCCTGAACTCTTCATGACACCTCAAACCTGAAATGACCTCGAAGGTAATTAATAAATTGTGATTGGAATTCTCAGTGTCTGTAAGTAGTGTAGCTGTGAGACACCCGTTCTGCTTTATAGAGCTGTAAGATGCACGTTGGCTTCCAAAAATGTGCTTGATTCCTTTCTTTCTTCTGTTAATGCACCGCATGGAGTAAATACACGTTTCTATGCTTCTCCCAGGGAGAACCTCAAGACTTTGTTATGCTTCAATATATAAATCTTAATGTTATTATTTATTTCCAATTATTCAGCACATTTTTGAAATGTGTAAGGAAAGGAAAGTAATCATAATTATTATGTGATAAAATTGTATATACCATGGAATGCATTCACAATGAAATTAACATGGATTAAAAACATGCAATGCCTTTTCTTTCTTTCTTTTTTTTTTTTTTTTTTTTGAGACAAGGTTTCTCTGTGTAGCTTTGCGCCTTCCCTGGATCTCGCTCTGTAGACCAGGCTGGCCTCGAACTCACAAAGATCCATCTGCCTCTGCCTCCTAAGTGCTGGGATTAAAGGCATGCACCACTACCGCCCGGCTGCAACACCTTTGCTTAAAATTTCCTTTAAATTTATTCTATGTGTCTTTTACATCATGTATCTTGATCCCATTTATTTCCCTGTCCTTTTGCATTGCATCCACCCTCTGTCCCTGCAACCCCCCCGAAATAAAACAAAATTTAAGACTGAAAAAGGGAAAAATTAAATATCTCGTCATGGAAGCTGCAGTGTGACACAGTGAGTCACACAGTAAACCCCTTTGTCCATGTATCTTTACACAACTGTTCATTGCAAAGAGTCATTGATCTGATACAAGGCCTCTAGTTTCTACTACACCATCAATGCTGGGCCCTCACTGGGACTCTTCTTGGAAATCTTGTTGCTGTCCTGTGTTGTGGAGATCCTGCAGCTATGGATCTTTGGGTCTGGCCCCTTCACCTGCTCCAGCAGATCATAGATACAGTGGATATTGGGGCAGGCCAAGTCATAACCTTGTATCTGGGCCTGGGCAGCTGCAGGGTTGGTGTACCTGCCTGTTTTCCCCTGTCTTCACAAGCAGGCTGAGCTCTCCAGCATTGCCCCGGCTAATTCATCTCTTGCAGCAAATGAGGGAGGAGTGGGGCCAGTTCCCCCACTTTCATGCCCTCAGGGTTGGTTCTCTCCCACCTACACCATTAGGGCCAGTTCTATTGTGTTGCCCAGGCAAGGCACAGGGGCCACTTTCCCTAGTGCTGCTTCTGGTAAGGAGCAAGGACAGCCCTCCCACTCCTATGACCCCAAGGCCAGCTCCTCCACCTGTCTCAGGCATTGATGAGTGGGGCGGGCGTGGGGGGGGCATCTCTCCTGCACCTGTGCTGCTACATGTCAGATGAGTAATGGAGACAGCTCTCCCTTGGTCACAACCTCAGGGTTGGGTTACCCTCACCTCTGACCACGGGCCAGCTCTGCTGTGTTGCCTAGGCACAGAGCAGATCCTGCTTTCCTGAGTGCTGCAGCTGATAAGGGGGAGTGTAAGTTCTTGTCTGTTGCAGGCAGGCATTGGGGGCGTCTCTTCTCCTCCCACAGACAAGTAGTGGAGACAGCTCTCTCATGCTTATAACTTCAGGACTGGCTCACTCACATCTCTTGTCAATAGGATTGGCTCTATTGTGTTGCTTAGGTGAGGGACAGGGCCTGCTCTCCCAAATGTTGCTGTCAGTGAGGGGCAGGGACACCTCTCCTGCTCTCATGACCAGAGGGCCAATTCTCCTACCTGTCTGAGGGCACAACACACAACTCTTCCCTACCCATGCCTCCACAGGACAGCTTGGTGATGGGCACAGCTCTCCCTTGCTCAGTAGTACTTCAAGGCTGGCTCACAAACACCTCTGCCAACATGGTTGGTTCCATTGCGTTGTTCAGGCAAGGTGCAGGCCTGCTCTGCTGAGTGTTGCAGTTATGGGGGGCAAGGACAGCTCTCACATTCTTATGACCATAGGGCCAGCTCTCCCACCAGCTTTAGGTGTTAATAGGCAGGGGTGGGATGGGGGGAATGATGTAATATCTTCTTAAGTATTAGTCTTTCATTTTTCATTGTACTATCTCCTGATATAACATATCTACATTTTTTCTGTACTGCTTTGTAAATTCTAGATTTGTCACATATACCTACCAATGTAATATCTGACCATTTATTTTTTATTTATTTCAATTAGAATCATGTCTCAAGTTCCATCCAAATATTACTTATATCATCCTAACAGTACTTGCTTTTTTTGAGGCTTGTTATCTCATTCCTTGCATATATTTTATTTTTAGATCATTCAAACCTTGATTTTAATTTTTACTGATCTACATTTCTCTGAATTCACTTACTTGGATCTAGTTGAGTTTCTTGTACGTATATATTTCTGTCCATCAAATGTTTTAAAATTTCAGAAATTACTTCTTCAAGAAGCTATTCCATGTTTCATAGCTCTTTTTTGGAGGTGAGACCAATTCCTAGAGCTTGCTATTCTTTTGTCTTTCAGTGCAACACCCATATTGACACATTTAACTATTTTTTAATCATCATTTTGAGCATGATATTTCTAGATGTTGATCCCCTTGAGTAATTCTAGGTACAACTTACTGGCCTTATTCAGTGGGAGAACAGATAATTACATCAAATCATAATAGCTTCAGGAAAAAATTTCACACCTTTTGCACTTTCTTTTTCTGGTAACTCTATTGCAGTTACGTTTATGTATTTGATATAGTTGCTCAAACCTGAGACTTTCCACTTTCTCAATTATTTCTCTACATTACTTTATAATTTTGTATAGTTTTGAAGTTTACTGGTTTATTCATTTCATACTTAACGTTAATTTAGTGAATATTTCAGTGTTTGAAATGTTCAGTTCTAAAAGTTAAATTGGTTCTTTTGGTTTACATAATTACAGCCAATCTTTTGAGATTACCTCTTAGGTAATATGAGAAAAGCATTTTTCTCTACATCTTTGAATATAATCTTTTAAAACTAATTGAACTTAATAATATCTAGTCACGATCATGTTATTGACAACTTTATTACTAAACATTCAGTAATTATCATAATCTTTGGGGCTGAAAAATAACATGAATGCAATGTTGTTGGGAAGTTCACATTGTTGACGACTTCCTTCCTTCCTTCTTCTCTCCTTCCCTTTCTCCTTTTCTTCCTATCTCTCTTCGCAAAGAATACATGAGTGTAAGTGGTGAAACCTGATCCCGTGAGCTTTTTTCCATAACTTACAATTGATGTGTCTGATAAAGCACAAGGAACCAAGCACAATTGGCTTCATTCTCCACTAATCAATCAGTGTGGACTTGCAAACCCATTTAAACTTCTGTCAACTACCTATCAAGCTTTTCTTTACCTACACATTCATCTAGACTATTCTATCTCCTGTTTTATTACCAGATATTGGAGTTAAAGACATTTTGAAAAACAGAGGGGTCCAGTGTTTTAAACAATATTTCCTACAATCTTGGATGACTGCAAAAAACGCACATATTTCTGATTCTCCTTTGTCAAAATTTACCCTAGTGAGGCCTAGCAAGATCACAAGGTGGCTGTGATTAGCTGAAAATCAACTGTCTTAAAAGGCTGTGACTTAGTTGCTTTATTACAATATTTTACACATTAAACACTATTCATTATACATGTATGGAGGCTACGTTGGGCTATATTTTATCACTCAAATGTATACATAGAATTAGTCTAAACCTGTCAAGCTGCCATAATGTCTTGATTGTTGTTTTAGTAAATTAGTATTTCCAGAAAAACTTTGACTGTGTTTAAATAGCTCACTTATGTGCTTGGAGGAGCTGGGTAGTTCAATTAGTCTTTGAATTTCAACATTCTCATCAATGATCAGAGTTTCTGGACATGGTGGTATGGCAGTCACCATCAAATGTCTATATTATGTTCTATTTTATAATATAATTTCTTGGCTTATACTCTAAAATTTGTGGAAAAGGCAAAAATGCCTCTATTTTAAACTAGGTTATCTATAAATCCTATGTAAACCCAGGATTTCAGTTTTCACCATTTACCCCCAAAATCTTGACATTCTGGTATAATGTCTAAAGTAGAAAAATATGTTTTTTTCTGTACAATATGCAGCAGACATGTGGTTTTTGTTGGCATATTGTATTTTCATGAAAAAGAAACTGTGGTTTTCTCGTCATTGATTATGGTACATGGCTTAGCCACTGGGTATAGTAGTTTAAGTATTAGCAGGTCTGCTGAAAGAAAATTGACTCCTTAGTGAAAATGCTGACTTAGCCCTCCCTACATGTGTCAGTAATGAATGTCAGTCCAGAAAGCCTGAGAAAATACTTACATTAGTCAACCTCCTGTCTGCTCCTAATATAAAAAACCAGTATACTTTTGATTTTTGTCTACTACTTACTTCTTTTTAAAACACCTACTACTTAAGAGAAAAAGTGAGAAAATATTGTACAAAATAAGCTCTCTGGATATATGTGAATTATATTTGTCAGCAAGAACATGGGATGATATGTGTGTGCAGTAAAGTGAAATCCAGTAGCAATGAAAAACAGAAGTAGGCTTTAAAGAATTCATGAATTATCTCACTGTGCCCAAATATTCTTTTCACTTCATAGATGATAGGCAGCATATGTTTATAAAGGCATCAGGCATCTAGAAAATGTAGTGAGTTAAGAGGAAGTTTCTGTGAGCAAGCCTGACACTGAAAAAAAAATACCAAGGTAGCTTTATAAACAGTGAAAGAATCTGTAGAGATGTCTTGGAGTTTAAGAGCACTGTCTGCTATTCCAGAAGACTCTACCCAATCAATTCCAGCACCCTTGGCCACTCACAGTCCTTTGTAACTCTAGTCCCAGGGGATCTGACGCTATCTTCTGCTATTTCCTGGCATTGTACAGACAAACAGTCATACACAAAAAAAATGGAAAGAAAGAAAATATCAAAAAATTAAAAAGCAATTAGAAGGTAGATAGTTTGAAGTAATTAATGTGATTTTCTATCATAGGATCATATCATTTTCTTTAGATGACAGCTTCCGAAAAACAAAACACAAACAGCCACTTGGAGAAGCAGGTAGGCATAAGTTATAGGAAAAGACTGAATAATCTGTAAAGCAGCTCAGAGTCATAAATCATTAATAAAAATGCTGTAGTTTATATCCATCACTCAGCATTAAAGGATAAATTTGATGAGAAAAACATTATGCACTGCACAATTTATGGACAGATTTGCTACTGGAACTGAAGAGAAATATTTGTGAAAGAAGATTTTGTCACCAACTCTTCAAGTCATTTCTATTGAATCTGAACTCAAGTGCTTTATGGTACAATTCTAAGGCATGTTGTGCTTCACTTTTCTTTAGGATGTATAATATTATTTCCTACAATGTTGATTCCTGATGAATCCCTAGACCCAGTCTTCCAAATCAATCCCACCTTTTTCTTCTCTTGGCATGTTAGAAATAAGAGACACAGAGTGTGGTGCATTTTAAAAATATATTTCATTGAATTGCTTCTTTCATAATTTCATACATGTATAAACTCTGATTAGTATAATTTTTGATTTATAATATTATGATTTAAATATGCTGATACTGCCAAAAGTCTTAAATTTAAATGAATCACCACATTAGAGAATAATCTCCTGGCAACCTTGGTTCCTCAACTGAAGAGTTTTATTCTTAATTAACACATACTTCTACTCTGGCAAATGAGCATTGATAGAAGTACTTTAGCTAAAATGAGGTATTGATAATGAAGCTGAATTTACTATCTGAGCAAAAAATCTTACTCTAAATTAAAATGTATAAATGAAACAGATCAGAATGAAGTTATGAAATGTGTCTTCCTTTGATAATTACACAATTTTTATGAAGCTCCAGAATTGCTCAATATATCCCTCTTTCAGTTTAGATGGGACTCATTTGCTAGCCAGGACTTTTTGCTTTCCCCCAACTAGGCATCTCACATTCAACTCACATTCAAGACAGATGATAACAATTATCTCCTCCCACCTACAAGATGCAAGAAAGGTGCGAATAGCTGCTATAGTCATCAGAAATCAATTAGAAAGCCTGGGGCTAAGTCAAATAGCTGTCCAGTAGTTTCAGTATTTCTGTGTGATCGGACCTTGTTGTTTTTCTATGAAAAGTCATAATTCTCCTAAGTTTCTCTTGCCTTCCATTGCTGCCATGCATATTTAGCTGTACCGTTTGTACAGTTTGTAAGGTGATCCCCATTGTCTCTGATTCTGAACCTCATACTCTGCCCTGCATCTTGGAGTTTGTCTTCTTGGCACTCTTGTCCACCTGCCTAGTTTCTGACTTTCGTCAGTGTGAGTCCTCCAAATAAATAAGTGATGCAATATCATTGTGTCATTTCTTATGTGTGGAATTATCATTCCTTTTTAGCAGATGATTCTCTTTCTTTCTTTCTTTCTTTTTTTGGTTTTGTGAGACAGGGTTTCTCTGTGTAGCTTTGGAGCCTGTCCTAGAGCTCACTCTGTAGCCCAGGCTGGCCTCGAACTCACAGAGATCCACCTGCCTCTGTCTCTCCAGTGCTGGGATTAAAGGCGTGTGCCACCACCGCCGGCTAGCAGATTGTTTTCTATCTGAGTACACAGGTTGTGATAAATTCTCTAGAGATTGCCTATCAATGAAAGTTTGAAAGATACTAAAATAGCCAACTATCATTATAACTGTTTGGTAGAGGGTAGAGTTAAAAGAGTTCCATGTAGGGTTGCGGAGTAAGTGAGTCTTTTACATTAAGCTTTTCGTTAAATTTGCCTCTTTGGGATGAGATTATTCCTGTTTATTCAAGAGAAACTATTTATCGCTGAAGTGCTTCCAGCTGGATGTCGATAGCTGCGTAGACCACAAAATGTAGCTGCTTCACATTTGGGAAGCAAGCCATTGGCGAGATAATTTTGTCAATATTATTAAGAAATCTCATGTATTCTGGTCCAGACAGAATTATCCAATATGAGAAGATGGGTGGCAGTAGTGGTTTGACATTTCTGCTCTTAAGAAATGCATGGTTCACTTTCCTTAATACTTTTTAGTAATTCTTAACACTGCATAAAATGTTGATAAAAGGAGATTCTCGATGACACTTTGATTTTTGTAAGATTATTCCAAGGGTTTTGGATTTAATTTGCGAATGTCTAACTTTGAATAAGTGATTTTCTAAATTTGAATACTTGTTTCTGAAATCTTTACGTGTAGGCCTTGGAAGTTTTACCGAATTGTTTGAAGAATGATTTTATCAATAAGAAAATGGAAGTGAGAAATCCGTTTTATTTTGAATGAGTCATCTAAAGAGCAGAAAATATCTAAAACATGAACCTAATGTTCAATGTTATTGTCAGGATTCAGTGCAGTAGCTGTGCCACAATGGTAACTAACGACCATCATCTACTTACTGCAGACTAGGCAATGAAGAAGCAGTCTAAAATTATTGCATTCCTGGATACTGGGGGTGCAGCTCAGTGGTAGCATGATCAGCTACCTTGCATGAGACACTGAATTCAATTCCAACACTACAAACCAAACGTTGATCTCCTGATGTTTTTACAATCCTCCCAGTAGTCAATGAGACAAACTGCCTCACATTCAAAGGAGACTGAATCTAATGCTCTGTTCTTCCAGAAAACATATCGGAACTCTCTAAGGTGTAAATGAATGCTACTTTCTGCACATAACTGGAATGTTTCAATGTCCTTAATACTTAAAATGTCAACATAGCATTGGTATCATCTGGGAGGTGTTAGATATGAAAACTTGGATTCTCCCATGGAATTGTTCATTACTTATCTGCATTTTAACAGATACTTCCTTTGAAGTGTTGCGGATGCCTCCTAAAATTCACATGCCCCATTTTTTCAATTTTTCTAATTTCTTTTCCATGATATATCAAATACACATGCATGGTTTCTAAATATTTTAAATTTAACATAAATTGCAACAAATTTACCTTGTGGTTTAATCTTAATCTATAATACAGGAGCAATTTTACTAATGTTTACTGGTGATATAAAGGAAGGAGGAGTTTATTAAAAAAAAATAACATCTTTTGTGTAGAAGGAAAGTGTTTTAGTTGACTACAATTATCTTGGTGATCTATAATCCAATCCATTTTTCAAAGGTAAGATAAAATTCTATTTAACTTAACTTTAAGTGAAAAAAAAAATCTTACATCCTCACTGTCTGCATTCTCTTTCACCCAAGTGTGTAAATCTAGATTAGCTATGCAATGGAAACACTTGTTCATTTGCTTTTTTTTTAACTCACTGATTTTTATGGATCTTCTGAAATTTATTTAGTTGAGTATTTAATATGAAATCTATCTTGTTCAATTCTTTTGCAAAATGTTTTCCAAAGTTTTATTATGAAAATAAAAATCATAATTGCTTGGAAAATTTTGTGAACTAGAAACTTGCTGAAGAAAATAATTATAATGCTATTAAGAATTTTATTCACAGTAATGCTAAAATTCCAAGCATAATAAATCAGTTATTGAAAAAAAATGATGATAATCATTTTAAGACATATAGTATTGCTTTAAAGTGAGTGAATGGAAGGGAAATGTTAAAGAATAAGTTAATCAATGAAATCCCTCTAATAATCCTAAATTTGAGGAAACAACAAAAGTATACTGACCTCAGTTCTGAGTTTGTCATAAGACATTGCAACATAGATAAAGTTTTGAACTATAGAAGTACAAGAAGACAGAATAAAAGAGTATGAAGGCATGTTGCAAGAAGGGTATCAACAATTGCCACTTCACTTATCAGCCACTCAAAGTCAGCCAGAGAGGGGAGGAGACTTGAAAGTTAAAAGATGCAGCATGGAAAAGTATGGGAGCCTTCAGTTAATCTCTTCCTGGAAATAGTCATGAGGATTCTGAAAGTAAGAACACTTAAATATCTTCTGTGATTGGTTTAGCTAGTATATTTGCTTAGCTTTTTCTAGCTGATTTTGTACTAGAATTAGAGGCAAAAATTAAAGAAGCTGTCAGTCATAAACCATCTTCACATTGTCCTGGACAAATAACTACAGAGATTGATTCCTTGATTCCCTGATTTCCTGTGCTGCCTGACTGAAAGGCTATGGGTCAGTTTCATGCTTATAAAATACCTGGCTATTATTGATATACTCTGAGAATGAGCCTAAAATATTGACAGGAAAAAAACTGAAAATATAAAACCTGCTATCATCATTCCTAAAATAAAAATGTCTAATATCCTTAAATAGTCTTCAAAAAGTAAGCTATGTTAGATTTACACATATGTTTATTTGAATATCCATAATGAATGACGTGCTACCAGTCACAAATGCGCAGGACAAATAACAAGCCAGTTACCATTATTGAGGCAGCTTTATGTCTAGTCTGTATTTCCAATCTCTTTGGACCTTAGACTAATGCTATGTTTCTGACTTAGAAACAAAATTCCTAAGTAATGTATATATTGACTGAAATTTATATCAAAATATACAATCCATATGTGGTAAAAGAATAGTGAAATTAGAGGAATGATATTTTAGCATTGCAGCAAGCCTGGCCATAATCTGTAGAAACTTGTGAGAAATGAAGCACTAAGGTCATTTAACAAATATCTAGGCATTTACATTATACCAAGCACTGTTTTATAAGATGGTTATTTTTTAGAGAATACAAGGGAATTTGTCCTTCACTTTATATGAATTAATACAAAGAAGAAATCTTAATAATTTGTCTAGATGCAGAAATCCACCCTCTAAAGATAACAATATCCTTTTGCTGAATGTGTATTTTAAACAGTTAATGAGACATCATGCTTCTTTAAAGGATGCTACGCCTCTCTACTTTAAAGAGAAACTCAAAGAAACTCTGCTCTTTATACAATTCACAAGGACATAAATTTTAAAGCAAAAATAAAATTGGCCTCACTACTATGTTATTAAAGCATGCACCCTTTGAAGTTTGGCTAGAAATGTTCCACATAAAATATGTTGTTATTGAAAAAGTGAAGAAAATACAGTTTTCTGAAAGCAACCATCATATAGTCCCTTTGAGAGAAAGAAACACCACCCCTTCTCCCTTTAAAGAATATTCAACACTAAAGGGGCTGAGGATGAAAAGAAAATGAGTGATTATAATTTTCTTTCGAAACTATTGAAAATAAATAGCAATAATACATTAATATTTTTGAGAAAACACTTCTCTGATACTTAAATTTTGTGACTTTTTCCCTTCTGATTCACAATGAAGACTTTTTATGTCAATCATGAGTACTATTCAAGTAGTCAAATTCCAGAATTAGCAAGCAGAGGCTTGCCTTGACAGAAGTTATTTCATTATTAAATTAAGTATTTTAGATGAAATAATTTCATGAACCTCATATCAAAGATGCTGTTCCTTCTGTTTGACCAACTTGATCTATTTATAACTAGAGGTAATATCAACTCTAGGTCTCAGTTCAACAAGTAACCATGATAATCAGTCGCTTAAACTTACTCTTGCTATTAATCTCAGATTATCATATCAAACCGAAACAACATAAGGTACAATTACGAGTCCCATATATAATTTAAAACTTTCTAGTATCCCTATGAAAAACTAAAACTGCACATATTAAAAGTAATGTTTTGCTTTTTTGGATGGAGGAATGAAAGAGACAGGCAGTCACTGATGGCTTCTCTGCCTCTTCTCCGATCATTCTGTGACAATGTCCGAGCTCTCTCCTATACACAGTACACAAGCCAGCTCATCTCATGTGGTGGTGATAGTGTTATTGTCTCGAACATGGATGTGGAAAGGCAGGAGACCCCTGAGTGGTTGGACAGTGATTCCTGCCAAAAATGTGACCAGCCTTTCTTCTGGAACTTCAAACAAATGTGGGACAGTAAGAAAATTGGCCTAAGACAGCACCACTGCTGGAAATGTGGGAAGGCCATGTCCAGCAAGTGTAGCTCCAAGCACTCTTCCATCCCACTTATGGGCTTTGAGTTTGAAGCCCGGGTCTGTGACAGCTGCCACGAAGCCATCACAGTTGAAAAACGTGCACCCACAGCCACCTTCCATGACAGTAAGCATAACATTGTGTACGTGCATTCTGATGCAACCAGGGGGTGGTTACTGACGTCTGGAACTGACAAAGTGATTAAGTTGTGGAATATGACCCCAGTAGTGTCTTGATGTCTCTCCCAGGTACTAGAAGATCGTTTTCGCTAAAGAGACACTTGTTTGAGTCCGAAATCATTACAGGAGAAGCAAAGTACACATATGAGCAGGAAGAGAGACTGAAGACTCAAAGTGGATGTGTAGCTTCCCTGTCCTGTTGCCATGAACTAATGGGAGAGCACTCACAGGACTCTTCAATTGTCCTTACAACATAAAAGAACACACACACACACACACACACACACACACACACACACACACACACACACACACACACACATATATATCAAATGGTTTATACAGCCTGCTGCATTGCTTTGAGTATATTGGAAAATCTGAGTGGGATGTTTAAGCTTCTGTGTTTCAGCCTCCATTGTACTCATTACTTTCTGTGTCAAGGAAAAAAAAAAAAAAAGAACTATCTGTTGAAGGTATTGTGTCATGTAAAACAGCCTCCACAGTTTCTTCACCTCAGCATGTACTAGAGAGAACCTTTCTCTGCTCTTGAGTCTTCTTTCACCGGCCACACTTGCCTCTCACCAGAGTGGATGGTTATGGTTGGTTGCAGTGTTCTGCTTTTGTGGCCAGACAGGAGTTGGAACACCGTGTGTGTCCAACAGCCTCTTGAGTCACCTGTGGGGAGCAGTGTTGTCAGAGGTGCCTGTGATTCGACTTCAGCGTGTCATCCAGCCTTAGGAAATGCTTTCAGAAACTGCTGTCCACTGTTAGCCCAGGCACCGGTCACGTGATTCAGCCTCACCCTGCAGTGCCTGTGTCTTGCTGAATTCAATGAGGACTACTTGAGCCTTTTGCATTTTGGACTTTGGGATTTTGGTTTTTTGATTTTTTTTGTAGCTTCCCTTTATTCATAACAAAAAAGACAAACAAAAATGTCCATGCGGCCGGGCGGTGGTGGCACACGCCTTTAATACCAGCACTCGGGAGGCAAAGGAAGGAGGATCTCTGTGAGTTCGAGGCCAGCCTAGTCTCCAAAGCGAGTTCCAGGAAAGGCACAAAGCTACACAGAGAAACCCTGTCTCGAAAAACAAAACAAAACAAAAAAATGTCCATGCTCCAGAAAAAAAGTAATGTTTCATTTAAATCAATATGACAAATTATTTTCCTATTACCACGTAATCAACGTAAAAACACTGAGATACATTACCTACTATCTTCTTAGTATTTTCATTTTGCTGTTTGACAATTTCCTAAGTGTATACAATGTATTCTAATTACTCTCACATCCACCTTCTCTTTCCTGCTTCCCACCCCTGTCAACACCCTCTGCTCCATACAGATCTCTTTCCCATGTTCATGTCTCTTTGTTTTGTTTTCTGATTCACTGGCTTATACCAGGGCTGTCTGTGTGAATGAGGGTGTGGAACTATCTGGTGGAGACTCATCAGTAGTTACACATCTGAAGATATTGTCTCCCCCTTAAGCAGGAAACTTTAGCAGCTAATACTTCTACAGCGAGTTTAATTGACGACACAAGCTCAGTCTTCTACAGACCCATCGCAGGCATCGACAGATGCTGTGAGTTTATGGTTGTAATGTTTGTTTCATTCCCAGAAGACAGCATTTTGTCAATCCATGTCCCTGATTTCTAGTTCTGATATCTTCTCCTTTCCTTCTTCTATGATATTCTTTGAGAAGCTTCTCCAAGTAAGGCTGAGAATATAATTCATCTGTGCATATATATTTTGATGCTTAGAAGGGTGTTGATATAATGTCAAATTAGGTAAACAGTAGTGTTTCCATTCTATTTTCCAGGCCTATGACATTCTCAGCCATGGGCTTTTGACTCCATTTCTAGTACCCCTCTTGAAGAGGGGCCTCAAATACACTGTGTGGGATATTGATTTCATAACAGTTGTTCTAGACTCATTTATGTTGCTGTGACAAATACCCTGAAGGAAAGAATTTTGAGAAGAAAAACTATCACCTTAAAATTTCAGCTCACAGTCCATTGTTTTGGGGGAAGTTAAGGGAAGAACTCAAGCAACTAGTTACATCATATCCACAGTCAAACACAAAAAGAGAAGAAACACAAACGTGCTTATGTGATTCATCCTCTCTCACAAAGTTCAGGGCTCTTTGCCTGCAGAATAGTGTGAACCGTAATGAGTTGTGTCTTTCCACATTATTTAACAAACAAGAAAACCCCAACTGCAGACATGCAGACATGTTCACAGGCCATAGCATTTCAGACAGTCACTTACTGAGAGTCTCTTCTCAGGTAAATCTACGCTGTGCTGAAGTGACAAAGCTTGCTATCATAAGAGAGGTACCACTGTTGCTCCAGGAGTGCATATTGGCTCATCTCTTTGTATTATAGTCTACAATGGTCACATGTAGCTAATAATGTCATTCTCTCCAAGAAACCTGCACAGCAACTTCCAGCATTACAAATGCTACTCAGCATGGAGGAAGCTCCCAGATCAGTTCCAGTTTGGATTTTTAATATCTTGCCACCAAGAAATATAGTATCTTCAGCAATAGGAACCAGTCATCTGTTTCTGGTAGATTTCAAAATGAAATGTTTGATACTCTTTGGGCATTTAATTTTTACAGATTGTATTTTATGTCTTAAGAGCTGTACACCTGATAGCACACATATTTAAGAGCTGAGTTCTAGATTTAGTTCTCCCAAGTTTTGAATAAGAAGTAATATAGCTGGGCGACAGTGGTGCTTGCCTTTAACCCCACCACTCGGGAGGCAGAGCCAGGAGGATTTCTGTGTGTTCGAAGCCAGCCTGGTCTACAGAGCTAATCCCAGACAGGCTCCAAAGCTACAGAGAAACCCTGTCACAAAAAAAAGTAAAATTAAAAAATGCTTTAGCAAAATTTAAGAGTTAGACCTTTTATAAGCAAATAAAGTGAAGAAAGAGAAAATTAGATAATTTGAAAAGTACCTTTTTGGTTAAGTTAATAAATACCACACCAAAAACAAAACAAAACAAAACAAAAAACAAAAAACAAAACAAAAAAAAAAACCCAGAAAAACAATCCAACTCAATAATGATCTTTCCTATTTGTAACCCCTTTTTTTGGTTGATGTTGCTGAAATTCTGCATTAGATAATATTTCAAAAGTAAATCATACTTACATAAGCTTTTTAAAAGTCTATGTCTGTGTCAGTATGTGCATATGAATGCAGGTGCCCTGGAGGCCGTAGGTTTCTAGGATCCCCCCTTCAACTGGAGTGACAGGCTATGGTGAGCTACTCTATGGAAGTTCCTGGATTCAGACTCTGGTCTTCTGCAAAAGTAGTGTGAGCTCTTAATCATTGAGCCATCCCTCCATC
Organism: Peromyscus californicus insignis; assembly: GCF_007827085.1. Lineage (NCBI taxonomy): Eukaryota > Metazoa > Chordata > Mammalia > Rodentia > Cricetidae > Peromyscus > Peromyscus californicus. The sequence continues at coordinate 33,471,004 of NW_026294584.1, forward strand.
CCATAGAAAGATAGTACTTTGATTTCTTATAATAAATGTTATTATTAGATTTATTAGATACTATTAGTTTATTTTAACAAATATTATTTTATAAGAAAAAACGCTAAACTTATGAACTGCTACAATAAATTACTATCACTCTTAAACAAAGATCAGAACCATGTGTATTTATAACAAATACAGAAAAATAAAAGAATATAGATTTCAGAAATAGGGTGTGGAAGACAATTCCTGGAAAGAAGCTGTACACAGAGGCTGCTGGACTGATTAAAACTTCAGCAAGTGTGGAGAGGTTGAGAGATGCGGTTTCCCAATGGGATTCATTTAAAGTTTAGTTTTTGGTGTCTATTTAGCCCACCACACAGCCATTCTTTGCCCAGTGTTGTGTCAGATCTAAGATCTTGATGAACAGCTACAAACCTTTAGAATGTGTTAACAAAACTCTAATTCTCCACCATGAAAGGAATATGGAAGCTATCAGATAATACCTGCTTGCCTGTGACCTGTTTTTCTTCTCTACCTGCCAATGTATTTTATAATTGCCTTGGTTTATGACTTTCTTTGTTCTGCAACTACAAACATTTTTTTTCCATGAATGAGAGGATTTTTTTTAATTAAGAGATTTTCTATTCATTTTACATACCAACCTCAGATTCCCCTGTCCTCCCTTCTCCCGCCCCCCCCATCCTTCCTCCCCCAACCTTTCCCCCCAACCCACCCACCATTCCCTCCTGCTCCAAGGCAAGGTCTGCCATGGGGAGTCAGCAGAGCCTGGTACATTCAGTTGAGGCAAGCCTGTCCTCCCTGCACCAAGGCTGCACAAAGTGTTTCACCATAGGAAACTTCTTAACATTGCCTCCACACTGGAGTGTAGGAACTGAGTCAACTAGCTCCTTTCACCTGGGCCTTGATTGCTCATATTTGACTCTGGAATAAACAAACGATCTCTTACTCCCCTTTAGGTAAGAGCTGGGTTTTGTGTTTATAAATGTTATCTTTAATTTTCCTTTTTTAATTAATTAATTTATTTATTTATTTATTTTGATTTTTTGAGACAGGGTTTCTCTGTGTAGTTTTGGTTCCTGTCCTGGATCTCGCTCTGTAGACCAAGCTGGCCTCGAACTCACAGAGATCTGTCTGACTCTACCTCCCGAGTCCTGGGATTAAAGGCAAGTGCCACCAACGGCCATCTTTAATTTAATTTTTTAATTAATTAATTAATTTCCCAGCCCAATAAGTTTCCGCTCCCTCCTCTCCTCCAAGTCCTTCTGACTAACTTCTTCCTCCCATCCACTCCTCCTCTTTCTTTTCAGAAAAGGGCATGCCTCCCATAGATATCAGACAGCCATAGTGTATCAAGTTGTACTAAGACTAAGCACCTCCTTTCCTATTAAGTCTGAACAAGGCAACTCAGTAGGAGGAAAGGATCCCCAAAGCAGACAACAGAGTGAGAGACAGCCCCTGTCTTCATGGTTAGGATTCCCATAAGAGGACCAAGCTACACAACTGTAACATATATGCAGAGTGCCTAGGTCAGTTCCATGCAAGTTTTCTGGTTGGCAGTTTAGTCTCTATGAGCCACTATAAGCCCAGGTAGTTGATTCTGTGGATTTTCTTGTGGAGTAGTTGGTCCTTCTGGTTCCCATAATCCTTCATCCGTCTCTCCACAGGATTCCCAGAGCTCCACCTATGTTTGACTGTGAGTTTTTACATCTGTTTCCATCAGTTGCTGGGTCAAGCCTCTCTAATGACAATTGGGTTAAGCAATGATCTATAAGTACATCAGAATGCCACTAGGAATCATTTCATTGACTTTTTTTTTTTTTGCCAGCCATGTTTGGTTCTATCCTAGGTATCTGGGCTGTTAGAAAACATTAAGAGTTTTAGGTAGTTAACAGTAGAAAAAGACCTAAGGATCACTTAGAGTGACCCATAAATAAATCTGGTTATTCAAGCTATTCAGTTGATTAATATGTGCCATTGATACTTCTATTTAGTTACCTATTGAATTTCTATAAAAATCGACAATTCAATTTTGAACTCTTCAGATGAAATGAAGTAAGAGAAACTACCTACCACATGTAGTGTGCCTTACTCCTTTCAAATTTGATTATCTAGACTTTATATTGACCACATAGGGTACAGAACTTATTTTTTTATCAGACAATATTTTTATTCATCATTTTATTTCTCCTGAAAGCATCATTCAGCCTAGCAAAGCAGACAGGGGGTGTTATGATTCTAACAATAAAGGAGACCAGATGTGTCTCCATTTAAGAAAGATGGAACATCCAAATGTTTCAGAACTGCTACAGGATGTTTGAGGGATATCTCCATTGCATTCACACTTTTACGTTGAACACCTCTGTGTTCAGTATTTCTAACCCTCTCATATTGAAATATACTTTGATTAATCTATCGCCTTCAATTTCATGTCAAGATCCTAACGAGGAGGTAAGGCTAGTTTCCTGTGCCCCTCTGGTTCCTTCTGTCCCCTTTGCCCTGGGACATGGCTTTACAAAGACTTAACCTGCTTCCTCCTGGCTGATTGAGTCAACTTCCAGCACTTTGCTCAATAAAAGCACTTTGAGATGCCTTCTTTCAACCCTAACTTGTTATGTGCCTGACCGAATTAGAGCTTTCAAAGTTAAAGTGTCTAGTAGCATGTCTTGTCTATTCCAAGTAGTAACTTTCTCCTTTGGCAACTCACTAGTTTATGGCATTAATATGTGCTTATCTAGGTGGACATTGAATATTGAGCAGTATGCTTTCCTTTTCTAGACTTCATCTCATAACATTTATGTATAGGTATCAGAACTGAAGTCAAGTAGCAGAAAGAAATATTTATTTGATCTTAATTGAAAATGAATCCAAAAGTTAATACTCATTGAAGAAGTTCTACTTCTAAGAATTTATTTCTCTCTCTCCCTCTCTCTCTCTTCCTTCCTTGCCCTTCTCTCTCTCTCTCTCTCTCTCTCTCTCTATATATATATATATATATATATATATATATATATATATGTGTGTGTGTGTGTGTGTGTGTGTGTGTGTGTGTGTGTGTGTGTGATTTTTCTCAAATTCTAGAGAAGAAAGGAAATAGTATATTAAAATGAGATCCACCAGTGTTTTCTTATTGGTTTTGCTTTTTCTTTCTTTCTCATTCTGTCATCTATTATACTTAGATGAACCTGAGATAATTTTTAAGTTTCTGAATAATTTTATTATTTGTTAGAATCACACTTATTTAGTTGCACTCTCATTCATCATAATTTTTTTTTTGTTTTGTTTTTTTTTTGTTTTTTCGAGACAGGGTTTCTCTGTGTAGCTTTGCGCCTTTTCCTGGAACTCACTTGGTAGCCCAGGCTGGCCTCGAACTCACAGAGATCCGCCTGGCTCTGCCTCCCGAGTGCTGGGATTAAAGGCGTGCGCCACCACCGCCCGGCCATCATAATTTTTTTCATAAGGAATATGTCCCCTTTTCAAGATTTTCTTGGCTAGAAATTAAAATCCTAGTTTGAGTAAGTGCACATTTATACCAAGTCCAAATTAAGAGTCATCACTTCTGTCTTCTAAGACCATTAGTTTCCTACCAGGCTATTGTTTCCGTAATAGTTGCAGAAGCATTCCAAGAAACACTGAAACTGTCTCTGCAATCATTGCAAACAGTGACTTTTTTAGAGCTACTTATTTGTTTGAAAGTAACTAATGGTCCTGGACTTTTTCCAGGCATCATACACATTTGGAATATTTATTTTTACTCAAGAAAACAGTAGAAACACATGTCTCTTTTCTTAAAGTAAAGCTGCCATAGTTCACCTCACGTATGGACTTAATAAACTCTCCACTATAAAGAAGTGTTGATTATTGCTTTGCACAGTTGTAGCAGCCTCATTAGTTTCACTACATAGCTTGAAATGGTCTCATGCCAAATTAAAAATGTAGGTCATTCAAAGGACTAATGGAGCTACTTCAGCATGAAGTGATTTCAAGCTCACCCATATAGAGCAGCATTTCATCTTATTCTATTGTAAAGCATTTCTTGCAATGGTGATAATTTTACCTGTCATTTTTATGAAAGCATTTGTAATTGCATTGTTAGAAACACATGCCTTGCATGTCCACCAGATTATGAAATGTTTAAGGCAGTAATTGCCAATGCCTGATAAACTACTCAGATTTTTTTTCTCTTTAATGTCATGGAGTAGTTAGAATTTCACATTATCTCCAAGTGCATTCATTGAACAATAATTCTATTATCTCTCAGTATCTACTATTTGAAAAGTACCAAATAGTCAAGCAATTTAGGCAATCTGTGAATGAACATCTCCTTTTGATTTCAATAAGGCAAGACTGGTCAAAGTGGCTTACATAATGGCCAATCCCACTAATGTCTATGACAACAAAATATTTTGCTCTTCCTTTTCTCCAGTTCATTTACATTTTTACCTTTATTGATTGTTTAAAAATTTAAAATTTCTAAGTACATATTGGTTCACTAACAATAATTGTGAATTTCAAATATCAAAAGATATAAAGATATGTAAAGTTAGAATCATTCCTATGTTTGTATCATTGTCTCTCTATTCTGCGTCATTTTTTATTTATTCTTTGCTCATATGTTACATCCCTACTGCAGTTATCTCTCCTCCAAGTCCCTCTCCATTCAACTCTCCTCTCCTTCAGATCCACTCACCCTCCTTTTCCCTTCGGAAAAGGGCAGGCCTCCCAGGATATCAACCAAACATGGCTTATCCTGTTGCAATAATACTAGGCACATCCTCTTTTTTTTTTTTTTTTTTTTTTTTTTTTTTACTATTTTTACTCTTTTACTCTTTGTTCTTTTGGGAGGGACCTGCCACCCAGCTCCCAAATAAATATACATGTAGACTTATTATTTTTTATAAATACCTGGCCTTAACTTGGCTTGTTTGTAGCCTTGCTTTTTCTTCTTCCCAATAACTCTCCCTCCTTTTTTAATGATTTTTTAATTCTTCTTTTGTTTTTGTGATCAGTCACATTTAATTGGAGTTGTTTACATGGGGAGTGAAATTTACTTGAGCAAAGGCAACACCAAGGCCATACCACTGAGGAGTATCACTCTCCTACATGAGCATGCTTGAAGGCTTATTTTAAAATTTCTAGGTAAAGAGCTCAGTCTGTTTCTGCATGGTATTATTATCATCGAGCGTTGCAATGTTAAGATCAGAGCTTCATGATTATACCTGTTATGGTAGTTTTAAAACATTGTTAAGGTGCTGAAGAGATGGCTCTATTTTTCAGAGACCTTACTGCTCTTGTAAGGAACTCAGACTCCCAGCACTCCCATGGCTTCTCACAACTGTCTGCAACTCCAGTTACAAGGAATCTTATGCCTCCTTGGGCACCACGCACAAACGGGATACACATTAATACGTGCAGTCTAAACACTCATATATACATAAAACTTTTTAAATATTTAAAAATATTATTGAGTTTCTCTTATGATTTTATATATATTCTGTGACATTTAAGGTTATTTAAATTAAAGATAATTTCTAAAATAACACAGAATATATGTACACATACATTTTACTACAACTTCACATAAATCATTGATATTTATTTCTTTTATTTTACTTTGCTTAAATTTTATTCCATTCATTTTGTAAACCATGCTTTAGACAATCATCCCAGGAGTAAACTATATACCAACCCCTGCCCACTCCAATTTTCCCTCATTTTAATAAAACCTCTGTCATGCTCAATCATACCACAAGGGCACTTGCTCAGCTATGTTCATGTCAGCATTGTTTGTAATAGCCAGAAACTGGAAACAACCTAGATGCCCTTCAACTGAAGACCGGATAAATAAAATGGGGTACATATACACAATGGAATACTACTCAGCAGAGAAAAACAATGACATCATGAGGTTTGCAGGCAAATGGATGGATCTAGAAAAAATCATGCTGAGTGAGGTAACCCAGACTCAGAAAGACAAACATGGTATGTACTCACTCATAGGAGGATACTACACGTAAAACAAAGATGACTAGACTGCTACTCACAACTCCAGGGAGGCTACCTAGAAAACAGGACCCTAAGAAAGACACAGGGATCGCCCAATGACAGAGAAATGGATGAGATCTACATGAACAACCTGGACGTGAGTGGGGGTAATGAAGGACAAGTTTCGAGGAAAAGAGAGCTTAGGGGAGCGGGAGATCCCAGCTGGAACAAGAACAGAGAGGGAGAACAAGGAATAGGAGACCATGATAAATGAAGACCACATGAGAATAGGAAGAAGCAAAGTGCTAGAGAGGTCCACAGAAATCCACAAGGATATCTCCACAATAGACTACTGGCAATGGTTGAGAGACAGCCCAAACTGACATACTCTGGTGATAGGATGGCCAAACACCCTAATTGTCATGCTAGAAATCTCATCCAGTGACTGAGAGAACCGGATACAGATTCCATGGCCAGGCCCCAGGTGGAGCTCCAGGAGTCCAATTGGCAAGAAAGAGGAGGGGTTGTATGAGCGAGAATTGTTGAGACCAAGATTGGAAAAAGCACAGGGACAAATAGCCAAATGAATGGAAACACATGAACTATGAACCAATAGCTAAGGAGCCCCCAACTGGATCAGGCCCTCTGGATAAGTGAGACAGTTGATTAGCTTGAACTGTTTGGGAAGCATCCAGGCAGTGGAACCCAGGACCTGTCCTCAATGCATGAGCTGGCTGTTTGGAACCTGGGGCCTATGCAGGAACACTTGGCTCAGCCTGGGAGGAGGGAACTGGACCTGCCTGAACTGAATCTACCAGGTTGAACTCAATCCCCAGGGTAGTCTTTGCTCTGGAGGAGATGGGAATGGGGGGTGGGCGGGGAAGGGGGGAGGGGGGAGGACAAGGGTATCCATGGCTGATATGTAAAATTAAATTAAATTATAAATGAATAAATAAATAAACAAACCTAAGATGCTTGTAGCATTGAAAGTAAACGCACGACCTCTTACTTCAAGCATTTCCACTCTTCTCCTTGTTTATGTCTTCACTCTTTGATATTTCATAATTTTTTCTTCCTGTATTTGGCACCGATATGTTAACCGTTGTCAAACTTCTTGGTTAAATTACCTTCTCTGTCATTCAGACTGCCTGATGCCCAAGGACTGGGGGGCTAGCTCCATCAGTGAGAGCTGGCCTTCAAGCATGAGGATCTGCGTTCTAACATGGGAACCCACATGGGAAAAAGAGATAAAAAAAAAAAAAAATCACCTGGCAATTGTCTATCTTCTGTCCTCCACACATACAACACACACCACATGTAAATAACTCTAAAATGATTTAAAATTAACTGTCTTTAATTTGTTGCAATTTTATTTTTCTGATTTGACAAGTATGATCCTTTGTCTTCACCTTCTCTTTCTCAGTCTTCTCTCCCTCTCCATACATTGCCTGCCTGTCTTTGTTTCGCACCTTCCCCATTCTCATTCTTAAGTGGACTGCTGATATTTCTCCTCTCCTCCTCTTCCTTTCCTTCTGAAGTGTGGCATTACTATGCAGGTCTGTCTGGACTCAGATTTGCGGGGTAACCATGCCAGCCTCTGCCTTCAGATCTAAGTTCCTGTGACTGCAGATGGATGCCATATCATTGGGCTCCCTTCTCTATTATTGATTTCCTGAGTCAGGGTTTACTTGTTTACACATTCTCAGTTTGATTTTACTTAATCAATAATCTTAAATACGTTGAATAATGACTTTTTAAGTAATTATAAATTAGGTGTCCTAAGTAAGACATAATGTATGAACAATGTATTTATTAAATGTATATGTTTCTTCTGGTGTTAAAAAGATTATTGTTTATGTTGAGTCAATTTATTATCTTGATAATTTTGCTAATTTCAATATATTGGTCCATAAGTAATTTAGAAAACATTTATTACATGATATTTGTGAATAGTAATTAATCCCCAAACATCCTTGTAAACAATGCTACTTACATGGAATACTACTTATCAATTCAACACTAAATCATATTTCTCCATAGATTTCTGAGAACTACACATCCTGCTAATTATAAATGAGCTTAAATTCAATATGTCTAATACTAATTGGATATGTTCAATGCTTTAGTCTACTCTGCTTTTGCAAGTATTTTGTATTTTTTTCCTATACCTTATAATTCATTGACCTCACTATTTCTATCAGTATCTGGAAGCCTTATATGTTATCATTTTGCTCCTCTAATTCCTTCATTTGTTCCTTCATCAAAGTATTTCATAAAGGCATCTCTCCTACACAGTCAACATAACGTAGAGCAACCTAGTAAACCCCCTACTCAGTGTTCTTAACTCAGAGCAACCTAATAACTCTTGTCGCTATAGCCTCTATAGCTATGAAGAGCATGTTTTATTCACATAAGCTCTAGGTCTCATGTCTATTTATTCACATATGCTCTAGGTCTCATGTACTACTTCTGTAATAGGTAGTATAATTTTAAAAATACAAGATTACATGTTAAAAATCTTTTTTCTCAGCTAAAGATACAGTTTTAATTGGCCAGTAGAACTTTTTCCACATGGGGTTGCACATTTGGAAGACAACCTATGTCCCAGCAGTAAAGTCGTTTTTAAGTATCTTATATTATGTAAAATTAATTACTCAGAATAATGAGCTAGACACATGTAAAATTGTTTGGAATGTGATGTGTTATGTCTATGTTCTGTGTATTTCTTTCATGACTATTGGTCAGCATTACTTACAAAAAAAAAAAAGACAATAGAATAAATTTCCCCTACATTACTACATGGAATTGTCAATAAAAACAGACATAATAACTTGCCTCTCAAAAAGATTTCATAGACATTTTTTTGTTTTTTGTTTTTTGTTTTCAGAAAGAGTATCAATATCTTTAGAGTTTAAGGCCTCACCTTAGACATCTGCGTGTGTGAATCACAGCAGTGTTCTCTAAATGGAGTTGGGAATTGCCGAATGGAACCCATCAGAAAGGACACACTTTTCAATTGTTATTTACATGTAACAGCTGAGACTGAAGAACAAAATGTTCTTCTGTCAGATGTTCATTCCTTGGACAGCATTGTAAAAGTGCACCTGCCTTGCCACAGGCACTACCTCTATGGAAAAAAACAGCAGCTTTGTATGCCTACCAACAGCAAATACAACACTCTCAGAAATGCCTACCAACAGCAGACACAATACTCTCAGAAATGCCTACCAACAGCAGATATAACACTCAGAAATGCCTACCAACAGCAAGTACAACACTCTCAGAAATGATTGTCAGCTTTGTATGCCTACCAACAGCAAGTACAACACTCTCAGAAATGATTGTCAGCTTTGTATGCCTACCAACAGCAGATACAACACTTTCAGAAATGCCTACCAACAGCAAGTACAACACTCTCAGAAATGCCTACTAACAGCAAGTACAACATTCTCAGAAATGCCTACCAACAGCAAATACAACACTCAGAAATGCCTACCAACAGCAGGTACAACACTCTCAGAAATGATTGTTTCAGTAGATGATTTGGGTTTCAGTATTCAGTTCTTGGATGTAATTATATCTATTTCATGTTTATTTTTCTGCATTTTCATGTTCATTATTGTTATTTTATAGTATTGAAACTGACATTGGGTTGCTTGCCTTATAGGTACTTGCACTCTTATAGCTGGAATCGAAGTCAGGGTGAGTCACACTCTTATTGGCCATTCAAGATAAAGTAATTGATCTAGAAACTGTGATTCATATACTTTATATAATATGTCAGTATGAGACATCCAAACTGAATTATATATTACAAATCAAGTTTGCAAAGGATAGAGTAAATGACTAAGAATATATAATACCTTGGGCCACAGGCTATAAAATGAAGAAATACAGACTCTCAAACTACACTTGAGTTGAAATCATGATGTGTCAATAGTTCTGTGCTCTTAAATAGTCCCCTCTGTGTTTGTTAACTTTTCTTGTCACTATGGCTAAATATGTCTCAGGAAGCTAATTAAGGAACAAAGAATTCATTTTGCTTATGGTATGTGGGAATTCAGTCCATTAAGGTGGGGCAGGAAATACAGCTGCCTGGTATCTGTGGCAGCAAGAAAATGATTCTCACTACATCATATTGGCAATAAGGTAGAAGAGGGAACTCAAGCCAGAACCAAAGTTGACCTACTACCCATAAGTCATATTCACCAGTGACTCAGTTACATTTCAGTAAAACCTCACCTCCTAAAGATTCTAGAGCCATTCAAAGCAATGCTACTATCTAGGGACCAAGTGTTTAAATACATGATTTTCTAGAGAAAGTTACATATCTAAATTACAACTTTCTGTACTTGGCCTCTATAGGTTCATAATCCAAAGATGTTTGGCCCAATTTCAAATCTCCCTTGTATTGTTCAAGTTAAAACACTTCAAAACTCATACCAAAACGTCTTAAAATTATAAACTCCAGCTAACTAAAAAAGAAAGTAGCAAAAGTCTGGCAAAGAAAGATTGGGTCAAAGGAAGACTATTGATGCATAGGCAACACACTGAAGCTTGATGCTCCATATCTGATATATGAGGTTCACTGTGGCATCATTGGGTCTTCAAATGGCTTCAGGAAGTCCATGCTGCAGCCTCACTGCCTACAACACACATAGTCTTCCTTTGTTATTGGCTCCACTTGATATCTGCTGCTTTCCTCTGCAGATGCCTCACATTCCAAACATCTCTGATGTAATGAGTTATCTATTGCTGTAGCTAGAGTTTTCCTGCCTGGCCCACAGTCAGGACAAATCTCTCTCACCCGCCAGTCCCAAGCCGCTCAAACCCGATCAAGTAAACACAGAGACTTATATTGGTTTCAAACTGTATGGCCGTGGCAGGCTTCTTGCTAACTGTTCTTACAGCTTAAATTAATCCATTTCTATTAATCTATACCTTGCCACGTGGCTTGTGGCTTACCGGTACTTCACATGCGGCTTGTCATCATGGCGGCTGGCAGTGTCTCTCTGACTTAGCTTTCCACTTCCCAGCTCTATTCTCCTCCTTGTCCCGCCTATACTTCCTGCCTGGCCACAGGCCAATCAGTGATTTATTTATTGACCAATCAGCAACACATTTGACATACAGACCATCCCACAGCATATTGCCATACAGGCTTGACCTACACAAACTATATAGACCAGTCACATGCTTCATGAAAAGAATGGGAACCTGTCACACATTGTCTGTCATCAGCGGCTTTCTGGAACCCTTCTTCAAGAATCATGACCTTGTGATGCTTGTATTGTGCATGCATAAAAAAATTAAAAATACATGGATGATGATAGTAAGTTTTGCTGGTTTAGTTATATCCTGGCTCTCCTGGACTGTGGCTGCAGTGGGCAAGTGTTTGCATGCCTGAACTAGGGAGAACATCTCCTTAGCAATCCATTATGCAGCAAAGGTACACTGTGCATCTGTTTTCTTTTCAAGTAATTGTTTCCAAAATGAGTTTTAGTTTTACAGTCAGGAGTCCTACAAAGGTGGGGTCTTGTTCCCAAGACACTCTTCTGGTTGTCCTAGTTCAAAGTGCAATTTCCTGTTAGTTGTATTGCTAATCTCTTGAACAGTTGCTGCTCCTTTGTCCTTATTCACCTTCTCTGTCTTATCCACATCTTAAACTGCATTCATATTCATTTCTTTATAGAAATAAATATTGTCCATATCTTTCTACTATACTTTCTTAATTTTTCTCATAGCAAACATGACTGAAAGCACTGGACAATATTTATGACACAGCCAGGATGGTATTTTTGTCTTGAAACTTTCTCTACCAGACAATTAGCTTATTACATTTAAATTCAGCTTCATTCACATTTTCAGGACATAAGAATAGTATGCCAGAGTTTCCATAGCCTGAAGCTCCAAATTCTCCAATATTCTTCTAACATACCATTTCCAACACACAGTGAAAATGGACATAGCAATGACTCCACTTCTTGTTCCAGTTTTCTGTATTGGTTACTTTACCTCTCTTTGTCCCCAAATACTTGGCAAGAGGCAGCTCAAGGGAGGAAACATTTATTTTTTGACTAATGGTTTGAGAGATATAGTCTATCACTGTGGAGAAGGCATGGCATCAGGACTAGCTCCAATCTATGGCATTCAGAATATAAGACTCTCTGTTCTATTGAGTCAGCAGGTAGGAAGTTGAGGGAACTGAAACCAGGTATGTGTTGTGGGATATTGGATCACACTGTGTAAAGATGTGTCTGTCCTTCTACACCTGCCTAAGGCACCTTCTGATTGGTTAAATAAAGAACTGAATGGCCAATATTTAGGCAGAAGAGGATAAGAGGGACTTCTGGGGAGAGAGAGGAACTCCAAGGAAGAATCTGAAAGGTGGAGCTTCACCAGCAAGTCACTGAGGAAGTTGGACATGTTGTACTGAAGAGGTAACCAGCCATGTCGCAGAATGTAGATTCATATAAACAGATTAACTTAATTTTTAAAACCTAGCTGAGAACTAGCCTAAGCTAAGGCCAAGCTTTCATACTTAATAAGAAATCTCTGTGTCATTATTTGGGAGCTGGCACTCCAAAGAAAGTCTTACTATAGAAATGGGGCTAGGCTATACCTCAGGAGACACTTAAGACATTTTCTCTAGAAAGGCTCCATGATCTGAAGTTTCCACAGGTTAGCATAACAGTGCCACCATCTGGAAATCAAGTGTCCACATATAAACCTTTGGAAGACAATTCATGCCTAAGCAATTGCTACAACTTTGTGCCTCATTTCCTTATTTTACAATCAGAATTAACAGAAAGTTTTCCTGAGTCCCACCCATTCTCAGACACTCAGACCCAAGTAAACACACAGAGGCTTATAGTAATTATGAACTGTTCGGCCTATTGGCTCAGGCTTCTCACTAGCTATATTTTACATATTAAATTAACCCATTTCTATAAATCTGTACTTTGCCACATGGCTCATGGCTTACAGGCATCTTTACAACTTTCTTCTCCTGGTGGCAGCTTGCAGCATCTCCTCTGTCCTCCTTCCTCCTCTCTAGCTAGAATGTCCCACTTAACCCTATTCTGCCTCACAATACATAATGTCTTTTTGTGTGCTGCAAAAATACATTGCTCTGATTGGTTGATAAATAAAACTGTTTGGCCAATAGTGAAGCAGAATAAATTTCTATGTCTTCACAATGTTATTAGAAAATCTTTATTGAGGAAAACTATGCAGACCAAAGGCCAAGTTTGCTTACTATAAAAAGTGGTGGAATGGATCAGCTTAGTAATTATATAAAATAAATGACATCAAAAACAAAATTCTTCCTCACACTAAGTATAAACTAAATGTAGGCAATGTCATTTACCTAAAAGATAAAAAACAACAATATTTCTGGTAATTAGCAATATGATATTTTTAAAGATTTATTTATTTTTATGTAGGTAGATGATATATATTAGGTATATAGGGAGGCCAGAAGAAAGGCATCAGCTCCCCTAGAACATGTAGTTGTGAGCTGCCTGACATGTGTACTGGGAACCAAACTCTGGGTCTCTGGAAAAGCACCAAGTGCTTTTAACCACTGACCCATGTCTCTAGCCATAGTCCAATGACCTAAAACAGGAAAAAAAAGCAAAAAATATGCAAACCATAATAACATTATAAGAAAAACTTTAAAAAGTGGTTTCATGAAACTTGAAAGAATAAGACAGCTTATTTTGTGCTATATTTCAGGTTCCTTATATGAGGTTAGTGTTACTTTTATGCTCAAATTAATTAAAAATAACATCTATCTCAGTTTTTAAAAATGGGTATATTGATATTATTGGAAATTTTTGAAGTTCCCAAATGAAGTGATGCCATTTGTTGTCCAGTGATGTTCAAAGGAATGGATGGCACATTTCACAACAGGATAAAGATTATCAGATGCATTATTTGAAGGATGTCAGTGACCCAACTGATCCATGTAATCAATGTGAAGTTCATGGTTCTGCCCAGTAAGGAGGAAGGAATTTACTTAAATAAATCGGCAGCTCTGTGGGGAATGTAGCAGCTACTTTTGTTTGGAGCAAAAGATCTTACAGGAATAAAACAAATTTAATGGACTAGTTCACTCTTTTTCAGTCATGCTGTTAAAGTTTACTATTGAAATGCTTCCTCAGTAGGGAATAACCATCACTTCAGTCTACTTGCAGCCTCTGTCCTATATAACAGCAGGACACCCCCCCCTCCCCCGCCCCCCCCACACACACACCAAAGACTATGCATTTCACACAACAAAAGCAGTTATATTTTTAAGTGTTTTAAGTCTTTCTACCACAAATAAGAGATTTAAAACGGATCATGATTGATGTTATTTACTTTATCCATCCTAATAGTTTCAGAATTTAAAGAATGAATGTAAGAAAAAACAAATTGCATAGCAAGATCTATCATTACATATGGCTCCTACTCACTGCCTTTTGTATTTCTCCTCTAACCGGAAAACAAAATCAATTATTCTCTATTTGCCTCGGAAATTGTTGATCTTTTAACAACAACAAAACATTTGAAATAATGTGTTTAAACTTGGAAATTATATTCTTTCCCCATATTCATGAACAAGAAAGTCATTGTCTTTTGTTTCTGGCATTTTAAAAAAATAGAGAGTTTTTCAATTTATTGACATGAAGTTTCTTCCTTTATTTTCCTCTCTCTTATGTATCTCTAAATATTTTGCTTTATTCTCTTTCTGTTGTTAAAGGTTTACTCACAACTCAAACCAATGCTTGGAAATGAAATGAGCCTCACTGAAGTCATAAGAACACACACACATGTGCATGCACACACAATTAGGATTTTAAATGGTTAATAGATGCATTAGGAGATCCCATGTTGTCTTGTTTTTATTTTTAATTTTCAACAGATATTGAAAATATACACATAGCTTATTTTGAAAGTAGGAAACTAGTTATTATTTGCATAATAACAACTATGTCAGATATCCTTGCCCCAGCATGGTGTAATGTGATAAAATCCAGATAAAAACACTCCTGAATGTCCAGCTCTTTCACAGATCAGTAACGGAGAAAGGGTATTTTTATCTGCTTATGTGCAGGAAAGTGGCCGCTGTCACATCTCCATCTTGAGAGACAAAACTTTCATTGTAGATAGAGTGAAGAGAATCCAGGGTTTTCACACTAATCTTTGGGAATGCAAATAAATCTTTGCAAGTGCCAGATAAACTCCCAGTCTCCTGAGATTAGGATGCAAATTTATCTCCAAGAACTTTGACCTCACTGTCCCTTGAAATGTAAACACATGCCAACAAATAACTCTCTGGAGTTCACTCACTATCAGGTAGTTGTGAATTATTCACCGGAGGCTTGCAGTTAGTCCAATATCCAGTTTTCAGCACAATGTGTTCCTAAACCCCAGCTCTGCAGACAACAACGATGTTTTTCTGTGTTCTACAGATTTATTACTCATCAGAGAAATTCAAACTATTATGACAATGTGATTAAAGTGATTCTAATCTGCTCAGCAGAGATAAAGATGGAGAGTGAACACATTGTAAAGCCTTAATTCAATGAGCTTTTAGAAGTTAATTCATCAATGTAAAAGTCACCCAGATCAAGGGCTACAAATGTCAAAGGCCCTTGCCATGTTATTTCAACTCCAATATAAACATTGCTCTGATTCAGTAATCTACTCTATTTTTGCATATTTTTTGAAATGTATTTGAAGCAAAATG
The DNA here is from genome assembly GCF_007827085.1 of Peromyscus californicus insignis. Lineage (NCBI taxonomy): Eukaryota > Metazoa > Chordata > Mammalia > Rodentia > Cricetidae > Peromyscus > Peromyscus californicus. Next base: position 33,486,728 of record NW_026294584.1, read on the forward strand.
CACTGGGGATAGCCTTTTCTTTTGTGCGTATTGTTTTACACAATGTTATTTGCTGAGAATTATATGAACTGTGCTTTGACAGTGCTTATGCTATCGAATTTCACTGCTTTAATGTAGCACATATTATTTAAATGCTATACCTTTTAAATTGTTTCCAACACATATACATATGGATATATATGTGCATTGCATATTCAAGGAATATATTTATATGTGTGTATATTATATTTAAGAAACTGGTTCATACAGTTTTGAGGTTTGGCAAATCTTAAGCCTGGGATCTTCACAATAAGCCAACAGGCTGACAACTCAAAAGGGATTTGAAACTGTAGTCTTCTTACTGAACTCTTCTCTGGCTGGTAAATTGCAGTTTTCAACTTTCAAAGTCTTCCGCTGATTGTCTGAGGTTTACCCTCTGTATTAAGGCTAATCTATTTTGTGAAAATTCAGTTGATTATAGATACTAAACATGCAAAATGATTTCTTCAGAACAGTCAAGTCGTTTTATTAAATGACTAGGCATTGGAGCTGAACTAACTTAGAAAAATTTATAATCTCAGGGCAGTTATAAATAGCCCTACTGAGAAAACACTTGTACACACTATGGTTTGAATGTGAAATATCCCCAGTAGGTTAATGTGCATAGACAAATGGTCCCCAGCAGGTGGTGCCATTTTTCGGAGGCTTCAGAACTAGAGAGACCTAGCCGACATTGAGGTGGGTTACAAAGTGTGGGCCTTTGCGAGTTATCACATACCTCCAGTTTCAGGCTATCTGCCATGTTATCCAAAGCCTGTGAATATTATAAACGTGTCTTTCTGACACAAGACATGGGGGAAATGACATTATGACACAGGGTGAGGAAAGTTTCTCTGAGTCAAGAGACATAGAACAGATAGATCTCTCTTTGACTCCCAGAAGGAAGAAGGCAGAAGCCTTGTGCACTCTGTGATCTTGGAGTTTGAACCTTCAAAATTGTAAAATATAAATTAATTGAAGTCACATATTCAGTGGTAATGTGTTGTGTTTCAAAAGCTCTCCTACACTAATACCTTTTTCTTTTTTTACATCATGGAATTTGCAAATTCTCTGAAACATATAAACAGAATATATGTGATAGAATAGTAAATCAAATTTACTTGGCCTAGATTGGGCAAAATTTCTGAATTAATTAGCATTTCCTCTAAGGTGTGAAGCTAAATGACAGAGATATTGAAGAAAATTGGTCTGGGTAAATGGATATTGCCTCAGGATCATAAGAATTCTACTCTGTCTAGAGAAGGCCACTGTGATGGATCATGAGCAATTGTAAACTGAAATTCAGGACTGAAATTCAGAGAACAGTAAGGTCAACAAAGCAGAATGAGAGAAGGAGCCCACACACTGTTTTGGGTACACTCATTTTCTAAGGTTGGTTAGACACAATAGGGCAGGATAAAAAAAATCCAAATACTGAATCATATTGTATGTAAATATATTTGTTTTTAACTGTTTCCATAAATATGTATAAAATAAACACATTGTTAGGTAAGCAGTGAGTCTCACAAAGTTTAGAAATAGGCAATAAGATAAAATGACAGGGACTGTGCTATGAAATTAAAAAAAAAAACAATATAAAAATAATTTGAGCTAGAATGGTGTGTGGGAAGAATATATTTCTCCAATATTTTTAAAAGAATAGAAAATTAATTTTAAAGTAGTATTAGGGAGAAAAATAAGGATAGTAATTGTAGAGAAAAACAATGGATGATCAATAATACTGATAATTTTTAAGCCAACTAGACCAGGAAAGTAAATATCAGAGCTTTCAAGGAAAACTAAAGTCAGAAAGAAAAGAAGGGAAATACTAATACTGACTTTGCACAAATAAAAATTACTGAATTGGGTATCACAATTTGTTGTAATACAACTTATTATTTGACCTAAATAAAATAAATAAGTCTCTTTGGAAGTCAACAAGAGAAAGTTGCTTCACTAAAACAGAAAATTACAATAGGTCTATGAATTGGTTTCCTGTGGTTACTATGATAAAGAACCAGAGAATGGATTGTGACTGCATGTGAGGAAACATGATAATTACCTAGATTTTGGCATTCTGCAGCATAATGTCATAACACCACAGTAACATTAGTTATACACTTTTATAAATTAACAGAATGAAAAAGAAAGAACAACTAAGCAGTGTACTTAAACTTTGGCTATAGAAAACAGATATTTATTCTCTGGCATTCTCAGAGGTCATTATTCCCCAAATCAGCCTCACAGAGCTTAAACATAGATGTCTATGGGGCTGTATGTCCTTGAAGGTTCCAGGTGAGAATCCATCCTCTGCCTCTTCCAGGTTCTCTGCTATCCTGTATTCCTTGTTTTGTGGATGCATTGTTGCTCTGATTGTTAAGCCAATGTTTGTTTTTTGGGTTTTTTGTTTGTTTGTTTTTGTTTTGTTTTGTTTTGCTGATGTTTCGAGACAGGGTTTCTCCGTGTAGTTTTGGTGCCTGTCCTGGACCTCACTCTGTAGACCAGGCTGGCCTCAAACTCACAGAGACCCACCTGTCTCTGCCTCCCAAGTGCTGGGATTAAAGGTGTGTGCCACTGCCATCCGGCTAAGGCCAATGTCTTTAAACCTCATTCATTTTGTCTGCCCCTTCCATACTCTTTTATGTGAATACCTTTAACTTATTCACTTATGTCAAATTTTCTTTGATTCTATTTATAGGAATACTTGTGGTAGGTTGAATTCCTTAGAGTATATCCTAAGTAATGATAAATATGAATTCTCTATCAAGTTTGAACAATCAATACTGATTATTCATAACTCTTCCAAAAACTACTGGTTCATTTATCAATTCATTTTATGAGACTAGTAAATACCCTATACCCATAGATGGGAATTGTTATTCAAATAGCAATAATCCATGGTATATTTTTAGTATAATTATTCACTATTTGTGATGTTCTTACTGAAATTTAATGCTTGTGTGTGTTGTGTTTTATTAAAAATCTTCATATATTGCCATACTATTTAGATTTTAAGAACATTACATTTAATCACAGAAACTGAAAACAAGAAACTTTTAAAGTTATAGATGCTATAAGTTGTGTTTAGTAATATAAGTAAAGAAATGCTGAATAAAAACTAATAGGCAATTGTAAAATTGAAAAGATTCAATACAATGGCTGTTTCCTTTACAACAGAAAAGTAACTTCTTGCAATCTACATCTCTAAAATAATATTAAATGTTTCTCATCCTGTTTTTAATGAGGGAAGATTAGTAAACTAATAAACTCAGTGGCAAATATTTGTCATAAAAATCACCAAACACCAGTTAAATCTTCCTTAAGGCATCATTAACTACAGATTAATTCATTCTAATTTCAAAATTAGTTTGTACTTTTAACTTAACTGCAAAATTATACATACAAAAGCCACATAAATATATTGAATTTCATTACTATAATAAACATGCAATGATTTCATAATCAGAATATATTACCCTACATTATCAAAGACATTCCTTTATATAATCTGAAAAAGCTTGATAAGAAAATCTATGTGCCCTGAAATCACAAAGATTATGCACAGATGTTCTTTTGGTTTAACTTTTGTTTACACATGATGGAGAGTATACTGGTTATGAGTATACAAGTCATTATAAGCAGTTATTTATGAATGCATTATTCATCTGAAATTAAATTTTTACATGATGTTCCCATAGCATCATTATCAAATATCTAATTTATGTTCTTTTCATCTGTTAGAGTTGAAGAACTATAGGTTAAAAAAATGAGCTACTTCTTTCTTTTACAAAAGATAATTGAGATACCTTCCTATGCTTTCTGAATCAATTTGTGTTCTTCTAGAATGAGACACTCTTGGGTTCCATGTTCACTTTCTAGTATCAGTACTTATGACATTATCCATTTCCTATTGTGCTATTATAGGGTCTATGGTGATATTTCATTTGTGCTAAAATGTGATTTTATTTGTATGTTAATAAATAAAAGTGCCTGGGGGGTCAGAGCTAATAACAAGCTGTTTAGTAGAAGTCTGGCAGTGGTAGCACACGCCCTTAATCCTGATCACATGACAGGCAGATCTCTGTGTGTTCAAGGATATAGCCAGCATGGTGACACACTCCTTTAATCTCAATACCAACCATAGAAGACCTGGAGGTCTGTATAGACAGGTAGTGATGAGGAGGTCATGTGGTTGGGCTTACAACCAATGAGAAGTAAAAAGACAGACACACAGGAAATAGGTCTCTTTCTCAGAGGAAAGACGGCAGCGGCAGCGGGTGGTAAGAAGGCTGTCTTGATCTCAGCTCTTACTTAGCTACTGCTCTCTGACCTCTGGAGCTTTTAACTCTGCATTTGGCTCTGTGTTTCTTATTTAATAAAACCGTTCAGGATTACATCTACAAGGGCCTTTGCTGCAAATCAAGTGTATGCACTTGAGTCTTGGAGTTAGATTTTTTAAATTTTGATTCTTATACTTTTTAAATTAAAATAAATTTATATCCCTTTCCCCTTTCCTCTCCTCTCTCCTACATTCAACACCTCCCAAGTAGTACCTTCAACAACTTCCGTCCAACACCTTTCCTGACTTTATGTATATATATTTATAAACATATATACATGTTTATGTATGCACAAATATACAAATAAAACTGGGTCCATTTTTTGTTGTTTCTGTGTTTATGGTTTCAGGGCTTACCACCTTGTATTGAACTACCAGTTAAGGGGCTTATCCCTAGAAGAGACTAAATCTCATCTGTCATCATTTGCTTACAGTTCCTTTTGCAGGGGTGTGACCCTATGAGATTTTCCCCTTATATATTAGCATGACAATTGATACTGCCATTGTTCAGATCCTGATTATGAGGTCATGTCTATGTTTCCAGTTGCAATTTTCTGTGATGTTTTCCATTTGCTTTAAAGAGAAGGTTCTTGATAAGGAGTGGTAGCTACTCTTATCTGTGGTATAACTATGAGTTTTAGAATGTAGTTAGAAATTAGACTGGTCTAGGAAAGTGGTGAGAGTAGATTCTTTACTAAGACCCATGGCCTCACTATTCCCAAAAGCTGGCTAGATTTCCAGTACCAGGCATGGTTGCTCTACTCTTGAGTGTACCTTTGGTCTAATTAGACAACTGTTGGTTATCACAATCATATGAGTGCCATTTTTTATACCTTTACAAATATCTTTTGGTGTGGGTCATTTTTATGGTTCATAAGTGGCACAACTGAGTAGGATTATTAATTGCTTCCTTCTTTTGGCAGCTTGTATACTATTTTCTGGTACTATATAAGCTAGACTTCAGGAAGGGGGCTTTCAGATTAGATCAAGCTCAAATCTTTGGATGCCTGTGCCCTAAGTGTGTAGTGCTGTCTGTCAGCAATGGGACATATCTGAAAAGGTACAAGAGCAGCAGCCGTAGTTTGTATTGTTTTAGGAATCACTTGCACTACCCTGACCAATCATAATAAAAGAGATTTTTCCCTCCTGGTTCTGGGAAACTGGTTGTTTATGGTTCTTGGGGGCAGTATTATCAGCCCCAGTAACACAACTTTAAGGTGTATCATACACACACACACACACACACACACAGACACACACACGTACACACACACGTACACACACACATATAAAGTAAAAATATTATAAATAAAATTACTTTTTCTTCAGTGATTCACATAATTTCCTGTTTATCTCATAATATGACTTTCTGGGCCCTTGCCTACAATTATTAAAGTTACTTATTGAATGTTTCATTTCATTTTTAGAATTTAGAACTACTAAATCTACTTTAACTATTTCTTCTTTGTAAATAAAATGTTCCTTTTAATTAGTAAAGAATTTCAATTTAAAACTTACTGTGACATAGAACACCACTATTTTTTTCTCAATTAGTAGCTATTTAGACTTGGCTGTTTACATACATAATAAAACATTTTGCATGAAATATTCACTTCTATAATTAATAAGACAGATTTAGTAAACACTGCCTTGACCCTTAACATGCCTGCAATTGGAAGAAAATGTTAAAATTCAAGTTGCATATTAAACTACACTTTCTTACTTTATATATACATACATACATACACACACACATATATATATGTGTGTATATATATATATACACACATATATATATATTAGGAGTGGAAGAAAAATAAGTATGATTTTTCTTTTCTAAGGGAACTTTTATTTTTCATTTTGTTCAGACTAACTCCTAGACTCAAGTAATCCTCCTGCCTCTGACTCCTGTGTTATGGATTTATGAATTTCATTACACTGTGCTACTGAAGAATTAGTAGAGATAATTCAGTATTGGTGGATAAGAATATATTTTAAATTGACATAGTTGCTAAAAAATGATATAATAGAGTTTCTCTTGTTCATTGGTTTATATCTACATTCTGCACTCTATGTCATATTATATTTAATTCAGTGTTACTTATTTCTGATAAAATTTATTACTATTGCCTAAACGTGATTGGCACAGATTGCTTTTATGGGAATCTTATGTTCAGTATTTATTCAAATTGGACTTTTCTCTAGGAATTATCTGCTAGTATATATATATATATATATATATATATATATATATATATATATATATATATATATATACTTTTAAACTGAAGCCCTTTTTATAGTCACAAAATAAATGTTAAGTATGGATTGATTATCTGGTGTGTAGTAAGGGTTGACTTCTTGGAAAATGCTTTATCACAATTGCTACATTTATGGACATTGCCTCTCTTATGAGATAGTTGATGGCAAAGGGAATAGGACTTCAAGATGAAGGCTTTTTCACATTTAGTATGTCCCTAAGATTTCCATCCTGTGTGTATTCTTGGATTTGTGACAGGCACAGAGACAATACCACAGGCTTTGTCACATAAAGTACACTGGTGGAGTTATTCCCCAACATAAAAACTATAAGGGATGAATTATAATGAAGGTCTTAACACATTACTTCTACTCAAACAAGTTTATGCTGTGGGATGGTCTGCATGTCATATGTGTTGCTCTGATTGGTCTATAAATAAAACACTGATTGGCCAGTGGCCAGGCAGGAAGTATAGGTGGGACTAACAGAGAGGAGAACTGAGAGAACAGGAAGATGGAGGGAAACACTGCCAGCTCCCGCCATGACAAGCAGCATGTGAAGATGCCAGTAAGCCACAAGTCACGTGGCAAGGTACAGATTTATAAAAATGGGTTAATTTAAGATATAAGAACAGTTAACAAGAAGCCTGACCCATTAGGCCAAACAATTTAAATAATATAAGTGTCTGTGTGTTTATTTTATAAGTGGACTGTCAGACTGCTGGGGCTTGGTGGGGCCCAGAGAGAAAACTCTAGCTACAAGTTTACAGATATATGATATCACACATGTTAATTTTAAAAATTTTATGTGGATATTGCCCCACAGTGACTGCATTCATAAAGTTTTTCTAAAGTAACTAGTGAATCACAATTGAGTTTTGTGAATTGCATAAAAGCTTTCCCACAACCATCACACACAGTTTATTTCTTGTATCACTATTTTTGTGTCTAATAAAATGTAGCTTATTTTTGAAGGTTTTCTCACCTTTTTTATATTCAGGAGCTTTTTTTTCAGTTAATTCATGTTATAGTAAAGTAAGTCAAAATTAAGAATCCAAGTTTCACCATGTGAATTTTACTCATCAGACATTTCTTTTCTAAAGGGTTGAGATTTTTGTTCATGTCATGGTAGAGCTTCTCCATTGTGAACTTTTTAAAGGATAATCTAAATTTACTTTAAAAACTTGTCTTTGCTTTCGTGACACATCACCGATTTATCAAGTGGGTAATCAGCCCAAGGAAAGCTACAGTATAGATTCTACCCCTCCGTCCACCACAGCTCTTGATCTTGCTCCTTGAGGATCACTTTTATCTTAGTGGCTGAATGCTTCAACTGAGCAAACGTTTCTGTAGTTCCCCATCACATCTCAGCACAAGGTTCTGTGATTACAATCAAGTATCCACTACTCTCCTGGGATGAAGGACACAATGCCAATTTCTTGAAGTTCATCATCTCTTATAATTCTTGAACAAAAAGCTACAGGTTTTTATCAACTTGGTCTTCTTTTGTTCTCTAAGACTGGGACCAGGGTACAAATTTCTACAGAGATGTACTACCAGGTCTGTCATAACTTCCCTCTATGCCATGTAGATCTGGAGACTGCAGAATACTGGCTATTATTAACCCACTAAAATTCTCAGAAAAACATTTAGTAGTGCATATCAGTAATGTGAAGTAAGGGATTTCCTTATGACATTTCCACCTTTGCACATAATGTGCTTTGTTCATCATAACCTCCATTGTTATTCATTCTTATTTCCCTGTTTCTGTTGTCCTATGTCACCCACACTTTACTCTTGTTTTATAGTTTTCAAGCTTTTACTTATGATAGAAACTATGTAATAAATGTCTGTGTCTGATATATTTTACTGCTGAATGTCATGTTTCCAATTCATTTTTTTTCTGAAAATGACATAATTTCATTCTTCCTAATGGCTTAGTAAAACTCATTATATACTTTTCAGCTGATGGACTCCTGGTCTGATTCTATGATTTTGCCCATTGTGAATAGTGACGCAATTCTTCTTGGTGAATGACAATTTTATGTACATGTATCCATAAATGCTATATCGTGCTCACTGGTAGGTTTGTGCTTTTTATAAATCTGTCAGCATGTTTTTGTTTCCTTAGTTACTCTATTTTGTTTTATTAAGACTCTTTGATATATTTATCTACACTAAATATCTATTTGTTCATAGGCAATCTGTTTCAGATCCCCATTTGGTGTCTGAAACAGCACATGATTCTGAACTATACGTGCATCCATGCACACAGATATGTGTATACTATGTATTTGCCTGTAAAGTTTATAATAAAGCTTAGCTTATAAATTAGGTATAATAAGGAATGGTATGGTGATATTTTATTTGTATTAAAATATTATTTGTATGTTAATAAATAAAGTTGCCCGGGGGTCAGAGCTATTAGCAAGCCATAGGAAAGCAGGGCAGTGGTAGCGTACACTTGTAATTCCAGCACTTGGTAGGCAGAGCTGGGTAAGTCTCTGTGTATTCAGGGATACAGCCATTATTGGATACACATGCTTTTAATCTTAATACCAATCATGGAAAACCTGGAGGCCTATACAGACAGGCTGTGAGGAGGCGGTCATGTGGTTGGGTTTACAACCAATGAGAAGGCAGGACAGGAACTCTATATAAAGACTTTAACACAGGGGTAGCTCTGGTTCGGAGAGGTAGGACCACCGCAGGAGGAAGGGTAAGGTTTTAGCTCTTAGCTCTGACCTCTTGGCTTTCTTCTTTGCATTGGTTCTGTGTTTATTATTTAATAAGAAGGTTGGATACATCTACAGAATGGTTATTAATAATAAATTGATAAATTATAACAAAAATATAAATTTATTTTCTGTGCCTTATTTTTAGACTTACAGTTTCCTGTACAACTCAACCTAGGGAGAGTAAGTTAAAATAGTAAGAAAATATTATTATATTGTGAAGAGATTAACAGTCCTGTTGATTTACCATTTAAAACTTTACATATTCTCTGTTTGTAGGGTAAGTGAATTTGAATTCGTTCCCTTAGAAAATGTCAAATATGCAATTCAGTATAATTGAAGGTAGTTACTACAATGTCCTCTTGATCTTCAGAACTTATCCATCTTATAGGAGAGTATGCAACTTCTACCGGAACTTCATCATATCCAATACTTCTAGTGCCTCATTCTACTCCCTAAGTTCAATTTCTTCAGATATCACTTATCAATAAGCTCATAGAGCATTTGTCTTTCTTTACTTGGTTTCTTTCTACCAGTGCTTTTAAAGGTCATCTGTTTTATAACATGGCAATATCTCCTTTTTTTAGGCAAGAATACTATATTACTGAGTGTTACATTTTGTCTATATAGCCGTCATCAGTGACCCCTTGGTTTGCTGCCATATCTTAGCTTTTATGAATGATCCCGCAATGAATATATGAGAGCAGACATGTCTTTGGACTAAAGCATTTTCTGGATCCTATGGTAATGCTACTTCTGTTTTGTTTTTAAGCCATGTTTTCTGCTTTCCATAATTCCTGTCCACCGATACTGTATTGTTTCATTTTCTTAACATTCTTCTTATTTGTTACTATCTCTTGTGTTTCTGAAAATGGTGATGATTTTGTGCTGGACTGCTAGTGTGATGTAACATACAGACTAGACTGTTATCCATACATCATTCATCATTGTTTGCTTTGTAAATCCTGAAATATAAATTTTGCAATTGGTAAAATATCTAATATGTTTAATGGAATATTCATGCAGTTTTTAAAAAACTCATAAACAATGCATCATCAAAATTTCTCACGAAGGGAAAATGTATCTCTGTATCAGATCATTAACTTTTCTGACTTTTAATATTTTGCTCTTGAAATATCTATTTTCCCCAATGGATTGTATACAGTCCTAACAGTATTTTCCCACTTCTTTAATTACCGATGTTAAGTAGAAAGGTGTGAACTTTACCTTTGATTCTGTGCCCAGGATATTGCAGTTGCAGAAGTTCAACAAACATAACCACGTTTTCTTCTCTTTGGGATCTTGAAAACTTGCATATCATAGTTCCGTTACTTCAACTGAGAGAGAGAGAGAGAGAGAGAGAGAGAGAGAGAGAGAGAGAGAGAGAGAGAGAACAATATGCAAAGAAGAAAGGGAAAGGGAGGGACTAGGAAGGAGAGAACAATCCTTGAAAACTATAATTTTTGCCTAAATTTGTAATTGTTCTTTTCACTGTTAAAATGACTGGTAATGGCCGGGCGGTGGTGGCGCATGCCTTTAATCCCAGCACTGAGGAGGCAGAGGCAGGCGGATCTCTGTGAGTTCGAGGCCAGCCTGGGCTACCAAGTGAGTTCCAGGAAAGGCGCAAAGCTACACAGAGAAACCCTGTCTCGAAAAACCAAAAAAAAAAAAGATTGGTAATGTTTCTATTTACATAATGCTTCAGAATTTTCACATTTAAAAACAAAATTCACACCAAGATATTTTAAACTCTTTTTTAAATGAAGCCAATTAGGGAAACAGTTTCATCATTAGATTCCAAGTATCTTTTACAATTGCAATTTTATTTATAAAAAATTTACAGATAGAGGAAAAGAGGTAAATTATGTAAATTGTATGTGTCCTTGGTTATGGTATCAGGACAATTTCATGAGAGAAAATATATGGTTTAATATTCCTCCATTTGGAAAATAATAATTTAACATTTCTCTTGTCTGTGCTAATAGTCATGTACTCTCATTATTACAGGGATTAGTTATTTCATACAGCATTGTATTATAATGTAACAGTATGTTTAGATTATGCTATTATACAAATATATAATTTAGATTAAATATCTAAAGGTGACATTAACTAAGGTATATGAAGTGGTGTTTTAATGTACTTTTATAGGATTATGCATTTAATTTATATTGTAATTATGCACCTGTCCATCATACAGATGATTCTTTTGTTATTGCTATTATTTCTATTGTGCAGAACTCTGATAAAATACTCAGTGACCAGATGCCCCTTTTGTTCTGACACACTTGTGAGCTGTTTGACAAATTAATATTTTAAGCTTTGCCAGGAGAGCCTGTCTAATGTCTAGCAAGGCTGCTTCTTACTTGTACAGGCACTTCATGCCTTCTGAGTCACACTGATGCTGGCCTCTTCCTGACATTGACATTTGATGCCACATTGCTTCATATTGTGCTATGTGCATACTTAAACCTGCCTTCCTTTTTCTACAGTCTTGCCTGGCTTTTTTTTAAAAAGCCCAATATGCCACAGTTTCTCTTATGATTTTTCTTTGCTTTAGTTTAACATTTAGAAAAATATTTGAGGAGTAAAGACAACAGCATGGAAAAGTGACTATAGACAGAGCACTCTTCTTCATAACATCTTAATGATAATGACTCTCTTTTATTTTCAAATTCAACTTAAGTAAAATGTGTATATAAAAATGAAATTGAGCATTTCCCAGAATATATGAATAGGAAACCAGGTCATAGTCTCTTGTCAAACAAAATAAATACTTCCTGATAAATAAATGGCAATATGTTTTAAATAATTTTGGTATACCATTAACAACTCTAATTAGACACTTGATGTCTCCAGACAAATGTCAAAGTACTTCTGGATCTGTGTATACTTTATCATGTGTTCAGTGAAAATACATAAAATGTTGTACCATCCAAGGTTTACCTAATTCATCTCATACAATCCATCTAATTCTCGTTAGAATGATTTTGCTTTACAGAAGAAAAAATTGGAAAGTGTGGCAATGTTCTGATAACAGGGGTTCTCTTATGTTCTGAATTGTTTCTGGAGGACCCGTGTGTCTATCTTAGGTGCCTGTTTGATGTAAACAGGAAGGAAGCACAGCATATTCAGGACATTTGCAAAAATTCACTGAAAACTCTTGGCACATATAACTCCTAGAAGTGGATTTATATGACAGTGTATCAGTCACCTCTTCCCATTATGTGGTGGTGTAAAATCTGGTTGCTGGCTTTAATGTGGCAAGAACAAGATCAAAGTCTTCATTCTTGTCTGACTACCTTATGTCTCTATTTTCACTTGTTTAATTATTTAACTAACTCACTTGTCACATTTCATACGTTATTATACTGAAAAGCCTGCAGGCACCAGTAGTTTTTGGGTTTTGCAAGTTATCAGTAGATATCCTAAACATCATAGGATTTAGTGAACTCTAGTAGGAGTTCTATATTTGATGGCAGTACTTCCTAAAATGTTTAAGGACTAGGGGAGCGTAGCATTTCTAAATGGTCTTTTAATAAAAATTCTGGAGCCAGATATTGGGGTAAATGCTGAAAAATCAGAGAGACAAAGGAATAAGCCACAGCAAAGTCTTACCTCTAGGACTCCTCAGCCTGAAAAGCCTTCAGTTCCTGTCTCCTCACACCTTATATACCTTTCTCTGCTGGGCCATTACTTCCTTCTTAGTGCTAGGATTAAAGGTGTGTGTGCTTCCCAAGCAAAGGCATGAGGTCTCAAATACTGGAATTAAAAGTGTGTGATTACCAAGTACTGGGATTAAAGGTGTGTGTTACCACTGCCTGTCTCCTTTTCTCTCCCAGACTGAGTCAATCTCATGTAGTCCAGGGTGGCTTTAAACTCACAGAGATCCAGAGGGATCTCTGCCTCCTGAGTGCTAGGATTAAAGGTGTGTGCCACCACTGCCTGGCTTCTATGTTTAATCTAGTGGCTTGTTCTGTTCTCTGATCTTCAGGGAAATTTTATTAGGGTAAACAATATATCACCACAGGGGAGCTACATGTGACATCACCAGAGTAGAATAAAAGGCAAGTCAAGTGCATCCATGACTTTCAGAGCTCCTTTCACTTTTGTGATAGTGTGGATTCATCTCTTATACTTCCTTATTGATAGAAATTTACATAAGGAAGTAGTATGAAATAGTCATTCTAAAGATTTTGTGTAAACTATATTTCTGGGACTTGAAAGATGACTCAGTGGTTACATGCACTGACTGCTCTTCCAGAGGACTTGCATTTGATTCCCAGCACCTACTTAGTGTCTCACTTCAGTTTCAATGGGTCTAATGTAAATTTCTGGTTTCTTTTGGTCCAGAATGCATGTCATACAGAAACATATATGTAGGAAAAATACTCCAGCCACATAAAACTGAAACAAAGTAGACCAAGATAAAATATTTCTGGACATCACTTTTTTCAAGATACCCTCTTGAAAACTGTCTATGAAAATGTTAGGATTTTAGGATTATTTTCAAGTAATATTCACCTCCTGAAAAATAATAATGTCTTAATTTGCTTTGTGTCCACAAGTGACAAAGTTCACTTAAATCTAACATGCTATTTCCAAATCTGTTTTATCACAACAAAATTTACCTACTTTTTTACTGAATACTGTATAGTATCCTTTTATTTTTCTCAAATTTTTTCTTCTAGCAAATATTATTAGCTTCACTAGAAATTATTATTCCCCTAACCACCTTAAAAACTTGGCATATGTAATGAATACATGAAGTATAGCTTAAAACAGTTTCTATTAACTTTTATATCTCCACAGTATTCTATATTCTGTTTTTAGAGATCACTTCTTAAATATATTTTGTTAGTCTGCATAAAAAGTCAAATGACCACTTTAGTTACTTTAATCTAGTTTATAACGTATTTATATACTCTCAATTATTTGTGTATCATATAGTAGTGGATTTGTGGTCCATATTCAGTGTGTCATTTTATATTACTCATGTCTTAACTATCCATTATTGTCAGTTGTAAGCAACCATTTCCCAAGATCCAGCTCCTTCTATATCTCGTGCCCTTAAACTACCATTCACCTTCTACATACATAATTAGATTTCTATCAGTCATGATCTATGTCATGTTTTCACAACTTTAATGTCACATTTAATATAAATACAACCTTTTTAATGAACTTTATAAGAGCTTAAATTTCATATTTATCCTTCTTCTGTGTTCCCAGAGGTCATGAGTTATAGTTCATTTATAGGTATGTTCAAATCCAAAGTGTTCTGAATAGTTAATTTATAACACGTCTGTCTTTATCAAGTTATAATACATAATTTTAAATATTGGAAACATGCAATGAATTTTTAACAATTTACTCATAGTATTTTCAATAAAACCCTTTCTTGTTTGTTTCAGGTGTTCTTGGTACATTTTACTTAAAACATGGTTTCAGTACTTTGTGTTTTGTGTAGGTGGTCCAGGACCATACTGCTGTAGAAACCCCTGATGTTGTCTTTTGTATAAGAAGCCAAATTAATCCCAGAAAGATTTGTGGTAACTGAAATACAGCTAGCCATATCATGAGTTTAATAACTATTCCTTGAGTGGAAAATAGTGCAGTAGGTACTTTTTCCAAGAGTTGATAATTCGTTGTCTCATGGTCTTCCTTTCTATATCTTTATAAATACCATTACACTTGTCCAAACATTTTTAGAGGAATCTGAGCGCACTTTTCAAAGTATCAGTAGTTACAGTGACTACACAGGGAGTCTGAGAGTCCAGTTTCATTCAACAGCATTTGCATAAGTAAACTTGCTGGAGCAGCAGGGAGGTAAATGCATTTTAAAAGAAATGAAGACTTACTTTCTGGTCAAGTTCCTGATAGCTAAGCTTCTCACTTATGAGTGCACAAGAAAATGGAAAATAATGCTGTGTGAATGTCCAACCAAGCTAAATACTAAATACATATAGAAAATGGTGTTTCTGTCATCTCTCAATATTTGGTTAAGCATTCAAGCAGGCAAGAAGATAAAAAAAAATGCCTGTATAGTGTGAAATTTTAGGAACAAAATCTTCTTTTTTCCTTACACACAAAATGAACACCTAAGATAAATAAATAGAAAGCATAGTTGCTTTGAGCATATATGTCATATCTGTGTATTCCTCACACAATCTCTCCATTTTATACTTGCTCATATTTTCATATTCGGATAGCCATCTGCTTCCGTTTGAATTATCAGAGCATCATTATGTTTAGATTTGCTCCTTTTCGAGTACAATCACAATGATGATCTATTCTGCATGAAGGTTTAAATTATTTAAAGTCACTTTCATTTTCCCTTGAACTTAGAAAATCATTTTCTTCCTTATTATGCAGTGAAGGAGCAGTTTCTGTGAAGTATTTGTTAAATGTCCTATGCTACCTTAGCACCTAATTTTTTTTTGTGAAAACATGACATTATTGTCAATATTTTACCATCACAAATATTATAAAGTCATATGAAATAATTATTTCTGTTATATCTGCATCCTTGGGCTTTGTTATTCATTGAGATGTATGTAAAGTTATTCTGGGGAATTTTACTGTCTCTGTAATGTCAAACATGCAATTCTGGTACAGTTACTAAATTTTAAGTGATTGTCCTAGTTTTCGTGTATTGAAATAATACACAAAATTCAGAATAGGTATGTTTTAGTAATCAGAGTTTTGTAGCTATATAAGTCAACTGATTTCTAGACTTTTAAATGAATGAGAGCTAAAGAAAGACACCACTTGGGCTGGAGAGATGGCTCAGCAGTTGAGAGCACTGGCTGCTATTCCAGAGGTCCTGAGTTCAATTCCCAGCAACCAAATGGTGGCTCACAACAATCTATAATGAGACCTGGTGCCCTCTTCTGGCCTGCAGGCATACATGCAGACAGAACACAGTATACATAATAAATAAATAAATCTTTTTTTTTTTTAAAAAAAAAAAAGGAAAGAAAGACACCACTTAAGCTGACAAGTATTTCTGACCATGTAAATATACATCCTCATAAAGACCTTCTATCATATCCTGGCTCAGACTCAGGGATGAAACACTTGGAAAACCTTTACTTTGTTTTTTGTCCTCAATCAAAGTCATCAATAAACCCCATTTTTTATTTCAGCATTTAACTTGACAGTCTATTTTTCCCATCCAATCATAGTTTGTAGAAATTCTTCTATTTTGGTATCTGTGTGAATATAGAGAAAATGTCTCTGCTGGTCTTTTTTTTTATTATTATTCTCAACCCTTGTGTATGTATGTATATGTGATCTTTATGCATATGTGGGGGGGTGCATGTAGAAAAAAGAAAAAACATTGAATGTAGTTCATGAGTTACTGTTCAGCTTTTCTTTTCTTCCTTTGTCTGGCCAAATTTGAAGACATTCTATACTCTATGTATAAATATTAAAAAAAAAATGGAAACTAGTTCAACAAGACAAGAGAAGTAGATTCTCTCAGGGCCTATGACCTCCTAAGCCATGGATTTTGAATTGATTTACAGTAATAAGCAGGAGTTTCCTCTGGTGGAGTAGGCCTCAAATCTAATCACAAAGTGGTTGGTTAGCCACATATCCTTCATGTCACTATTTCACCAGTGGGCAGGTCTTTTCTGGCAGGTCATTATGGAAGCAGGTAGAATCCATAGATTCATAAGACCATTGATGATTTGTACAACTCAGCAGACTTCTAACACTATGAAAGGTAGCTTTTAGGGAGAAGGTTTTCAGGGCAGTTCTAGAATATATATATATATTCATAGATCAATGAATTCTTAAACCTCATCAGAGAAGCTTCCTTTTGTAGTAGACCACAGTTAACACAGAGACTAACAACTGAGCCATGTACACAGAATAAATGAATGTGAAGGTCTCAGCTGTAAATGGACAACCATATCACCTTCCCTTGCCACCTCAAGATCATTGTAGAAGAGGTAGCAGAAAGGCTGTAAGAGTCAGAGGGAGTGGAGAAGTGCTTCAAATCTATTGCATGACAGGGCTGTTGTGCCCTTGAATCCTAGAAGCTGTAGTTACTTGCTTATGGTCTACACATAATCAAGCCAGTCAACATTCTAGCTTGAACAGGCAAGGGACACATAAGACCTCATCCTTAGTTGAGGAACTAGTGCCAATTGATATCATCTAAAGAAGGAAGAACACTTTCTCTTCAGGGGTCGAGTTCCTAGTAGATTGCCTATGTTCCAGAGGATAGCTGTGGTGATATTATGTCCCCCAATGTATTGTGCACCCTAATAAACTTATCTGCGTTTAGAGAACAGAACAGCCACTAGACAGACATAGAGGCCAGAAAATGGTGGCACACACACCTGTAATTCTATTACTTGGGAGGCAAAGATCCATCTAGATCTCTGTGAGTTCAAGGCCATACTCGAAACCGCCAGGCATGGTGACACACACCTTTAACTTCAGGAAGTGATGGCAGAAAGCAGAAACGTTTATAAGGCATGAGGACCACTAACTAGACTTATTAAGCTTTTAAGCTTTTAGCTGCAGTTCACCTGAGACCATTTGGATGAGGACACAGAGGCTCTAGTTTGAGGAAGAAACAAGATCTGCTGAGGAGTTGGTGAGGTGAGGTTAGCTGTGGCGTATTCTGTCTCTCTCATCTTTCAGTGTTCACCTCAATACCTGGCTCCAGGTTTGTTTTTTATTTAATAAGACCATTTAGAGATTTATGAAACATCTGGCTCCTAATGTGGGGCTTGAACCTATGACCCTGGGATTAAGAGTCCAATTCTCAAGCCGGGCGGTGGTGGCGCACGCCTTTAATCCCAGCACTCGGGAGGCAGAGCCAGGCGGATCTCTGTGAGTTCGAGGCCAGCCTGGGCTACCAAGTGAGTTCCAGGAGAGGCGCAAAGCTACACAGAGAAACCCTGTCTCAAAAAAACAAAAAAAAAGAGTCCAATTCTCTACCAGCTGAGCTAGCCAGTACACTATTGTGTGTAAGGGGTACCATTTGCACTTCATGGATTAAAGAATAAGACAAGTGAATTTGAGAGGGGTATGAGTTGGGGGCAAGACAAGTGGAGATACAGAGGTATAGGAGAGAGCTGATTATTATGAGGATACCTTGTATGCATGTGTTGGGGGAGATCAAGTTGGAGTTGCAGAGATATAGTAGAGGGCTGGATGTGATGATACATTGTATTCTGTATTTGGGGTGATCTGGTAGAGGTGTGGTGGAAGGCTCCATATATAGAGGATACATTGTACAAATGCATAAAATTCTCAAAGAATAAGTAAAAATACTATGATAAATTTTCTCTTGATAAACTACAAAACAAAATCCAAAACTCACTAAAAATATGTTTAGATATTTGGATTTACTCTTTCATTTGATTGTTAATTCATTTTGTCCCACATAATCTTATAGGAGCAAGACTGTGGAGATACAGCCACTCTAGTCACTGGGAAAGTATATGAATAGAGATCATAAAAGTCAATTTCAGTAATGCAGTGGTCCCAGGAAATGAGGCACAAGACATTCTTTAGTGAACTTAATAACCTTTTCACCTTCTTAAATTATAAAGTCACCTTGACATTGAGATACTATACACTCAAGCATATTATGAAAAACTATGTATTTCACAATGTATCTGAAGAATTATCTCAAGCTTTTTTCTTAAATTTATTATGTTTTTCTGCCCAAAGCGTACTTTTACCCATGGGGCCTCAATTTCAAAATCCCTGTGTTCAATTGAATTCTCATATTTCTTTAAACACTAAGCTCACTGACCTTTGACCTGTAAGGTTTTTCTCAAGAAGTCAATACAATATAACTCATGCTTGGTTTTCTAGAATTGTCTATGCTCTTTCCTAGTTAATGAATTGAAGTGGAATAATTTCATTGCAATTAAACCTGAATGATGTTTTCTTTTTAGTAAAGACAGTGAAATAGTCTGAGTATAGGCTTATCAGTGAATCAACAAAGTAAATGTTAAGGATGCTGTACAGTATGTAATCATTCCATCTGTTCTTTCCTCATGAATTAAAGCAATTAGGTACCAAAAACCATTGTTAAGTTGGCAGGTTTCAACTATTTTCCAATTTAAAACTAGATACTTTACATGGAAGATAATTAAGAAAACATATTAAGGTCATTTCAGTGATTTATCTGGACTTGTATTTGTGAATATTAAATCATACAAATCCATGATTTAAATGTTGAGAACTCCCAGTGAACAAGAATGCTGTAACAGTTTTTTTCCTTTCTTTCATCTTAAAAAAATCTGATTTTCATGCTGCAGGCAGAGCTGTTTGGGGAAGAAGGTTGTAAATCATGTGCTAGCTGTGCCCTATTATTTATACACTTCAAGGAGAAATGAAAAATACTTTTTAAAAGGCAGTGTTAAGTAACTTCAAACAGTATGTTTCATTAAGGAAAGACTAAATGTCTGTATGTAAACTACGCTTGTCGTGAAGATGCTTACCAAAAAGCTTCAAAAGTTGTGAAAGGAAAGAAATGTCCAGTTTCCAGTACTCCCTATCTCTAGTCATGGACAAACATTTCTATTAGACATATTGCATTTTCCTTGGTGTTGCATTGGGCAGAGTTCTTTTAATGTCTCAAAACTGATCAATGGAAACACACTAATACACCTGCACAAAAGTGAAAAAACAAGACAGAAGAGTCCTAGGAGAGCATGTGAAATACAGGACAACATAATGTCCTCTACTACAGGAAGCTACTAGTACATGGGCCAAATAAAAAACTAAACAAAGAAGTACGCAGCCAAGTTCCACAAATGGTTGCCAGCGGGCAACTTAATGAATAATGAATTTCATTATCATATGGTGTTTTCCACAATTTTTATCTGCCCCCATTTTCATAAGAAATGAAAACTTTTAGACAAATAAAATTACATATGTATTTGATGACATGGAAGTAGAAGCAATAATTTCTTCACAAATAAGAGACCAATGAAAGAGAAAAGAAGGAAGAAAATTGTGGGTTACGGTAGAAATATGCTCAAAATTTATTATATGTGGAAAGTATCTTCAAAAGTCCTCATGCTGCTCAACTTACTGTGCAGTAAATACACACCACTAAAGAGAACATTATTTTTCATTTTGTTAAAGTTAAAAAATACCATATCATTCTTTTTGAGAATTACCAACTTTGAACCTATTTTTCTTTACATATTAAGGCCTGCATATTCAACCTTGTATATGGGGGAAATACAAATCATATACTTGCCAATGTTTCAAAACTTATAGCCAGACTATGAGATTATGTAGACCCATGATTAAAGGTAAAACTTTAGTTCTACGGTCAGAGTTCATTGGACAACTGAGATTTTACAGAGCAAACATTGATAGTTAGTTGTACAGGATCAATTTGTGGTGCTACTCTTACATCCACATATGAAAACACTGTGATGCAGGCTTCAGGAGAAAGGTTTTTATTGTATATACCAAGAACAATCAAACTATCTGGAGTATATTGTTCCCCTTAAAGGGCTTTATGAAAGTCTGGAAGTAAGAACTCAATCATATTTACCATTTTCACCTCACAGAATTGCTGACGTGTTAACTTGTCTCAGGATATGGTGCAATGAAGGTTATCTATATAATTGGTTCTATTGATATCTAAATCTTAATGAAACTATATGTTCCTCTATCACAATTTTCATATGTTGTTTGTATTGTTCACTAATTCTAAAATGAATACAATGAAAAAAATTTGTTGAGTAATATGTTGATGCAAGTTATTGGAGGAATCTCTGAGTATGGTTATTTACATTTAAATATTCAAGTTGATGAGAGGAAATGCTATCATCATAAAATAATGCTTATAGGTAAGCTTGGCAGTAAATGTATGAACAAGAGAAGAAATGAAAAAACATATGTAATTTTATGATAGAGAAAGCATTTGAATTTCTAAGATCTTTTTGGTAGTTTAATAAAATATTTCTAGCACCTTTGCATTGTGAAATTCCTTCATTCAGAATTTATAGTAATTTTATTCAGACTGAGATGTTCATAAAAGAGTAGCTAATAAAATGAGAAATACATAAAGGTGTCATATTTCTGTCCAATGCATGAAAGACAATAGATTAATTTCAGGAATCAGCACAACTTTTTATTTCATAAAAGCTTCAAATATTACAAGTGATTTTCTGTTCACTAGATCAAAACTAAATGAATCTCTATTATTTAACCTTTCACTGATAATGATTTTGTAACAAGTCTTTCACAGAAATAAAAGATCTTGTCTTTAGTTCACTTGGATTGCTTTTAGAATGTGTAAAATTTCATTTTATATGAAGAAGAAATGATTGAACTCAAATTCTATCCTTTTATATGTTTCAAAGAAATACTTAGCATTCTCCTATCATTCAATAAAATAAGGAAAGAAGTATGAGTAGAATGCAGAGTAAATTTTAGCGTTGATACAGAAAACATGCCTTGACTTGAATCTACATACTACCAATAAGTTCTAATGAGAATTCTTTGAATTGTCCTAGAATTTTATTCACTAAGATCTGCCCACAAATTATAATTGATTTTGGTATCTATGTATTGTTTTATAAACAGATTTTTGCAAAGGATATATTCCTATGATCCCTTTTGATTTTCTTCTAATGGTTTCACCTTGACTATCTTTGATACAGCTCTGTTGTCACTAGGTCAAATAGTTTTCATTTTTGAATGAAAAATATTATTACTTATTGAGCCTTGGAATCTATAAGTACTTCATTTTGCTTCTGATACTGTAGTTAGAATGAGAGTAAATATAGCCCAGGTATTGGTTTGAAAATATTTCAAAAGTGAGAAGCAAAACACAATTCTCATATTTATCTCTCAGTCTACAGTCAGTTTTAAAGTCATTGATAAATTAGTTGCAGATAGAATATAATTACTAATAGGTAATTTACTTTTCTAAATAATAAACCCATATTAAAAAATCTTGTTTTGTGTATCAAATCTCATTGTCTTATTTCCATTAAGTAACAAAGAACAATATTTATTACATCTATTTATTTAGTAGGTTTGTGTTGTGGGATGTTGTTCTGTATGCTGTGAATATGTGTTGTTCTGATTGGTTGATAAATAAAATGCTCATTTGCCAATAGCCAGGCAGGAAGTAAAGGCAGGGTAAGCAGATGAAGAGAATTCTGGGAAGAGGCAGGACAGTGTGAAGAGTTGCCAGCCAGACACAGAGGAAGCAAGATGACAAGGCAGAACTGAGAAAAGGTACCAAGCCATGTGGCTAAACATAAATAAGAATTATGGGTTAATTTAAATGTAATATGTAGTCAGTAATAAGTCTGAGCTAATGGCCGAGCAGTTATAATTAATACAAGCCTCTGTGTGTTTACTTGGGGGACGTGAGTGGGAGAGATTTGTCCTGACTACCAGCCTGCTGGGACACAGGAAAACTTCCAGCTACAGGGGTGTGTGTGTGTGTGTGTGTGTGTGTGTGTGTGTGTGTGTGTGTGTGTGTGTGTTTGTGTGTGTGTGTGTGTGTGTGTGTGTGTGTGTGTGTATTTAGACACACTGCCACAATGTGCCTGTCAAAGTCAGAGGACAACTTGCATGAGTTTGTTCTCTCCTTTTACCGTGTGAGACCCTGTATCTGAATCATGTCACCAGTGTCAGTGGCAAATGACCACTGAACTGTCTTGCCAGCTCCACACAACAATTTTAATGAGAAAAAAATTTTTCTAATACTTATGCAGCCCTAAACTTAAGGTCTTACCTCATTTTTATGTAAACTGTGTGTATATTTAGCAATGGTAGGCTGTTCCCTTTTTTCCAACTACTGAAGGTATTGGAGTATGATTTAACTAGTAGCTATAATTTCAATAAGGACATGTTCTAGACTATGTATTGATATAGATATGATAGGATGAAAGGGTAGATTATTGAATCTACTTTTTTTTTTTTTTTTTTTTTTTTTTTTGGTTTTTTGAGACAGGGTTTCTCTGTGTAGCTTTGTGCCTTTTCCTGGAACTCACTTGGTAGCCCAGGCTGGCCTCGAACTCACAGAGATCCGCCTGGCTCTGCCTCCCGAGTGCTGGGATTAAAGGCGTGCGCCACCACCGCCCGGCTTGAATCTTTTAAAGAATAACTCATTTAAAATGTTTTACATTGCAATAGATTTTAGTTTATTGATGCAAGTTTAAACTTAATTTTGTTATACTGTATATATATATATATATATTTCTATTCTCATTTGAGGTATTATGGTTTATGTAACTCATTTAGATTGCAAAGATAATTAAATACAGATTAATAATTAGTCTTCTATGATAGTCAAACTTATAGTTGTGTTGTTTTCTTGGTATACATAGATATAATTCAATTAGGTAAGTAATCTTCAAACACTTCAAAGACCTACAAAATATGACATTTAAAATGTTTTAAAAATTTAGACTTTCTGGACAGTGAGACATGTCTGCTCCTGGCAGCACTGATTTACTTCAAATAAAAAGATAGGCATCAAAGGTACTCTATATGAAGTTTGTCTTCTTCTTGGCAAAAAATAGCCATTTGAGCAAGAAACTGCTCTTGCCTGGACTGGTAAACCAAGCTAAACTCAAACAGGACCCATAGAAAGATGACCACTAAACTTTACAAGGCAAGATGGTCCTTCAGGTTCATACTTCACAGAAGAGACTGCCAGATATTCTACAGAACACAGGGAAAAGGGACTGAGAGACTTTAGGCCTACAGGCTAAAGATAGATGCCTCAACATTACAGTGGAACTTTGGGTAACTGTCCAGGCAGCCAGCTGTCTCTATCATTCTAGATTTTTGGATGTTGCTTACAATGCATTTCCTGTCTACTTGGGTAATATTATATCCTTCTGGAGTCTTTGATGTAGTTAAAGACTAGATAGTTATAATTTCCTTAGTTGTGATAAGAGATAAGTTAAATATAAAGCCTTAGACTCACAAATATAGGAAAAATAGGATATCTTCTTTAATTTTGCCAAATACAAATAGACTGGATATTATAAATAGACTAGATATTGTAACTGTGATTCTTGTTTGATAATTGTTTTGTTATATATAATTTTACTATATAAAAATTAAAACCTTCCTTTAAAAAAAAGAAAAAGGGAAGTGCTGTGGGATGTTCTGTATGTTAAATGTGTTGCTCTGATTGGTTAATAAATAAAACACTGATTGACCAGTAGCCAAGCAGGATGTATAGGCAGGAGAAGGAGAGAAGAAAATTCTGGGAACAGGAATGCTGAATCAGAGGATACTCTGCCAGCCACTGCCATGAGTACCAACATTTAAGATACTGGTAAGCCACAAGCCATGTGGCAAGGTATAGGGTTATAGAAATGGGTTAATTTAAGATATAAGAACTAGATAGCTAGAAGCCTGAGCCATTAGGCCAAACAGTTTAAATAATATAGGCGTCTGTGTGTTTATTTTATTAGTGGGATGTTGGACTGCCAGGGCTTGGCAGGACCTGGAGAGAAAACTACAGCCACAATGTATCATGCACCTACATAGAACTAAACCTCCCTGGGATGCAAAAGTGGTATATGTACGTCTTTTTGTCTGGCCTGGATCTAAGAACCTTGACTTCAACATCAATTATTTTACTATCACTTTGTTCCTACTTTTAAATTAGTATTTCCTGAGTTTTTAAGTGATCCATCCACATTCAGAAATTATAACTACATTGGAAAACTAGCAAAATATGCAAACATTTAAAAAGTTTTTGGAGGGTGAGAAAAATTAAATTTCAAATGTCAGAGAAACTTGAGTTAGACAGTTATTAAGTGCTAGAAATTTGATTATAAACCTACCAGTCTGGATTTATTATTCTTGGTTTCTTTTCCACATGGACATATTTTCTGACACATCTGTATTCTAAATTTATGAGCTTTCTCTAATATTCCTGTTACAGACAAAAGAACTGGTTTAGAAGGAAATCAAGTAAGTGCCCTAGTTAAGCATCTGCTGAGTGTGAGCTAGGGTGACACACAGGTTTCTCCATACTTCCTAATAACTTCTCTAATACAACATAATCAATTACATGCTTCTTCTTGTAAATTCACATTTAAAATTCAGTCATGTGAAAAACAATTCTAAAAATAACCATCTTTTCAGCCTGGAGCACTTGCTAACATGTGGAAGGCCTTGGATTATATTCCCAGAACACACACACACACACACACAGAGAGAGAGAGAGAGAGAGAGAGAGAGAGAGAGAGAGAGAGAGAGAGAGAGAGAGAGAGAGAGAGAGATTATTAATATAGGTAGACTAGAGAAACTCTTTGAAAATGTGTTTTGATTACATGAAACATTATCAAAACTTAAAGTACTTATTTATATACTTTCCAAATCAAAATACATGGATGCTCAGTGTTTTATAAGCAAAGGCTCAATTTATAATAGCTGAACAGGATAAAGTTAGGCAGGAAAGCCAAACTGAGAATGATGGGATGAGGAAAGGTGGAGTCTGAGGATTCACCAGGCAGATGGAGAATGAGTAGAACACCCAAAATCAGATAGAGGTAAAAGCCATGAGCCTCAGGGCAGCACAGACATTAATAAAAATCGGTTAAGTTGTAAGAGCTAGTTAATAACAAGCCTGAGCTATTGGCCAAGCATTGATAATTTATATTAAGTCTCCGAGTCTGCTACTTGGGAAGCAGCTGTTGGTTATTTGGAAACAGGCAATTGGAACATGAAAACTCTGCCTATAAACATTAGATCTTACAGACAAATATATATAATTTCAGTTCTATGAGATAATAATACTATGAGATAATATATTATGAGATACTATGAGATAATAGCTTCATTTACCAACTTATTACATGTACCAAGATATATTCGCAAGTATTCTTTATTCAAACTCAAATATACAGGATAGACCTATTATTTAAGTGCTAATATTGTCAAACTAAATGTAAAAGTACTATATTATAAAGCAGTCTTACCTCAGAATTTGTTCAAATGAATTGAAATCAGGATCTCAAAGATAAGTTTGCAGTCCATCTTTGTTGAAGCATTGTTCACAGTAGCCAAGACAAAGAAAAGATTGAAATGTATTTAAATGGAATAGTAGATAACAGACACAGATTATTCTACATTAAAATATAACAATGCCATATATTGTAACAAAGAGAATTTAAAACATTATTCAAAGTGAAGTAAGCAAATAATAAATCAGGTAGATTTTGATTCTACTTAAACTAGTCTACAATATAGTGATAAAGGTCTAGAAACCAAGAGTAGAATGGAGGTTACTAGATGTTGAGAATAAAGTAATGAGACACTTAAATTCAACAGATTCAGAATATCAATAATACAAAATTATATAGTTCTAGTGACTCTGTTGTAATGTACATAGGATGAAAGAGCTACAATCAGAAGTGTTGTTAAAGAATGAAATTTCACGTTTGTGTTTTTAACTCCAAAAAAAAAAAAAAGAAATAAGGAAAGACTGAAAGAAGAAAGAGTAATTAAAGATCTTAAAACGTGTTGAAGAGAAACATACATATGTTGAAAAGGTTTCTACATTACATGTCAAAAGTGGGGAACCTGAAGAAAATAGTAATAGACTAAATGCGAAAGAAAACATGACAGAACAGATGTATATTGTTTAGTTTAGAGTTGTGAGACATGTAGAGCCAATCAAAGATGAACACATTTTACAAGCTAGCTTTCTAACCCTGAAATAATTTCTAGGCAATGTTTTTTTTAAGTATAATGGCATATATGCTATCTATAGCATTTAAAGGAAGTAATGATAGAGCATAAAGGAAATGCAACATATACATTTTAAAATGTTCTGGACAGAATTTAAAGCAATTATATGAATGCGAGATGACCATGGAAGATGTTAGAGAATGAGTGGTGTGTTTTGAATTTTAAAGAATGGAAGCACAGAGAAAGAGAAGGTCATAGTTCAGAAACCAGAGGAAAACTAAGGAGAGATGTGAAGGAGAACAATGCCGAAATTTTGCAAATTCAAAGAATATATATGCTTTGATCCAAAACATAATTTATGTCAAATTGGATTCATTTTAATTTGCCTTACATGTCAAATTCAAATATTAGAGATATATTTAAAACATTTGCAAGAGCCAGTCGGTGGTGATGAATACCTTTAATTCTAGCACTCAGGAGTCAGAGCCATCTCTGTGAGTTTGAGGTCAGCCTGGTCTACAGAGCAAGATCCAGGACAAGCACCAAAACTACACAGAGAAACCCTGTCTCAAACACTCCCCCCCCAAAAAAATTGCAAGATTTATATATCTTTTTGGCAACTATTAATTTCCTGTATTTTTATTGCTTGATTGATTATGGCTTTGATTGATTGATTGATTATGGCTTTGATTGAGTTCTGGATAGTTTATATTAATCCCCTATCAGATATAAAGTTTGCAGTATCCTGGAAAGTCATCATTGGATTAAAGGAGAATATATAGCACAAGGAAAGTTTTATTATTCTTGTACATTTTATTATGCTGAATTTCCAGAATGAGTAGCAGAGTTCTTGAAATATGAAATCATCCTGATTGAATACATAATAATAATAAATATTAGACGTAGTTGTCACTTTTCTCCACATTGAGAGAAGCTACAAAGTTATGGAACAAAGCAAAGTATTGCAACAAACTGGAAAATTATATAATCAAATAGATGCCTGACTTTGTCAGGGAGGTCTTCTAAGAGGTGAGCAAAATCTACTGTGTCTGGAATAGCTGATGGACACCCCGAGTTTATAGAGAATGTTGAAAAGGCCAGAGTAATTTTGTTTTAAGTAGATTATTATTCTGTTAGATTATTAATCTCCAAGTAGAAAGAAAATCATATCCCCTTTAATTTCAAAACTTATTTCAAAGGAATTTTTTATTGAATTCCAAATGTTCCTTGCATCTTGCAGGGCATAAATATTCCTATTTGACTCAAGTATGAGACAATGTTAGCTAGATCTCTTTCTACATCCAGGTGCCTTTCTATGCATGTATGGGGCAAGGTGTATGCCCCCAAGGAATAGTCTCTTGAGAAAGATGCAGAGAAAACTATGATTCATCTTGAAACATCTCATCCAAGAAGATGAGCAGAAGTTTCCTAGTGCAAGAAAGGATAACTAGAAAAGATAAGTGATGGCTAATTCCCAAGTGGCTAGAAGAGAGGACAAAAAGTCGAAAAGTTGTTATCTGTTATGAAGAAGAAGCATTCAGACATCTTCAGATGGGATTAGTAGATGATACTTCAAAAGCAATACACCAAGTGTGGGAACACTTACGAACAAAGATTTGTCTTTTGACTGCAATGCCCTCTGTAACTCACCTCATACCTCACCCAGTTATTGCAGAAAAAAATGAATGAATGAATGAATGGATAAATAAACAAATGGATATATAAATTAAATAGATAGATAGATTGATAGATAGATAGATAGATAGATAGATAGATAGATAGATAAACCAGTAGATGAGTTCCTAAAATAAGTCATGTGGACTCTTCTGCTACAACTGACAGGACCTTGTTTTTTAGCTGATGGAGAAGAATCTTTAATCTAGAAACAACTGGGAAGTTTTGATGAGATTCTCTCTACTGGTTGCTGAAATAGTGTTTATCTTACTTTAGAGAAAATGTTATGAAAACATCTTCGTTTGCATTTTATCCAAAGATGGGAGGATGAATCCAGAAAAGTGACACAGATAGTCCACAGTGGGAAAATAAGAAAGCAAATTCTGTCTTTCTGCTTTGTCTAAATGATCTGTTGAAGTGCTATACAATCGGAGAGCAAAAGTGACTAGACATACCAAGCTCTATATCCATCTACTTTATTTCTCTGGGATGAAATCCTGTCTCCATAGCTACAGTTCCATACAGTTCCCTAGTTCATAGCCCTGCTAAAGACTAAACTCCTATGCTTTAAGCCTCATCTTTGTCCTCTGTATCCTCTTTCTCCATCTCTACTACTCTCTACTCCTGGTACTCAGAAAACTCTACCTGAGATCTGCTTACCCTCTATGGAACCTCTGCCATCTTGTCTTCTCTCTCACCATGCCTTTCTGTCCATTTCTACAGAAAATGCCTGCTCTTTCTTTCCCTGGGCACAGGGTTCTCTGCCTCAGGAATGTTGTTTCACTTACCACCTTGATATGTAAAATCCTCTTTTGTTCTGTCAATTGCTCTGGAGAACCACTAGGCCTCCTCAAGGCCAGGGTAATGGGCTGAGCTTCATTAGCACAGGAAACAAAGCTATGCATCTCCTGCCAGCCTGTCTCCTAAGCTCAGCAGGGGACTTAGTAACTTAGTAGTTCAGCAGGTCTGGGGAGCTGAACTGTTTGCCAATTGGTCTGGGCACAAAAGAATTTCATAGCAGAAGACAGCCCAAATATTAAAGGCTAGATATCACCAAATTATCATAATAAATGGCTTGCCTCTTGATAGGACCCATTGCTGGTCAAGGTATAGCTTTAATACACAGCTGAATCTCTATGATATATTCTTGTGGCTCACAAGAGGGTCCTGCTGACAGTTTGGGAGAGCAACCCTCTGTCTTAGCATCAGCTTAGATTGTTTGTGTATTTCCATGGGATTCCCTCAGCCAACAACTCTACCTAATGCAACTCACTCCTGCTGCTGGAAAACTTACCTGGCTACAAAAGATGTATAGTTCACTTTTCATATCCCGCATTACTAGGAGTCCTTACCAGGATGACCCTCATAGATTCTAGAAAAATTCCAATGCGCTCTTTTTTTTTACACAGCTCCCCAAATATCACCCAATTACATCTGTCTCTTCCCACACTTACTCCCTACAATTCATCTGCCCTAAACATGATCCTTTCCACTCTTGTCCCCACCTACCACCAATCCATCTGCAAAATCTACTGTATTTCCCATCCAAGAGAGATGGATGCATCCCCCTTAAGGCCCTCTATTCAAAACTTCTTTTGGTCTTGGTTATCATTTATTTAACTTATAATCTGACAATATATACTATAAATTAATGCATACCTTATTTGTCTTTCTGGATCTGGGCTACCTCTCTCAGGGTTATTTTTTTTTTCTAGTTCCATTCAATTGCCTGCAAATTTCATGATGTCATTTTTTTAACAGCTGAATAGTACACCATTATGTAAATGTACAACATTTTCTTTATCCATTCTTGGGTTGAAGAACATCTAGGTTGTTTCCAGTTTCTGACTATTTTGAATAAAGTTTCAATGAGCATAGTTAAGCAAGTGTCCTTATGGTAGGATGGAGTGTCCTTTGGTTATATGCCCAAGAGTAGTATAGCCAGGTCTTGAGGTAAATGGATTACTAATTTTCTGAGGAACCACCATCTTTATTTCCATAGTGGCTGTACAAGTTTGTACTCCATCAAGCAATGGAGGAGTGTTCCCCTAGCTCCACAAACTCACCAACATGAGGTGTCATTGTGTTGTTGAACTTAGCTGATTTTACAGATATAAGATGGAATCTCTAAGTAGTTTTGATTTGCATTTACCTGATGACTAAGAATGTTAATATTTAAGTGTTTCTCAGTCATTTGAGACTCCTCTATTGAGAATTCTCTATTTATATTTCTACCCTACTTCTTACTTGGGTTATTTGGTTATTTTGTTTGTTCATTCAATATCTAGTTTCTTTAGCTCTTTATATGCTGTGGGATAAGGCTTTTGTATACTGGTTTAATAAAACGCTGATTGACCAGTAGCCAGGCAGGAAATATAGACAGGATAAGCAGACAAGGAGAATTCTGAGAAGAGGAAGGCACCAACCTGCCATCCAGGGAGCAGCATGTAATGGCACACAGGTAATGCCACAGAACACATGGCAACATATAGATTAACAGAAATGGGATAAGTTTAAGTGTAAGAGCTAGTCAATAATTAGCCTGAGCTAATGGCCAAGGAATTTTAATTAATATAAGACTGTGTATTTACTTGGGTCTGAATGGCTTTGGACCGGTGGGACACAGAAAAACCTTCAGCTACACTTATATATTTTGAATATTAGTCTGTATCACAAGCAGATTTGTTAAAAGTCAGTTCCCATTCCATAGGCTGCCATTTGGGCTGATGGACAATGTCCTTTGCCTTATAGAAGCTTTTTGTTTTGTTTTTGAGACAGGGTTTCTCCGTGGAGTTTTGGTGCCTGTCCTGGAACTCGCTCTGTAGACCAAGCTAGCCTCGAAGTCACAGAAATCTGCCTGGCTCTGCCTCCCGAGTGCTGGCATTAAAGGCATATGACACCACTGCCCAGCTACCTTATAGAAGCTTTTTATGTTTCATGAGGTCCCATTTGTTAATTGTTGATCTTAGTATCTGTGCTATTGGTGTTCTGTTCAGAAAGTTGTCTCTTGTGCCAATGCATTCAAGGCTATTCCTCACATTCTCCTCTATCATGTTCAGAGAATCTGGTTTTATGTTGAGGTTTCTGATCCATTTGGACTTGAGGCTTGTGCAAGGTGATAATCATGCATCTATTTAGATTCTTCTACAGGCATCCATCCAGTTTTTTCCAGCACCATTTGCTGATCATGCAGCTTGTATTTCCAGCTTGAATTTCTAGCTTCTTTATCAAAAAACAAGTATCTATAGGTGTGTGGATTTATGTCTGTCTTTTCAGTTCAAGTACATTGGCCACTGTGTCTGTTTTGATGCAAATACCGCGAAGTTTTATCTACTATACCTCTGAATTGCACTTGAAATCAGGGAGGGTGATATCTCCAGCAGTTCTTTTTTGTTCAGAACTGTTTTACCTATCCTGGGATTTTTGTTTTTCCATATGAAGTTGAGAATTGTCCTTACAAGGTCTATAAAGAATAGTCTTGGAATTTTGACAAGGATTGCATTGAATCTGTAGATAGCTTTTGGTAGGATGGCCATTTTTACTATATTAATCCTACCTGTCCATGAGCATGGGAGATATTTCTGTCTTTTGATAGCTTCAATTTCTTTCTTTGAGGACTTGAAGGGCTGTATTTGTAGATAGAAAAATTTCAAATTTGGCTTTATCATGGGATATATTTTCTCCAGCTATGGTGTTTGGAGGTTTTGCTGGACACAGTAGTCCAGCTGGCATCTGTGGTGTCTCAGAGTTTGTGGCCCTTCTATCTAGGCCCTTCTGATTTTCAGAGTCTCCATTGAGAAGTTGGATGTAATTCTAATAGGTCTTTCTTTTTATTTTATTTGGCATTTTCCCCTTGCAGATTTTAATATTCTTTCCTTGTTCTGTGTGTTTAGTGTTTTGATTATTATGTGGTAAGGGAACATTCTTTTCTGGTCCAATCTATTTGGTGTTCTCTATGCTTCTAGTACTTTTATAGGCATATCCTTTTTTATGTTGGGAAAATTTTTCACCTATGATTTCATTGAAAATATTTTCTGGTCTTTTCAGCTGGTATTCTTCTCCTTCCTCTATTCATATTATTCTTAGGTTTGGTCTTTTCATAGTGTCCCAGGTTTTCTGGATGTTTGGGATGTTATGGGATGTTTTCTGGCTAGAAAGTTTTAGACTTAACATTTTCTTTACCTGATATATCCAGTTCTTCTATATATCTTCAATGTCTGAAATTCTTTTTTCCATCTCATGTATTGTTTGTGAAGCTTGCCTCTATAGTTCCTGTGTGAATTTCTAAAATTTTCATTTCCAGAAATCCCTCACTTCATGTTTTCTTTATTGTTTCCATTTCCATTTTCATGTCTTGAACAGTTTTATTAATTTCCCTCAACTTTTTTTTCTTAGTTTTCTTTAAGGGATTTATGCATGTCCTCTGATTGTTTATATTTTTAATGGATTTCTTTAATGGCTTTATCATTTTCATTTCTAAGGACTCCTATTGTCTTCATATATTTGATTTTAAGGTCTTTTTCTGTACTTCAACTCTGTTGGAATATTCAGGGTCTGGTGTTGTACAATAACTGGGTCCTGGGGGAGACATATTGCCCTGGCTTTTGTTGATTGTGTTCTTATTCTGGCATATAGGCATCTGCTTTTGTGGTGATGATAGGTCTAGATGATAATTTCTGGGTTTGTCTCTGTTGGTGGCTGTTTTGTTCCTTGATTTGTTTCCTCTCTGGATTTTCAATGATGGCTTGTCATTACCTGTTTTACTGACTTGCTTGGCTTGTGTGTTCAGAGTTATGTATTGCTGGTTTTGGGGGCTGTGATGCAGTGAGGAGTGGGGGGAGGTGAGGTCAGAAGGGAATGGTCAGTGGGATCTACAGGAGATGTAGGCAGGCTGGCTGGGGGCCTTTGCACATGATCTATTGCTGTTTTAGAGAGCTGGAGAGGACCCTGAGTGATTGTGTCTGGGGAATAGAGAAAGCCATTTTTAGGACTTTAAAATCAATACAATGAGGTGGTATTGTGTTCCCCAAAATATTGTGCACCCTAATAAATTTATCTGGGGTCAGAGACAGAACAGCCACTAGATACAAAGGCTAGAAAATGGTGGCACCCACACCTTTAATCCTAGCACTCCAGAGGTAGAAATCACTCTGGATCTCTGTGAGTTCAAGGCCACATTGGAAACGGCCAGGCATGGTGACTCACGCCTTTAATCCCAAG
Source organism: Peromyscus californicus insignis (assembly GCF_007827085.1). Lineage (NCBI taxonomy): Eukaryota > Metazoa > Chordata > Mammalia > Rodentia > Cricetidae > Peromyscus > Peromyscus californicus. The sequence continues at coordinate 33,520,643 of NW_026294584.1, forward strand.
AAGTAAGCCTTTAATCCCAGAGAGTGATGGCAGAAAGCAGAAAGGTATATAAGGTGTGAGAACCAGAAACTAGAAGCATTTGGCTGGTTAAGCATTTGGCCTGGTTAAGCTTTTAGCTGGTTAAGCTTCAGGCTTTCGAGCAGCAGTTCAGCTGAGATCCATTGGGATGAGGACACAGAAGCTTCCAGTCTGAGGAAACAAGACCAGCTGAGAAGTTGGCCAGGTGAGATTAGCTGTGGCTTGTTCTGTCTCTCTGACCTTCCAGCATTTCACCCCAATAACTGGCCTCAGGTTTGATTTTATTAATAAGAACTTTTTAAGATTCATGCTACAAAACAGAAATTAGAAATTTGACATTTAGACTTTTAAAAATATTATTTCAAAGTTCCTTAGAAATAAAGGGTATGCACTTAACTAAATTACCATATATTTTGACATTTATAAGACATGTAACTATTTCAAAATTTTGATGTTTGTTTGAAAATATATAAATTTAATAAAAACATATAAAGAACTCTTTAAAATGTCACAATTTAATGACATAGGAAAAAATCTAACAATATAAACAACTTATTAATTGCTAAACAAAAAATCTTTAAATCATAAAACTAAGGAGGAAAACCATTACAGAATTAATATAAAAAGATACAGAATATGAGTATACTACAATAAACAGATATTTACATTAAAGATAATAAGATACATCAAAATTAGAAAGTAATTTAGCAAACAATTATTTCCTCCATTGTAATAAAACTACATCAACAAAACCATAATGGTATAAAGAGTTCGTAAGTAGCAAGGAGGGCTCTACTATAAATAATTTTAAGTAATTCAGAAATATAGGTAATGGTTACCATTTCTAGGTCTGAGATAGAGTAACCGTGGAAAAATAATAGTGGCAGTCCCCATATCTTTTAGGGAGAATAACCTTACCTTATGACAGCAAAGAATTTTCATGAGCTGTCAGTGGTCAAGGCAGAGTAATACCCTATCTATTGAAGGCAAAGAATTGCGATGAGTTGTCAGTGGTAAAGGCCAAAAACCAAAGTGCTTTGTGAGGTACCAAAAAATTAAATAAAACTTGCTTTAGTGAATACCATTAGCAACTTAACGTGCATGTACCTGGCAAATGATAGAAGAAAAAAGCTCCATGCCTTTCCTTTCCGAAGATACATCTTTATTCTACTAAGGTTTTAGTGTCAAGAAAGGAATTCAGTACGCAAGGACATTTACATATTTGTAATGAGAAGCATTTGTAGTTTTGTTATCTTTTTATGCTCAGATTCTGAAAGACCATTATCAGTTGCTTGCAGAAATGAAATCTCTGAAATTGTTCAACTTACTGATGGACATCGGAAAACAAGGTATATAAAAAAAGAATTGTTGTCTAAGTTGGATGTTTTACTCTGTTTTAGACTGGTTTCCATTTTTTTTTGTACATTAACCACTATTTTAAGTTACTATTTGAATTCCAAAATCATGTTCTTTTTAAAAAGCTTGTATTTCTGTTATTGTTCCCAATGTATTTCTTGTCACGTGAGTTATTGGGTGCCAGACTACAGAGATTCTGTATTTCTAAATGTAACTATAAACCATATTGTGGATAGAAGATGAAAAGCTGAAATAAGCATGTCCAGAAATTAAGATGGCAACTGTGACAGAATTGGAGGCATCTGACAGCTGTTGTTGTCACATAAAATTCTATTGTGAAACTGTCCTCTATGGGGCTAGATTTCTATGAAATATCAGCATGCCAGTGTCAGAGTCCATGATTGCTTTCTTTTTGTCTCATGTATTTGTTAACCATGACTTTCAAGTTTCACGCTAACTTTTCCTTCTTCCTCCATCATTATGACAGGAGTCAGGAGGTTGTTGGAATATCTGTTTTATTTCTCATAAACTTTGTGTCTGTTTCTCCAGTATTACCTTTTAAGAAAGTATTTCTTGGTTATATTTCCTAATCAAGCAAGAGAAATACACAGTGTTAGCTCTCAGAGAATGATGTCACCTGCACATAATAATGATACCTTTGGTTTTTATAAAAATGCCTAATATTGTCAAAACAATTTAACAACAGTAGCTACTTGTTGAGAGTCCAAGAGTTACAATGAGGAACAGAACTTGCAGTAAGACTTTTCTATGTTGTAATTGGATAGTTTCTATTAATTCATTTACTAGATACTTCACATATTACAAATATTTGACCAGTTAAATAATAAGAAACATAATAAGTTAACCAATGAAGCAAAGTCAAATGAAGGTAGCGTTAACTTAGTGCAGACCAGCATTGCTTCAAGACTATTTCAGAGCTGTCTTGTGTTATAGCAATGGGGATGTGACTTTTTTGTTTTACCAACAAGAGCCAGTGAATGTGGACTCCACAAGGAAGACACGTGAGTTTGATTAAAGCAGTTAATTGTCTACTGAGCTCCTTTCTAAAGGATCTCGGAGCTGACAGCTGGTTTCTGGCAGCCATCTTCTGATCTTCATTCACAAAATGTAAGCTGGAAAGACCACAGCGAGGTATATATTAGGTACATCTTTTTCCCTATTATTACATACTGAGTATAGCAAATTTAGATGCTTCATTAGATGTTTAATTTCACTTATATTTAAATATTTTTCTTTGTACATTTTTATAAGTAGAGCACTAGTTCTTTTTGGTTTACTCCAAATTATTAGAGAACAAATTAAGTTTCCAGGTGTTCCTGATGTTGCTCATGTCATGCAAACATAACAACTGATCACGAGGTTTATTTCATTATTGCAAACGATGAACTTACGGCTAATTGATTTTTTTTTGTCAGTGATATTATCTCTAAATAAGATAATCACTTGTCCAAAATGAATTGCTTAGCCTGTTATTTAATCCAAGTTCAGAGCCATATATGTTTCCTTACTTTTGACTAATGTGAGTCCCAACTATGACAGGCAATTTATTTTATAGAATCCACACTCAGAGATTATAAATATAATAAGATATTTGAACCATGCTTCATAGACCTATTATTCTGGGTTTATTTGACTCACTTTTACCAGTAAGTCAGATAAGAGTGAAGATTCTTTTGCATCAGGATATTTATAATCATTACATTTCCCAGTGAGATAAAAAACATCTTGATATTTTACTTCCCTAGGAAGAAGTACAGAAAAGAAGTAAAACATAATATTGATTTTCTAAGTATATCATAATCATTTGAGTGACCACTTGATTCCAACTAGAAAAACAAGGGACATTTTATCAAACACAAGAATGGATATTGTGTTTAGTGTTATGTCTAGTGCTTTCTACTACAGGTCATCATTAATCATCTCTACCTCATATGTCTTTTTAATTTTTTTATTTTGTTTTATATGTATGAGTGTTCTGCCTGCATGTATATATTTGTATCATGTGCATGCCTACTGCCCATGTAGATCAGAAGATGGTATCTGATCCCTTGAAACTAGAGTTATAGGTGGTTTTATACTACAATTTGGGTTATGGGAACTGAGTCAAGGCCTTTGTAAGAGTATCAAATACTTGTAACCAATAATCCATCTCTCTATTCCCCTATTATCCTTTCTGAATTATAATACATCACAACATTTTTAGCAATATTTTAGATACTAATTATGGATAGACAGTGAATTAAGTGGAAGGTTATTACTATATTTGTCAAATAAATTAAAATTGTATTTTCAAAACTAAACACATAAGTAGAATATTACATTCAGATAGTATATATAAAATAAAATCACTAATGAGTTATAAAAAATCATCTGTGTCATAGTTTGTGTTCTGTTAAGGCTGTGATCAAGAGTTTTAAGATGTGCTTTCTAAAATATCACTTTTTATTAAGATACATTTTCATTTATTTAGTTCACTGTGCCAGTGAGCACATCTAGAGGTCTTTTCTAAATAATGCACTGAATTGAGTGCTTGTCTGTTACAAAGGAATATATGTGGTATGTGTGTATGTGTGTGTACATACATACATATATGTACATGTACATCATTTTAAAATTAAAAATTGAATCTTGTTTTTCCCTTTCCTGCTCCAATTCTTCCCATGTACCACCCTTGCTCTCTATTGAAATTATTGCTTCTTTTAAAAACTCTTTTTCTTTAACAATAACAAGTAAAGAAAAAGAGGCTTTAAAAGAGACTATATATGTATGTATGTATATATATATATATATATATATATATATAATAACACAATATACGCCTAAATACATAAAACCTATCTTTCCACCTTATTTGGTGCTACTTGTATGTGGTGTATGATAACCAACAGGCAGCTCATGCCTGACCTATTCTCTCACGCTCAACATTCCTCAGTTGCCTCTAGTACTTTGTTTAGAGGTAGGGTCATATGAAACTTCCTCCTTCCATAAGAACATATCTGTATGTATGTTAGTGTTGGAGTTCTTTGTATTTTGTTTAGGCAGCCATATACCTAGCACATTATGTGTTAACCTTCCCTGTGAATTCTAAGAAACATAAACACACAAGGTATTTCATGATCTTCTGGCTCTTAAAATCTTTCTGGCCCTTCTTCTTCTTTATTTCCCCTGAGCCTCAGGTACAAGAGTTTTGTAGGAGATCTATCAACTGGGGTTGGACTACTCACAATCCCTTTTTCTCTACTTTTTTGAATAGATCTTCATCTGTTGAAAAAAAGTATCTTTGATGAGTAATGACAGCTACACTTATCTGTGTATATAAATATAAATATTTAGAATACAGCTAAATTATGCTGGGTTAGTAAAGTAGATGTAATAAGATCTTCTCTAAGATCTATGACCTCACTATTTGCTGGGTTGCTATCTAGTTGTCCAGCAATAAGTATGGCTTTATTTAAAATGGAGTACATTAATTGGGAACTATTGGGTGGAGGGGATAATAAACAAGGGGGTAGGGAGGAGGGTAAAATAACACCAAGAATATCTGGAGAATTCACAAGGAATCACATTATTAAAGAAAATAAAAATAAATAGCCAGTACCTGGAAACAATCTAGATGCCCCTCAGCTGAAGAATGGATAAAGAAAATGTGGTACATATATACAATGGATTACTACTCAGCGGAGAAAATCAATGACATCATGAGGTTTGCAGGCAAATGAATGAAACTAGAAAATATCATCCTGAGTGAGGTAACCCGGACTTAGAAAGACAAACATGGTATGTACTCACTCATAAGTGGATACTATATGTAAAGCAAAGGATAACCAGACTGCAACCCACAGCTCCAAGGAGGCTACCTAGTAAGGAGGACCCTAGGAAGAGCGCATGGATTGCCCTATGAAGGACAAGTGGATGAGATCTACATGAGCAAACGGGGCGGGGGGGGGGGGGAGTAATGGAGGGCAAGGGATGGGGGATGAGAACTTAGAGGAGTGGGAGGTTTGAGGTGGAATGGGAACAGAATGGGAGAGCAAGGAAAGAGATACCATGATAAATGAAGACACCATGGAAATAGGGAGAAGTAGAGTGCTAGAGAGGTTCCCAGGAATCCACAAGGATAACTCCAACATAAACTCCTGACAGTAGTTGAGAGGATGCCTGAGCTGGCCTACTCTGGTGATCGGATTGCTGAATACCCTAACTGTCATCATAGAACCCTCATCCAATGACTGATGGAGGCAGATGCAGAGATCCATGGCTGTGCCCCAGGCAAAGCTCCAAGGGTCCAATTGATGAGAGAGAGGAGAGATTCCATGAGCAAGGGATATCGAGACCATGACTGGAAAAAGTACAGAGACAACTAGCAAACTAGTGGAAACGCATAAACTATGAACCAATAGCTGAGGAGCCCCCATGGAACTGGACCAGGCCTTCTGGATAAGTGAGACAGTTGATGAGCTTGAACTGTATAGGGGGCCCCCAGGCAGTGGGACCAGGACCTGTCCTTAGTGCGTGAGCTGGCTTTTTGGAGCCTGGGCTCTATGGTGAGACACTTTGCACAGTCTTGCAGTTTTGGTGCAGGGAGGAGGGGCTTGGACCTGCCTCAACTGAATGTTCCAGGCTCTGCTGACTCCCCAGGGGAGACCTTGCATTGGAGGAAGTGGGAATGGGGAGTAGGTTGGGGGGAATATGGAGGGGGGGAGGTGGGAGGAGGGAGGACAGGGGAATCTGTAGTTGGTATGTAAAATGAATAGAAAAATCTCTTAATTAAAAAAAAAGAAATTACATGGAGTAGATCTGGAAAGAGTAGGGGAAAGAGGAGGAGCAAATATGATCAAAATGTATTATATGCAACTATGAAGTTCTCGAAGAATTATTAAAAGTATTAATTTTTTAAAGGAAAAAAAGAAAAGAAAAAATTGCATACAATACATATAAGCCTATACAAATAAGTCTATGTGTTTATATATACATATATGAAGTTACACCACTTGGGCTACAAAAGAGCCATGGATTAAGAAAATCCCAATATACAATATGGCAAAAACTCCTTTCAAGTTGTTCTCAGGAGAATCCAAGAGACCTTCTCAAAATACACTGTTGTTGTTGCTCTTGGTTGCCTCCCAGAGGTAAAAGTTAAATCTGTATCGCTAAAGACACTGTACATTTGGAAGACAAGACTTAGAAGACTAGAGCTGGAAATGACTTGAAAGACTCCTCTCTGAGGATTAGCTTTCATAGTACAAGAGGGTGATAGTTAAGCTCCCAAGGAAGGGAACACACAATGGATCTACCTAGATATATTGCTTGTATGCCACAAAAATGATCAGAATATTACAATAACTCTAAGAATGCAACTGTGGCACTCATATCTTGGTGGTAACCAACAGCTATCTAAAATATAATTTTAAATGTCTTTAAAAAGTTTACTACCCTTTAAAATACTTTATATAATATAACTAGGCTTTTATTCTGTAAATTTATCACAATTTAAAAATATCTACTTCTCCTTGACTTACAAGTTGTTTTCAGTTTTATTGCCAAATAAATCATGTTTATTAGTTGCTATTTTGCATTTCTGAATGTACAGAGTAAGTGATCTACACAAAAATATGGTTTTACTTTTATTTAATTCATAGAAATTACAACAAATTTATTCTCCAAAATATCATGAGTGTAATAATATAAATGATAATTATTTATTCATAATTTGTGTAGCTTTGTCTTTATATATGGAATGGAAAAATCAATGAATTGTGTATTGATCTAGTTAGTGTATCCAGAACTCTTTAGTAGAACCATGAACTGTGTATGCATTTTTCTTTTGGAGTCTTATGGGTTGTATTCAGTATTATTCTTATAAAAATTCAGAGTTTAATGAATAAGTGAAACATGAATTAATGTTCCCAAAGTACGGACAGTTTATGTAATGATTCATCACATATATCCTAAGTGCTTTGGGAAAATATAATACTGTCATAGAACTGCACATCTGACAGGTTGATTTATCTTTGCATTCTTTGTGTTTTGATGCACAGACATTTTAATGACTTTCATTCATTAATTTGACAGTACTTACTTCCTATGCATATGACACAATGAAGGTGCTAGGGTCTGTATAAACAAATAAATGTACGTAGCGCCCTCAAGGATTTTAAAAACTACCAGGGGAGAGACAGGAAAATAAATATCCAGGATGCAAGATGAAATAAGTGCTCTAGAGAGGTGAATCAGACTCTAGGAGAATGTTAATGATATGCATACTTCAATGAAAAATACCAAATAAACTGATGTTTGCTGAAAAGTTAAATGTTAAGTTGGACTCTGTTCTCTTTTAAAGATCATTCTTTTCATAACCTTCAGCAGCATATCAGAGGGATCCCAAATTTCCGCAGATGACAAACTACACTAAAATATTCACATTTCTTAAAATCTTATTTGCAGAAGGTATCAACTAATGCAATGTGTTTTAAGATACCAATAGACTATATAGGAAAGAGTGACATGATTTCTCTTAAAGTTTAGCTTTATTTGACTGTGTGGTAATTCTATAAGAGCTCTTGTCTTCACAGGCAGCTTGCTGTACCTTACCAGATTACATGTCCTGGACAGAGACATTTTCTTTCATGGATAACTGAGAGAGAAACCTGTAGTGAAAGTATTGGGCATATTAATTTGTCTCAAAGTAAAAAAAAAACTGTGGCTTGAAAATAAAAAAAAATAATACCATCATTACCTTTTTCTGACAGATAATTCTATTCACAAGCACATCACATTCTCTATTTATCATTAATATTTAAATGAAACATTCTTCTTAAAAACAGGTGTTTTAATTCAAGACATTCTTCAATTGAAAATCAAGAACCTTGAGCTCACTTCTCATTTTTAAATAATGAGTAATATGAACTTGAAAAAGACCTTTAACTTTTCTTGACATAGATTTTTTCATTATTTAAAATAATGTTACCCATGATTTAAAAAGAATCAAGCATCTGTGTCTAAAATTTCTGTGGTTTTATTTCCCTGTCAAAGCTTAGATGAAATGCAAATTTGGAATTGATTTCCCTGGATATAAGAGTCGTGAATTTGGCTATTGGAAACTTTCATATTCAGTTGTCATAGCATCAACCGCTAAGTGCTTCACAGGGTGTATTATATCCTAAGAAGCTTTATTCTCTCCCAGAGATAACTCCATTCTACAAGTAAAGTTTTCTGTCTTCCGTTTCTATTCCATGCATTGTTAAGATTCAAGCACAAATTCAAATGTTAGTGAATTTTTTAAAGTTATAATTATAGGCTTTATTTGTCTTTTAAATACAACCGCATAATTGCTATTCAGACTTCTGTATTGAATGCAGGTGGGGTGCAATATAAAATGTAGCTTTTCAGAACAAAGAAAAGAAAAGTTGTTCAAATCACAGCTGTAATTGCTAGGTGCAGGTGTAGAGAAAACTAATCTTCTAGTCACTGTATTCATTCATCATATTTTGAGTAGAAAATTGTAGTTTTTCTAATTAAAAAATATTGTCACATTAATTTTCTGGAGTACTTGATTGATTGAATACCACATACTTCTATTTTTATGCAGAAATTTGGTTTGTAGGTTACTTTCCTGACGATAGTTTGTTTTCCCTTTTGTCTTTGTTGATGTATATGCTTTGGATTAAAGGGAAAGAGCTATAATGTACAATCCTTTCCAGCTTGTCAACTCAAGGATGAAATATTTTAATAGGATTTTTTAGAACTTCATACAATGTGCGTTTAACATATTCATCTGTCTTCCCCAATCTCTCCCAAGCCCAACTCATTTTCTCTACCTAACCCACTTCTTTTTCTTTTCCTTCTTTCTTTTTTCTTTTAAAGCTTCAAGTTCAGTTTGTGATGTCCACGTATTCTTTAATCTGTGGCCTTCAGCTGGAGCATAGTGACCTGCCAGTAGCTACACTCTTAAAGAAAACAAACTCTTCTTCTTCCAGGAGCTATCAATTGCTGATAGATTCTGAGCTATGATAGGATTTGGTGTTTTCCTCCCCTCTTTTCATCCTGTACACACGTTGTTTATACCGTCACAGCTATTGTGTGTTCATATGTACAATGTGTAACTTCCCTGCTGTGCCTGAGAGACACTGTTTCATGTAATTACCTACCAGAAGTGGTAGATAATTACACCTTTTCTGTTCTCTTTTATACTTTTTCTGTTTTCCATTCCTAAATGATCTCTGAGCTCTGGGAAAAGCTACATGATATAGATGTCCCATTTAGGCCTGAACATTGGCCACTGTTTTATTATCTGCACCTGGACCATTTGTGAGTCTCTGATTTACCATTTAATGCAATTAGAAGTTTCTTTGATGAGGGTTAAAAAATGCCATAATCTATGGATATGGTTTTTTTTTGAGATTGCATTTTATTATATTTCTCCTTTCCCTTCCTCCCTCCAAACCAATCCATATACCTCTACCAGCTCTCCTTCAAATAAATGGCCTCTTTTTTATTAATTATTATATGCATATATTGCATATTATTATGCAACAATAATATGGAGATATATATGTATATATCCCCAAATATATAATGCTATTTTTATATATTTTTCATGACTGAACATTTCACACTAGACAACCTATTGATGTGTTGTCCTCTGGGGAGGGCCATCTGTCTCACTCCTGGCTTTACTCTATTTTCTATAGTCCTTTGTGTAGTGGTAGGCTCTTTTGGCCTTTTCTCATGCATTTTGGTGAGTCACAATAGCCCTCAGAGTTTACAGATGGGTAAGACTGATGATTACTTTTCTCCTCTGGTAATGTGCACAACTCCACCACTAAGGAAGATAGCCAGTTGAAACTTTCAACTGAGTATCAGCTTGATTAATCTGTTTTTGAGACAGGTATGCAACACAAACACTAACGAATACAGTTTCTTCTAAACGGCCAACATTCCTCAATTTCACCACATATCAGGAAACAAGGGAAGTCTCAATATATATCAGAAATTAGAAATCACACGCAGCTTCATATCTGATTAAAATGGGATAGAGCGGCATCTGTATAGCAGTAAACCACAGAAAGCATGCAATCTCGGGGAAATTGAACAATACACCACTGAATGACAGTTGGGCCAAAGGCACAGTCAAGAATAAAATTGTACATTTTTTAGAATAGATTGAAAATGAAAGAAAGATATACCAAAATCTATGGGTCACAATGAAGGCAGTACTAAAAGGAAAGCTTGAAACACTAAAGGCCTACCTCAAAAAAATGTGAAAGATATCAATTTAATAATTGAGACCTTGGATAAACAAGCAAAAAAAAACCCACTTGAAAAATTAGATGGAAAGTGATAATTTAAAGTAAGGATAAAATGATTGAAATAGGAAAAAATACAAAGAATCAATGAAAAGTTGGAGTTTTTGTTTGTTTTATTTTTTTAAGATCAAAAGATATCCAAACCTCTAGACAAATTAATTAAAAGTAAGAGCGTGTGGATTCAGCTTAATAAAATTTGATGTGAAAAGAGAGACATTACAAGAGATACTGAGAAAATTCAGATAATCTTTCCAACATACTTCAAGAATCTATATTCCTTCAAACTAAAAAAATATAAAAGAAATGGATGACTTTCTAGATACATGTGGTCTATCAAAGCTCAACCAAAATAAAATGAGTAATTTCAATATATTCATGACATCCAGTGTGATAGAAGCAGTCACTTAAAAATCTAACAACCTAAAGACATAAAGGACAGACTCATTCAGCACAGAATTCTACCAGACTTTGCTAGGTTTTCAGTGGTAGGACCTGGACATCAATTGCCCAGCAATACTTAGGACTAGCCTGTCTGAAAAATATACTGGGACATTGATGGCTCCGAGCTTGTGGGAGTGGCCAACCAATCTCTGGTCTTACTTGAGGCCACCAGAGGGAGCCCAGGTCCAATATTGCCTGGATGGCCAGCAGGATCAGGAAAAGATGGTTCAGAGAACTGAAGTAGAACTAAATGACTGAAATAAATAAAAAAAGAAAAAAAAATCAATGAAATGAGTGATTACAAATTATATTTTGCTATACTATCATGGTTAACACAATCGTCATTAGAGCCACAGCCAAACAAAAGGCAGAGTTTTAGGAACCCTGTAAATAGGTGGGGGTGGGGTAGGGAGAGATTGTAGGAGCCAAAGGGGTTAAGGACACCAGGAAAATACACCACAGAGTTAACTAAGCAGGAATCACTGGGACTCACCGAGACTGAAGTGGCAACCGTGGATCTGCACTAGCCCCTATGCTTGGGTTATTGTTGGACTCCTAGCAGGGGGAGTGGAGGTGTTTCTGATTCTTTCGCCTCTCATGCGACCTTTACCCTCCTACCGGTTACCTCATCCAGCCTTGATATGAGGGTTCGTGCTTAGTCTGAGCGCATCTTGTTATTCCGTGCTGGTTTGATATAACTGGATGACCTGGTCTTTTCTGGTAGGAAAAGAAAGAGGACACATAGATCTGGGGAAGGCGGGGGTGGAGACTTGGAGGAGGGGAGGGAGGAAGGGAGGGAGAGGAGGCTGAATTTGGCACGTACTGTATGAGGGAAGAATAATTAAAAAAAAAAAAAAGAAAGAATTAACACCAGTATTCTTCAAGGTATTCCACTAAATAGAAAAGGAATGCTTTCAAACTCTTTTTGAATGACTTAATTGAAATAGAATTGCATCACTTTCCTCGTCCGTTTTCTTCCTCCAGCCCCTCCCAGATAACCTCCCTTGAACTCCCCAATCTTCCCAATTTAAAGATGATAGACTATTTTCTTTACTATTTTACTTACATATTTTTTTTAAAATGAAACTGGCATTACCATTATGCCCAAACCAGGCAAGGACTCAATCAGAAAAAAAAAAAATTACAGGCCAATATTTATGATGAACATAGATGCAAAATTTCTTAATAAAGCACTTGTAAACTGAATTCAGGAACACACCAAAACATTATAAATCATGATCCAGTTGACGTCATCTAGAGCTTCAGGGATGTTTCAGCATATGTAAATAAATAAACATAATCCACAGCAAAAATAGATTAAATGGCAGAAACTAAATAGTCATCTCTTTGGATACAGAAAAAACAGACAAACAAAAAAACAAAATACCTTTTACAGAAAGTCAGCATCCCTTAAGGATAAACTTCATGGAATGTCTAGTAATACAGGGACCATTATCTACATAGTAATGTTAATATACAGGATGCTCACAGCCAGCATCATCCTAATTGAAAGAAACTCAAAGCACTTCCATAGAATTCAGAAGCAAAGATAAATACATAAAAAAAAAAAACAGAAACAAGACAAGTATGTTTCTCCTTCAACACATCACACAGCATTAGCTAGAGCAATAAGGTAAATGAAGGAGATAAAGAGAACAGAAATATGAAAGGAAGAAGCCAAAGTATCCCTATTTGATAATATGATTCTCTATATAAAAGACCCTAAAGAGATGACCAGAAAACTCCTATAGCTGGAAAATACATTCAACCTCCAGCAGTGTGCAATATTAACCTTCGAAAAACCAGTAGCTTTCCATTAGGTAAATGGCAAGCATACTGAGAAGTAAATCAGAGTAACACAATATCCTTAAACTGATAGAAAAACTGGAGGATACCATTCACTCTATGACACAGGAAAGGACTTCATGAACCTGATCACAGTAGCATTGGCATTCAGCTCATTAGTTAACAAATGGAACCTCATGAAACTAAAAGGCATACAGTGGATGACAGAATCATTTCAGTGAAGAGACGGCCTTTCTGAAATAAGGAAAATATATCTTTATCACCTATACTTCTGACAGAGGGTTAGTATCTAGAATATGCAAAGAACTGTAGAAAGTAAAAGTCTATCTAATACCAAATAATCAATCCTGAAACCATGTACATGCAAGTAACACTTTAAAGACTAAATAGTGTACACGTGTATGTATATCAACAATTAATGAAAAATAGGCCATGAATTTAAAAGATAGCAATGGGGTAGGGGGTACATGAGAGGGCTTTAAGGGAGGAAAGGGAAAGGAGATGATTTAATTATATTATAATCTCAAAATTAGTAGGAGCCAGACAGTGGTGGTGCATGCCCCTAATCTCAGCACTTGAGAGGCAAAGGCAGGTGGATCTCTGAGTTCCAGGCAGGCCTGATCTATACAGTGAGTTCCAGGATAGCGAGGGATATACAGAAAAACCCTGTCTGAAAATAATAATAATAATAATAATAATAATAATAAAAATAATAATAATAATAAATATAAATAAATAAATTAATGAATGAACAAATAAAATGAAAGGAGAGAAAACAAAGAAAAATTAAGAGTAAGTATGAAACTAAACAGAGAAATCTTATCCAAGAAATACAAATTCCTAAGAAACATTAAAAAGTATTCAACATTCCGCTGGGCGGTGGTGGCACACGCCTTTAATCCCAGCACTCTGGAGACAGAGGCAGGTGGATCTTTGTGAGTTTAAGGCCAGCCTGGTCTACAGAGCGAGATCCAGGAAAGGCACAAAGCTAAAAAAAAAAAAAAAAAAAAAAGTATTCAACATTCCTAGTTAATGGGAAAACGCAAATTAAAAGAACTTTGTGATTTTACCTTACCTCAGTGAAGTAACTAAGATTAAATAAAGGGAGAGAGTGGTTGCTGGCATGGTTGTGAGAAAAATGGAAACAGTTACTCACATCTGTTGGAAGTGCAAACTTGTTTATCCACCAAGGAAATAACTATGAAGATTCCACAAAAGGCTGTACATAGCTCTACCATACAATCCAGCTGTGTCACTCTTGGCCGTGTAACCAAGGATTCTATACCCTACTCTGGAGATACCGGCTCCTTCGTGTTCTTTGCATTTCTTTTCACAACAGTCAGGAATTGTGGACAGTCTTGTACATCAGCTGATGAATGGATTATAAAAATATGGTAGATTTACACAATGAAATACCACTCAGCTCTTAAGAAATATGAAAATTGAAGGATAATGAGTGGGGCTGGAAACTATCACTCTGAGTGATGTAACCCAGACCCAGAAAGGCAAACATCAGATGTTTTTATGTTATTTGTGACGTTATCTTTAAATATTTAGATATTTCTTTCATTTGGAATACCTATAGAGGTCAGGAACTTAATAAGAGGCCGTGAGGGTGGCTTTTAAGGGAAGAAACATAGAACACAATGTTAAATGATAATAATAGACAAAGAAGAGTTGAATTTGGGACAGGGATGGAAACAGAGGATAGAAGAGGGCACATGGATAGCAATGAAGTCATTTAGAAAAACTAATATGGAAATCTACTAATGTAGAAAATTCCATATATACATAAGTACACACACACACATACATATATACACACACACATACATATATACACACACACACTCACATATATATGTATATATACCCTATAACAAGGTAACAATGCCCCTGGTGGACACCACAGTATAATAAATTTAAAAAAAAAATGAACACTACTGGGAAGGGAAGAGAGAGAGACTTCTTTTAGAGCTGTTGGCCAGTGAGGACACAAAGGCCTTCAAACATCAGAGTGTATTGACAATGCTGTTGGTCACCCTCCAGAACTTGATAGTAAAACCCAATTGCTAAAGTATAAAATCTTGTTTACAGTTTAAGGATTTACAATTTAAGGACTGTGACTACATAATTCTACACCACCAGTTCAATTTCCTTGATAAACCCATGCAGGTATCGAATTATCAGAGACTATACTAGCTGCTCTGGATACTAATACAGAAGTGCCAACAATGCAGGCCCCATATATTTGTTTGTTTGTTTTTGATTGTTTGATTTTTTTGAGACAGGTTTTCTCTGTAGCTTTGGAGCCTGTCCTGGAACTTGCTCTGTAGACCAAGCTGGCCTCGAACTCACAGAGATCCACCTGTCTCTGCCTCCCACGTGCTGGGATTAAAGGTGTGCACCACCACCACCACCACCACCACCACCACCACCTGGTGGCAGCTCCCATTTTTATTATCAATATTATATATTGGTTCAACAACATTGAAAGTATTCATGATAGATTGCGCCACCCAAGCTGTTTACCTCTGCCTGGGCATACTTTGCAGCATGCTAAAACTCCACTTTTTGTATTTTAATTAGTTTATTCCAATAGACCTATGTAACTTCATAGGTATTTTCAGATATACCATATCCTCACGTATAAAATTATTTCACTCCATTTGTACACTCATATACAATAGCAAAAATTATGTTTTTTTTGTTGAATGTAGTCTTCCAATCTTAAATTTGATATAAAATATTTACATGATTATTATAATTCACTTAATTTAAATGACAAAAATATAGACAGATATTTTTATCATATACAGTTTCAGCATATATAGTTTAGTGAGGCAAAATATGCATCTATTATGGAATGAGTAAGTAGAACTAATTAACATATATATTGCCTAACATACTTATCCTTTTTCTTTGATGAGAACAATTAAAATCTAGCCTCATTATTTTTTAGTAGTACAGTTAATTGTTGTTAACTATAACCATCTATTGAACACATATCTCTTGACTCTATTTCCTTAATACAACTACCATTTTGTATGTTGTTACTAATATCCCCATACTCTGTACGTATTACTGAGTACATACCCCACTTCTACTAAGAGCCCTGAGCTGTTGCTGTGGGATAATGTTTTTGTATACTGGTTTAATTAAATGCTGACTGGCAAGTAGCCAGGTAGGAACTATAGGTGGTATAAGCAGAAAAGGAGAATTCTGGGAAGAGGAAGGCTGAGTCAGGAGATGCCAGCATGCCATCCAGGGAGCAGCATGTAACAGGCACACAGGTAAAGCCATGGAACACGTGGCAACATATAGATTAAAAGAAATGGGCTGAGTTAAAATGCAAGAGCTAGTCAGTGGAAAGCCTGAGCTAATGGCCAAACAGTTTTAATTAATATAAGCTTCTGTGTGTTTACTTAGGTTTGAGCAGCTGCGGACTGGGCAGGACACAGAAAAACTTCTGGCTACAAACTGCAACACTTAAAACTGAGGGAGGTGGCCTTGAAAGCTCAAAGTTGCCATCACTAAGACAATTGGACTTTGCCTATTATTGTTTTCAAATAAATAGTATATATGAGCTGATTGACAGAAACATGAACATGATGTTTAATCTTTATTTTGTTGTCATAGTGCACTTCATTTATTGATTTACATATGCCAAATTACATTTTCACCTGTAGGAATAAAGGAATCATACTTGAATCTGGCACATAATTCTTTCAGATTTTGAATTTATTACATTACTGGGTTTTTTTTTTTGAGGGGCTGTTGTTTTTGTATTTTGTTTGCTTTTTTAGGATTGTTGCATTGATGATTTTTAATTTTAGTGGGCAATATTTTCTTGTGATATGCTTAATTGACCTTCATATCCGTGCCATTAATAATGCTTTCCTTTTGGAATGAGTTTGGAAATATTCTCTTTACCTTCAATATTTGAGGCTGAAAATAATTTATATTATTTATTCTTTAGAAGTCTGGTAGATTTCAGTGATGGAGCCATCAGGACCTGGGATTTTGCTGAGAGAGCTTTTAAAGACATGATTTAGTCTTTGTAGTTGCTAGTTGGCTCTGGTTTCCTATTTCTGCAAGATTTAGTGTTGGCAGGTTACATGTTGTTTGGAATTTGCCTACATTTTATGGATTATTCAATTGCTCATAATATTTTCTTATAACCCTTTAGACTTCTGCGTGCCTTGGCATATAATGGGATATTCTTGAATAAGCTTTGACTCTGAGCCTGATAACACAAGATTTGTTGGGATATGGAATCTCTACAGTCAGCCTGGAAGGAAGATTCTGTGAAAAAATCTACCATATCCAGAGCCTGCTTATCCATCCTGGTTTTGGTGCCTGAGGCCAGGGTTGTCAACTTGATAATACACAGGACATAAACCCTCTTACTGGTTAAAACAGTTGGGCTCTGGGAAGGTCCAAAACTAAGAAGGCCAGGAACCTTCATGCACAGGGGACTGCCTGGAATAGGAAATTGTGTGTGTGTGTGTGTGTGTGTGTGTGTGTGTGTGTGTGTGTGTGTGTGTGTGTGTGTGTGTGTAGGCTTGATGGCTGATAGATGGGCTGGCCTGGTGCTGGAGGCTACCAAAGTTAGTGTTCAAGATTCAAGATTAAATCCTTTGAGACATATTAGAACTTTGAGACCTTACTGAATGAAGCTGGCCTTACTAAGGCAAACTACTATTGTGATCCCAAGAACAGCCTGGTACCTGAGGTCTATCTACTTTATTTTGGGCTGTGTGAGACTGAGTAAAGGATGGATGATACAGGTATTATAAATCTTTCCTTCCTTTCTCTTAAGTGTATCTTTATTATCTGTAATGCATAAGAGTGTTTTTAGTTCTCACTTTCTTTAGTGGCTTTTGTTTGGTTGGTTTGGTTTTGTTCACTTATTCTGTATGTCTTTGGGAGTACCTGTGATCCAAGGCACACTCATGTATAGAGGTCAGAGGCAAACTTTCAGAAGTTATCTTCTGGTTGTTTCCTGCCACTACATGTGTGTAGGAATAGAGATTAGGCTGTCGGCTTGGTGGTAAGCATCTTTACCTGCTGAGCTACCTCCCCAGTCCACTTTGCTTAGTTTTAGTTTTGAATAATATCCATATGAGATATTCAAAACTTCTTTTTGGCAGGAGGATATTAACATCCTATCCCACCATCTTGTTGATGCATACTGCTGATGTATTCTGTTTATACTGGATGCATATATACAAACTGTCATTAATGCTTGGGTAATTGTATTTTTAAAGATATTATATAGAAGGAAGTAAATTTTTATGGAAATTTTGAAAATGCTAACAATAAAACTGTTGAAACACTTATTGGTTTGATGCCCGTTAATTTCTTTAACTGTATATTTCGTAATGTACTTCTAATCTAGAGTTAATTTTGACAGCTCTTAAACCAATGAATTAGGTCAACAAATAACCTTCATCAAGTATTACCAGTACAGTTAGATCATACTAATTATCTGCAAAAGTTCTAAAAACTCAGTAAAATTTATGTCCAGCTATAAAGGTACAAATTTCCCCAAATTAAAATACTTGTTGTATGATCTTAGACTGCTTACTAATTAATTCTTCAGGTATCTTCCAAGAATCTTGAAGGACTCAGAATACAAGCACTATTATAGTATGATACTTTGAAATTTTGAGGATTACAATATTCAGCATCAAGGCTATATTACCTATATAGCATGCTTATTTAGTATATACAGATATTGGACAAAGCCAGTAAATATAGTGATTTCAAATGAGAGATCAAGTCTATTTAGTTAAAAATGTAGTTTTTCCATTGTAAAACACAAATCTTACATTATTTTAATATATAATGAATTTACATAACTGTTCCCATTAGCAGTAATTTTCCATCCTACCAATTCTGCAACAAATTAACAAGGTTCTTTGTATGTAATTATCAGTGGTTAGTTTTGACATTTGTCATATTTAAAGTGGTGATTAATATGAACATATTTTATTAGAAAAGTCAAATTTAACATCTTAAATTAATTTATGAATTATACACATATATTTCCCACACATTATAATAATAATAAGACTCAAAAGTCAACTGATAATTTAAACTATGTTTATATCACAACTCTGCTTTCATAAACAATAGAGTAATTAAGCTGATTTTGCTATCTTATAGTAAATAGCCATAACACACAACGCAGTACAGAGGAGGTTTTTCAGGTATTGTGCAGTAAGAATCACTTGGTTTTGGTTACTGGAAGAAGTAAAACACTTTAGTAAAAGACTTTCATCCTACAGAGCTTTATGAATGTTGGTGTGGAAGCCAAGCGAACAGGGCTCTCAGATCTGGACAGCTGATGACAGAAAGTCAAAGGTGCTGATGTCCTCACTGTTTCTGAAGTGTATCCTGGAAATTAGAGAGTTACACCAGGAGAACTAACAAATAAAATATGTCTGCCATTACTCTTGCAAGCACTCCATACAGTGAAAATAGTCATCCTTCCCAAAGCAATGTACAGATTCAACAAATACCCATCAAAATTCCAACACAATTCTTCAAAGAAATTAAAAGAACAATTTTCATCTTCATATGGAAACACAAAATCCTAGGAGAGCTACAGCAATACTGAATAATACAAGAACTGCAGGTGTTATTATCATCCCAGACTTCAAGTTCTACTCCAGAGACAAAGTAAAATTACACTACAGTACTGACATCAAAACAGACATGTTGGCCAGTGGAATTGATTTGAAGGTCTGGGAGTAAGTTCATATATACCTACGAATACCTGTTTTTTGTTTTGTTTTGTTTTAAAGAATCCAGAAATACACACAAGAAAAAAGACAGCGTCTACAATAAATGGTGTTGGTCAAACTGAATGTCTGCATATAGAAGAATGCAAATAGATCCATACTTACCACCCTGCACCAAACTCAACTCCAAAATGGGTCTAAGTCTTCAACATAAGGCAGATACATCTAATCTGGTAAAAAGAGAAATAGGGAAATAACCTAGAACTCATTGGTACAGTAAAAGACTTTCTTAATAGAACATTGACAATAAGGCACTAAGAGGAACAATTAATAAATGGGTCCTTCTCATGAGACTTCATAACCTTGTTCAGACACAGTGATAAGCTACAGAATGGGAAAATAATCTTTACAAATTACACATCCAAGACAGGGATGATACCCAAAATATATAAAGAACTAAAAATACTGAACAACAAGAAGCAAATAACCCAGTTAAAAATGAGACACAGAACTAAACAGAGAGTTCTCAAAAGATGAAATACATATGACTGAGAAACACTGAAAGAAATATTTAACAGAATTAGTAATCAGGGAAATGCAAATCAAAACTACTTTAAGATTTCATCTTACAGCAGCCAAAAAGGTCATGATCAATAAAAGAAATCATGATTCATGCTGGAGAGGATCAGAGTCATGTGAACACTCATTCTTTGATAGTAGATGTGTAAACTTGTATAGTCACTAAGGAAATCTGTGTTGCAGTTCCTCAAAAAGATGAAAATATATCTATATCAATATCCAGATATATCACTCTTGGACATATACCCAAGGGATGCTTCATTTTAGTATTGAGACACCTGCTTTGTAATGTTCATTGTTGCTATTGTATGTATTATGAATACATAACAGCCAGAAATTGGAAATTACCTAAATGTCCATCAATGGATCAATGGATAAAGAAAATGTGGCAAATGTACACAATGGAATATTACTCATCTATTAAAAATAATATAATGAAATTTCCAGGTAAATGGATAGGGCTAGGAATAATCATCCTGGGCAAGATAACCAACACTCAAAATGACAAATATTGTGTGTATTTCTTTACATGTAGATGCTAGCCTTCAAGACTTCAATAGGCCTGTTATACTCCATGTATAGTGTAGGGACTAGGGGTAAGGGGACTATCTCCCTAGAAATGGGAAATAGAATAGATAGTTTTGTATGAATGGAGTGTGTGTGTGGAGCAGGTGGATTAAAAGTTCAGGGAGAGGGAAGAGTGGGTTAAGACAGCTAATATGGGGAGTAACAAGTTACACTTAGGGCCCTTAGAGGGTTACATAGAAACCTATTATATAAGCCTTCTAAAATCTATACATATATGAAAGAAATATAAATGAAATAGCCAAATATAAAGGGAGACAATACCTAAACTAGACATCTTTTATCACAAAGTGAAACTTCTAATGCCAGGAATGGACTACATCCAATTGAGTCATAGAGCAAAATGGTCCCATGGTAACTCACAAAGAACTCAAACTATCCTCAAGGCTATTGGTTGCTCTCCAAAAAACAAACAAACAAACAAAAAGAATGATGACAAAGTTCCATTGCAGAAAACAACACATATCTCCCTGAACACAGAGAATTCAAGCTGGTTCTAACTAGAGTCTTCATCACTTCTTCCTAGTCTTAATGGTACTGGAAGATACTATGCATGCTAAAGAGGAGAAAGGTAAATACAAGCCCAGCTACAAAGCCTGTGGTATACAATTGTGACCTGCCTGCACTATATGATGATGAAATAGTGGCACAAACATTAAGGTAGTAACTAACCACTCTGGGTTTAAGGCCCAGTTCACAGGATGGAACTCATGCTTCACACTCATTGGGTAACCAAGAACCTAAGACTAGATAGGCAATGGGGTCTATAAGGAAACCAAATACGATTATATTATTCTGCTATAGGAATATAGCAATAAAAAGACTCTTGAAGACCTTCTGGTATACCTATAGATAAGTGATCAATTAGATAGCATCCTAGAATTTTCCTTATGCAGTTCATGACAACTAATACGAAGTCCAACAACTGTACACTGTGCAGAGAATGAGAGACTTTGGAACACTCAGTGCTAAATGGAATATTTTCATCAAACTTCTCCTCCTAGGTCTCAGGGAACTATGGAGAAAGATTTCTAGAGCCTAAGAAAATGGATGATAGCAAAGATAGATTTCCATCCAGACACAAAAAAACTGACCCCCACACAGATTCACCGAGGTTGTGACAGCATTCACAAGGCCTGTAGAGGTTCAGGTCAGTCAGAATTCCAGTGTGGAGAAGGGAAGGTGGACACATACCTCCACTTTCCATCCTATTTCCAAGTGACAACTGTTTGTAAAAGGAAAGCAGTTTTATCCAGTGGGCTCTTGGTGTGTGTATAAAACACACTTAAGGGTTGACTCTAGACCCAGGAGTAGATGGCCAACAAAAATAACCTAAATGGCATTTAGCTGGATTTTTTTTCTCTCATATTACTATCCTGCACATTTTTTATTTTAGTGGTCTTTTGATTGTATATTACAGTTTCTGATTTTTTTACAGGTTTTTTTGTGTGTGTGGTGTCTGCCTCCCTACTTGTTTTTCTTGTGATTTTCTTTTGTCTTAATTCTTTTTAAATTTGCCTGATGGTTTTCTAAAGAAAGCTTGGCAACTGGATGGGTGGTGAGGTGGGGAGGAATTGGGATTGGGGAAACTATGATCAGAATAGATTGTATGAAGAGAAATTATCTTCAATAAAAAAGAAAAGAAAAAGAAATAGGCCTGTACATTTCCAAAGAAATACACTGTAATGCACCAAAAATCAGCCACTGTTGAAAATAAAAAAATGAAGAAAAGAAAGTGTCATATAAAGTTAATGCACTAGACTGTTCATAATGCTGAGCTTCCATGTGACCAGATAGGAAGTAAATATTTTAGATTTATAAATATTTTTTTAAGAATTTAATGTGTGAATATTGTATTATATTATCCTAGCCCACTCCATCTTCTCCATCCAACTCTTTCTGTATCTCCATGACTCCCTTCAAGCAAACTCATGGTCTATATATAAAACAATGATAAGTAAAGAAAAAGAGGCCTTGAACTTTGCAATCTTAAAATCAGTGAAGCTACAGCTGTGCACAAGGAGACAGGCATGGGTATGTTCTCATGAAAACAACTTATAAAAGACCAAAAAAGAGGTATCTTGAGCTGGCTTTTTGGAGCTCATTACCTATGGTAGGACACCTTGCACAGCCTTGATGCAGGTGGGAGAGGCTTGGATCTGACTCAGCTTAATGTACCAGGCTTTGCTAACTTGCCATGGGAGTCCTTACCTTTTCAGAGGAGGGAATGTGGGTGGATTTGGAGGGGGGAGAGCGGGGGCAGTGAGAGGAGGAAAGAGATGGAAATCTGTGATTAGTATGTAAAAATAGATAAAAATTTCTTAATTGAAAAAATAAAACGTATATTTCTATGAGCTAAGGTGCTTTTCAATGTCTTCTTTCAATATTTGAATATATATATATATATATATATATATATATATATATATATGATACTGTTTCATTGACTCCTTTCTCAGTCTATAATTTGTGTATATGAAAGCTACCAATTTTCATGTTAATTTTGTATCTTGTTACTTTTCTGAGGGTAATTATCTGTTACAGCCATTTCATGCATGGTGAAGTTTTCAGTTTCTTTTCTGTGTAATGGGCAGAGAGTGAGCACATTGCCTTAAATGTGACATCTTTATCAAATCCTTCCTCTTAAGGCACAGAGATTTATGTGGAAGAGGAAGTGGAAAGATTGCAAATCCATTGTTGGTATGACTACAAAGAAAGAACGTATTCCAGATACAACACGACTGATGTAGATATGAACTCACAGAGACTGCACCAGCACCCACAAGTCCTAAACAGACAAATATCCCAGCACTGAAAAAGGTAAGTAGACAAAATGCTCACCCCTAATCAGGAAGCTATTTGCAATTGATATCTATTCAATAGATGTTATATTTGTTTTCAATATATATATATTGACCTGGAAGGCCATTTTGAATAGGTCACTCAATATTTCTCAGTTTAAAGATTTATAATATACTTTTCAATTGAGGACACTAACTTTAATAAAATATTGGTTTAATAAATAATAGTCATAGTGTTAGGTATACTATCTTATTTCAGCTCTAAATTATAAATATGAAGTCAGTCTTTCTAAACATCTTTTAAACGATTAGAAGCAACATAGAATGTATATGCCAAAACTATTAGGCTGTCTGTGCTTGTAAATAAACATATATTTACTTCTGTTTTAGTCAGTTCTGCAAGAGTAAAACTATTTACACCAAAGATCATGTCTCATAACACTTAAAAGTCAGTATTCCTGACCCTTATTCAAGCTTTATAAATCTATTTAATCTTAAATCAACATTCAGGTACATTTTATCAAGTTTGTAGAAACGTCTTCATAGTGAGATAGAGGGAGACAGCACATACCTTCTCAGTCTGAGCTGGTTATTTACTTCTTCAGATTTGTTCACAGCATAAACCCAGCAACCCAGAGAAAAATTGCAGAGACCATAACATGTCACTATGAACACACATGGCAAAACTAAAACTATGACATTAGTTCTGATCATCAAGATGCTTAAAAGCTCTTCATGAATTTTATCTTGTGGCAGAACATGGCAAATGCTTACTTTGTATAGTATCTTTCATTTTGTTAGTAAGAAGGAACTGCTTTATACACAGATTGAAGTGTCCAGAAATGTTCTGGATGCACTCAATAAAGCATACAGACTACGAGCAACAGATGGCCACCTGCTTTGGGAACAGATTTCACACAGCACATCTTTCTTAAACCCTACCTAGTAGAGGAAGGAAGATCCCAAACACTGGAGATGCTGCCAGTGCATGATGACATGTGCTGATCTAAGAGGCATTGTTTAAATCTGCACCACTGATCTTTTTGATTGATCTTAAATAATTGCACAGAAGAAACCAACCAAACCAACTATGGACCTAGTTCTTCAGTTGAAGGCTGAAGTCTTTCAATATGTAGCTAACAGTTAAGTTTCACAGTTATTACCTTTAAGTACGCAGCCATGAAGTTGAAGCTTGTTTTGGTAAAGTTCTTTTCAGCACAAGATGAAATTTCCTAAGGATTTCAGAGAAGGATTTTAAGAATTTATTTTTCTTGAAGGATGTTATGGGGTAGTTGATTTATTAAATATTAACCAGGTTTCTACTCTAAAACTTCTATCACTTTCAATACTATAAAATAAAACAGTATTTTCAACAAGTGCAAACTACTTGGATAATCAGGTTATTGCAACTAGAAGCAAAAAAAAAAAAAAAAATACAAATGAGGGTCCAGTACCAATAGTGTAGCAGAAACCAAAGGCCTTGAACCAGACCAGTGAGTCATTGCAATGAACACTCAAAAGTAAAGATATATGGATTACAGAATATACTGTGACTCACTGGGCCACGTTACAGCTTCCATGCTGAGACTTTTTTGTTGTTGTTCTTTTTTATTTTTGGTTTACTTTTAACTTTTCTTTTTGGAGGGAGTTTGCAAGGGCAGAGGGTAGAAGTGAGGGGATGGGGAGATGAGTGGAATCCAAATGCATGATGTGAAATCCTCAAAATATCAATAAAAAAGTTTTTCTTAAAAAAGAAATCAACACTTAAAAAAAAATTAAAGAATAATTATTTTAGGAAGACAGAATTTATTTCAGATGAAATCATGTCCTAATGGACACTCTTCATATAATCTTATCTGTAGTTTTTTACTACATAATTGATAAATAAAAAATATAAATTGCAAAATGAAGTATCCGTGATTTTATTTTTATAATTATCTTTCTATTTCAAATATTATTTTGATTCTAAAATATAGCTCATTTCACCATAGGAAATCAGTCTGAAAATGAAAATGCTAGTATTCTTGGGAGAGAAAATAATGACGTTTTCAAGTCACAATATAAATGATTGAGAACAGTTCCCCTTTTTTGAGGACAAATTTTGATGACTTAGAAAACTCTAAGCAGAAGCAGTGGATAAGATAGGGAACTCAAAGCTGAATTACCTTTTTTTTCCTTGTTCCATTTATTTCTTTAGGCTAGCCTGAAAGGAGCTGTAATTTGGCATGCGGTTTTTGTCTCTCAGCATCTTGGAGTTATCTGCAGGATGCTAGTAAATAATAAACAATAAAAATATGTCCATCTCTGTATTCAAAAAGGAACACTTAAATATGTATGGGGAAAAATGATAACCTTAGGCTCGATGTCCCTGTCAAGTACTCCAGCCCTACCAGGATCCCAAGGACTAATTTCCACTTACAGAATTACACCTGGTGGTTAAGTGTTACCTAGGTGGCTGCTGTATGTTTAGATCAAGTTTCAGCACAATTAATTGTCAGTACACAGAAAACAGTGGCTGTGGAGAATTCCTCTGTGAGCAGAGTAGCTCTACATGGAAACTGTATTTTAGAAAATAATATTAAAATATGCGGTGAAATTCACAACAAATCCTAAAGGGAGAAAGAAAATAAAACTGCTAACAGCAAACCCTTGAAAAATGTGAGTTCTCCATATTTTTAAAAAATCTGTTTTCAGTTAAACACAGCATTCCTCTTACAGCGGACTGAATTGGTGGAAATTAGTGTAATAGTAAATGATGGTAAGACATTTTAGAATGATTCACCGACGCCTATAGCTTGCAGCGGCAACCAGAGTACAAAGAGAGGCCCTTAGTTTCCGGTCTTCATGTGTTCCAATGACAAGAGACGGAAAAATGATATGAATGTGAAAACACAGCATGACACTGTTTACCTATCCCTATTCTATCTACTTAGACTTTTGAAAATTTTCATTTGTGTTGTGTAATGAAACACAATTAATGTTTTATAACGACCACAATTTGAGCTAACTTTTGCACACTTAGAGTCAGTGGTCACCTCATCAGTTACTTCATACTTTCTTTTTTGCCATTATTTTCTCATCAAAATGAACCAAAAGCCTTTTAAGTTTTCTTGTAACTTTCATACCTTTAAATCATTTCTACTACCCAAAATTCCTGAATCCTCTCTAATTTCTTCCTTGATCTTTTATAAAATACACTGAAGCATATGTCAAAGGATATTAATGAAAACGCAGTTGAAAATTATAATAATATAATGATGTTTCTACTGTTTGGTAATTAGTGAGCTAATAACCATAGTAACACTGGATTATGAGATACAGGCTACAGGGCAAGTTTGAAGGTGTGCAGCAGAATGAGGCCTAGGACAAAAGGGATCATCCTTCAAAAGGCAGCCAAGTCTTTTTATACCACAGCATTCAAAGAAGTGAAAAGGAAGCCTGGAGACCTTCCCAGGAAGTATGCTTGCACTTTATGGCTCCTACACCATGACTCTGTGCCTATACAGGCCTGGGTCATTTGTGAACCATTTGATTTCTGACACTGTGTCTATCCTAAGTAATAAGCTAATTTATTATTTTTAAGGCAGTTATTTATTACACATAGTAAAATTGTGAGAAATATTATTCTTCAAGAGTGAGATATCTTGGAATGCTTGTTCCTAAATGAGAAGTCTCCATAAATTCTTTCCCCTCACGGCTCAAGAGAAAGAGGAGGCATAAAGATAGTAAGAGCCAGAGGGGTAGAAGACGCCAAAGAAACAAGGCCCTCTAAACACAGCAGTACTAATACACTTAGGAACGCATAGAGGCTGTGGCTGCATGCACAGGTACTGGATGAATCTGTGCCAATAGTGTTCCAGCAATTGAGAGACAGGCAGAAGCCCCCACCCTAATTCAGAAGCTATCCCTAATTGACAACCACTTGCAATGAAATATTAGTTCTTTCAAACAGAATCTCACTGAAGATGTAAACCACTCCTCCATACCCAGAAGCAGATGGCCAACATGAAATGAACTCAATGGTATTTCTCAAGGTTTTTAAAAATTAGTTTTTTTTTTAAATTTTTGTTTCATAACACATTCACTAGGCATATTTTTCTTTTTTTTCTTACCATAAATACCTTTTGCTTTTATATGGTTTCCAAATTTATGTTTTGGGAGGATTTCTGGGCATGCCCACTTGTGTGTCTCTATGTTTATATGTGGTTTCACTTTCAGTCTTTTGCTCTGTATATTTTGTCCTATTCAGGTGAATTTGCTTGTATTTTAACTTATTTGATTATTTTGTCCTTTAGAATTCTGTTTGCTTGCTAATGAGAGAAAGTAAGAAAGAATGTGAACTTGGGCAGGTGGGGAGGTAGGCAGGATCTGGGAGGAGATGTGGAGGGGCAAACCATAATCAGAATTTGTTATGTGAAACACATTCTATTCACAATTTAAAAAGAAATATTATTGTGTGTTTGACACAGCTTTAAGCCTAATATAAACAATTAAGGCTACTTTGGCCCTGTAGTCTGTCCATCACTTACAAATTTAAACAATGAAATTGTTCCTATACATTGTGGAGTTATCCTGATATTTCATGAATCACAAAATTCATAAATATAAAGATAATGTGTTGAAATATTCTAATACAGTACATAATTGGATCTTTTGTTCATTGCAAGATACAGAGATCTAAGAATACATATGCCTACCTACATGTTTGTATATACATGTGTAATGGTTACTTTTCTGTTGCTTTGCTAAAACTCCATGAACAAGGCAACACATAGAAGAAAGTTTACATGACTTATAGTTCCAGAGGTATAATGCATCTGTCATGGTGGCGGAGTATGGTAGCAAGCAGCAGGCATGGAGGCTGGAGCAGGATGCTGAGAGCTCACATGCTTTACCATAGGTGTGAAACAGAGTGAGAGAGACAGCATGTACTGGGAAGAACACAAGGTTTGACTACAAGGGTACTATGTTATAATGGAGCATGAAAATGTTATTTCCTCAAAGATATTTTGAAAGCTGTAAAAAAGAAGACTATTAGGTTTTTAAATATATATATCTATAATATATTTATATATATATTAATATTGTTTAGCAGCAAAGCCATTGAGTTCCAAGGATTTCTTAGATTAAAGACCTTCCATTAGTTCCATGGGGGTTCCTCAGCTATTGGTTCACAGTTCATGTGTTTCTACTAGTTTGGCTAGTTGTCTCTGTACTTTTTCCAATCATGGTCTCAATAACTCTTGTTCATATGATCCCTCCTTTCTCTCATCGATTGGACTCCTGGAGATCTGCCTGGGGCTTGGCCGTAGATCTCTGCATCTGCTTCCATCAGTCACTGGATGAGGGTTCTATTACAACAGTTAGGGTGTTTGGCCGTCTGATCACCAGAGTAGGTCAGTTCAGGCATCCTCTTGACCATTGCCAGTAGTCTATAGTGAAGTCATCTTTGTGGATTCCTGGGGACCTCTCTAGCACTCTGCTTCTTCCTATTCCCATGGGGTCTTCATTTATCTTGGTATCTCTTTCCTTGTTCTCCCACTCTGTTCCTGATCCAGCTGGGACCTCCCGCTCCCCTAAGCTCTCTTTCTCCCGACCCTTGCCCTCCATTATCCCACCTCATTCCCAGTTGTAACTGAACTAGGCCGTCTGGATACGTGAGACAGTTGTTTAGCTTGAACTGTTTAGGGGGCCCCCAGGCAGTGAGACCAGGACCTGTCCTTAGTACATAAGCTGGCTCTTTGGAACCTAGGGTCTATGCTGAGTCACTTTGCTCAGCCTTGGTGCAGGGAGGAGGGGATTGGATCTGCTTCAAGTGAATGTCCCAGACTCTGCTGACTCCCCACGGGAGACCTTGCATTGGAGGGAATGGGGGGTATTGTAGCTTGAGTTTTCCTGCCTGGCCCACAGTCAGGACAAATCTCTCTCACCCGCCAGTCCCACAGCCACTCAGACCCGACCAAGTAAACACAGAGACTTATATTGGTTACAAACTGTATGGCTGTGGCAGGCTTCTTGCTAACTGTTCTTACAGCTTAAATTAATCCATTTCTATTAATCTATACCTTGCCATGTGGCTTGTGACTTACCGGTACTTTACATCTTCCTTTACGGCGGCTGGCAGTATCTCTCTCACCCAGCTTCATGTTTTCTCAATTCTCTTCTCTGTTAGTCCCGCCTATACTTCCTGCCTGGCCACTGACCAATCAGTGATTTATTTATTGACCAATCAGCAACACATTTGACATACAGACCATCCCACAGCAGGGTATCTTGGGGGGGGGGAGGCTGGGGGTGGAAGGAGGGAGGACAGGGGTATCCGTGGTTGGTACGTAAAGCAAATAGAAAAATCTCTTAATTAAAAAGAAAAAACCCTCTATTAATCACCTATTTCCCCATTATTGGGGAAAAAGTCAGTTTGAGAAAATATCTCATTAAAGTAGGTAAAAATAAATTTTAATACACTTATAATTTCTAAAATACTTACTTATGACTTGAATAGTAAAGTATGTTAAATAACAAAACCACTCCCTTCTTATGTCTAAGAAGAAATATTCTGAGAAATCTATTTTAGGCCTTTTAGTTGTTCATGAAAGGAAGTTAGGAAGTGATAGATTAATTAGGACATTTCTTTGCACATTGAAAACATAATAAAAGCTGATTTTTAATGTATAGTATGGCTTTACTTTCCTGCAGAGTTACTACTGTCAAAAAGCAAGGAGCTTGATGACAAAGAGAGGAAGTTCAAAGTCATAAAACAT
This sequence comes from Peromyscus californicus insignis, assembly GCF_007827085.1. Lineage (NCBI taxonomy): Eukaryota > Metazoa > Chordata > Mammalia > Rodentia > Cricetidae > Peromyscus > Peromyscus californicus. Next base: position 33,551,065 of record NW_026294584.1, read on the forward strand.
GAAGGTTAGGGATGTATGGCTCAAATTAAAGAAACCAGGAACGCAGATGTTCCAAGGGTGAAAGATAATTAGCAGCTGGCATTTTTACAGAGTATTGACATAGATTTATTTGAGTATACCATGTGTAAAATCTTGATGTTTATAAATGAAGTTTGAAGTATTGTAAATAGATAAAGAAAATTTACTACACACTGATAGTAGAAACTGTTACTACATATTAGTAAAAGGAAGGACTATAAATATTAGTGCATGGTAATATTTTAGGAGAACTCAGATTTTTTTTTTTAAGTTCCAAGCTGGTCTTAAGCCTAAAACCCACATTCAATACCTTTCTGTTTATAAATGCACCACTATTCCTGACATGTGTATACATAAATAATATCTGTAGTAAAATAAATATTTTACTTAGTTATTCATCTCATAAGCTATTGAAGCAATTTTTATATTCTTGATTAAATTGCTTCCTGCATACAGTCCTTAACTTAAATAGCTTTAGTTAATTAACAACTATAATAGAATGAGTTCTTAAAGTAGTATCTCTATACATATTACATTTATCTGTGAACAAACAGGTTATTATAAATAAATAATATATAATATAATTTGAAAATGTGTGATAGCATTTTAAGATGAAATTCCATTACTATTGCCAGATATTTATATGAAGTTTTGAACAAACCTACTATTATGGTGTTGTGTTCTTTTTTCACACTTTCCTGCAAGAACTATTACTTTCTTTAATTTTATATAACAGCATACCATAAAATTCTTTTTTCATGTTTATTCTTTATATAAAGAAGTACAGCACCATTAGAGTTTATTGCAAATACCAGAGTTCCCAATCTGAGATCACTATTTCTCAAATGTAATAATTATGCACTAAACCATATCAAGGACATTTTTCAAAAGGTCAGCCTCCAGCCATTGCTTTTCAGAATATATTAATTGCAGCACATTACTAATAGACTTCCTGGCTGACGGGGAAAATGCTGGGTACAGTATTAGACAGACATCTTAGTTCCTGAAAATTGTATCTATATCATATAAACTTATAATGACTGATGCCAATATCCTTACTCAGGATGCCAAAATAATTAAATGTTATCTTTATTTTCAAATTATTCTCTGCATGAGAAAGCAGTTACTACCTGGCCATACCAACTATACTACCTGGGTTTTATTTAATTATATTTATTCTTAATTTTTTAAAATTAAAATATACTTTTTGCCTGAACAAGACCTGAACAAGGACAGCACCTATACGGAGGCTAACATAAAAGAGGGAATCGCGTGAAATCTTAAGTCTAAAAATAACCACAGGCATCCACGAAATACTAAGAATGAGGGAAAGAATCTACTTAAATTTTCTTTCTGCATTTTTACCACTCCAAGGATCTCCATGTGGAGATCTAAAAAGCATTTACTTTGGTATCTTTCCTTCATATCTCATCACCATTAGGTTTTTCAGATCTTTCCCAGAGCATACATTTTATCATGGGATATTCAAAACAAGTCTTGTGAGATGATACCACGGAAATCTCAATTCTAACAAATAGAATCAAAGGTAAAATATAAACTATGGTAAAAAGCATGTATGTGTGTTTGGATGTGTGGGATATGAAGCCATGTTACTTATAATTAGTCTAGAGTTCTACACCATTAAAGCCTGAGAATTTTAGTAAATAGAATAGAACAAATAATGAAGAATATAAATTCACAATATTGTATATGTGATTTTTATATTCTCTAGTCATTAGGACCTAATGTCTCGTATCATGTGCTTCTTTCATGGAAGAATCCTGCTGAAATATCTATCCAATGTACTTGGGTTTGGGCTTGTCATCTGTCTAGGTCAGAGAACTGCAGCTCTCATTTAACTGTTTTTTCCCATCTGTACACATAAATTATTCCAAGGGTACTCATACTCTTATTGTAGGACAACTATTTAAGATTTTTAAAATATAAATTATAGATAAAAGGTGAAAGACAGCAGTATAATGCTATTTAGAGTGGTTGTGTTTAGCCACATATATCCAAGATAATATAAAGGTAGACTATTTTGCTATGATTTGACTTCATTAGCAGAGTGTGTGTATTTACTTTGATCCTCTCTTTCCTGGGGTGTTAATATGCATGGATTTATTATTGGGAAAACTGAAGCTTCCTCTATTCAACACAAAGCAGTTCTCAAGTAATCAGGAGATGAGAACAGAAGTGGGACACTGCACACTTGCATGATTTCTGAAGGTTATACCATGGAATTTTGTTCTATCTTCATTAAGAAAGCATTTGCAAAGTAGTTTGTATGAGCACAAAAACTAAGAAGCTAGAAATATCCACATAATATAATATAGTAATATAGACTCACCTGTACTGACATTGCATTAGAATTGTGTCACTTGATTTACTGTTAAACAGTCAATATTTATACATTATTATCTATCGGAGTCTATTTTTACTCATAATTTCTTAAATATCACATAGCATTTTTTCCTCTTCTAAGAGACAGGCTTATTTTGACAAGTGATCATTTTATAAGTAACTGTTACTCTGTATCATTCAGATCTTTGGGAGTGATTCTCTAAGGCTATATAGTTCAACTTTAAAGAAGAAATTTAGAAATGGAAGATAGGTTCTACCTTCTGAAGAGAGAAATATCCATGCTGTACAACATTAGTAATGTTGGAATGACTATCTCTTCTTTATCATTTCTTTGGGCATTTTTTTTTATATTTAAACAGATAATTTTCTTTTTAATGATTTATTTGTGTGTGTGTGTGTGTGTGTCCTTGTATGCATATGTGTGTATGTGTGCACACACTTGCATGTGTTTAGGTATGTGCATGTTTAAATATAGGTGCCTGGAGGTTTTGAAAAAGAATGTCAGATCCAGTGGCGGTGGAGTCACAGCTGATTGTGAGCCATTTGACAGGAGTGCTGGGAACTGAAATTGTTTGTTCTACAAGAGTAGTGTGTGTTCTTACCTACTGAGCCATCTCTCCATCACAACCTAGTCTTTCCTTACTTCAGATCAGGTCACCATTATACATTAAGTTAGCAATTCCTTTTATTATTTGTTAAAATGTTTTCTCCATTGGATTACTTTGTTTCAAGAGCTCAGTTAGCATTATTTAACATTACATGTTATGTACATTTAGAATATTGCACAGTTGTGACATATTGATGCCTAGTATTTTCTTTAAGGTACTTGTAAGTGAGAGTACATATGACAGGGAAGTATGAACAAATGTTGGTGAAAATATGACTATAGAACACACGAAAGTGTTTACTTGGAATGTAAGTGTATGGACACATGCACATTAACTCACAACATCATAAAGGACAAGTGTCTTTAAAGCTGAGTTCTGCAGAGCTTGCTGATAGTTTAATCTCTTCATGGTAGGAAACATAAGCTTTTTATTACTTCTGAGACTTCCAAAGTGGAAGAGAAGCAAATTAAAGACTGCTAGAAAAGTCAGTGACTGTAACCTGACTGTGAGGGTCTGTTCACAGAAAACTAGCAATGAAAACACCCTAATCCTCTGGATTTGCTCTTTACTGCATGTGAACTTTGGTTCAACACTGAATACAAGGTTCTTTTTAAAGGCACTTCAAGTTCCAGAATGTTTGAAAGAAGCTCATGTGCTAAACTTGTAAATATTAAACAGTTGTCTGATAATCTCTAATGTAGTTTCATCATTTCTTTCTTGACTAGAATGACTTCAATATAAAGCTGTAAGACAAAATTTAAATGTATCTAATTGTGATTGTACTTCAAGCTGTTCAAATTCACTTTATTTCTCATTTGGGGCTTTCAAAAAATACTCATTTAATACTCAATTATGTTGTTTCTCACAGTTGGAAACTAAATAATTTTCTGTGTTGGTTTTTAGGATGCGATTTGGAAATGAAAATTGAGCGTGGTCTTATATAATGATATCTTTTACCATAATGTTTAACTGGGTAGCTTGATAAAGAATTAAACTTCTACTATTCACCCATTTCTATTTAAAAAGATAAAACATTTACTTGGATCAATACACTTCTCTCCTCTATGCTCTTTACTAAGAAGTATATTCTGTAGACATTGCAGTACAATTATTTGTCTTAGAAAATTTTCTAAAATATTTGTAAATATATAGAAAATCTGTAAAGAATAGAGTATAAAATAAGTTTTAGCAAATCAACAATTTTGAATTAGTTTTGAAGTGAAAAATTCTCATTCTAATACTTAAATGACAGTATTCATTAATTCAAACTTTTTTCCTTGGTGAAGCTTCACTCATATTTTACCCAATCCTCACATATTGCTAGTAGGAATAATATCTGAAAATAATAAGTAAAATACCCTAAGCTCAATTACTAAAATACAGTTTCATTTAGGAGAGCTTCAACTTTGTTTTAGGATACCAAATTTAATTCTGTGATAGTGTTCATCTGTCAGAGCTAATATATGAATCATCTGGGTAGGGTATAGATTGATGGCACAAGCAATTTCACACTTAGTTTATTTGATGAGTCATGGAATTAGTGAATCAGTCAGGAATTACAGGACTGCTTCAAGGATGTGAGAATCAATAAAGGAAAAGGAAGAAAGGAGGCCAACCAACATGTGATAAACAGAATAGATATGTATGACTTTCTTCAGAGCATCTGCTTCGAGATATCCTGCTGGTTGAGGAAAAATTAAATTAGATTCAAGTATAAGTGTGACATATTTTAGAATATGAACTGTCACTCTGTCAGGCAGGCTTATGTTACTTGAATTTACAGCAGTTGTACTTTTCCTTAAACTCAAATAGGATTTAACAAAATATCTTTTTCTCATTACACCCAGTACTGAGTTTGAAAATCAGAAAGAAAATATTAATTAGTGTGTGAGTGCTTAATATCTTATAATGCGAAATTTTCCTGTTAGGGTTGTTTTTCTTTCCATTCATTGGAAGAATACAAGATTCAAAATAACTTTTATATTATTGTATGCATTTGAACTGTCTTCTTGCTAGGAATGAAGAGTAGAAAAATGACGTACTGTGGATATAAATATAAATAAGTATCAGTCAATTAAAAATTATTTGAAAAATTAATGATTCTCACATCAGTCATCTACAAAGACAATGGTATATGGAGGACAAGCCCATTCCTTTGATACCATCAACTGAATATGTATAACTCTATATTCGTCACATCAAAATCACAAAAAATAGCTAATATTTTATATCTACCATAACTCATTAAGACTCAGAAGGAAGTTCAATTGCCTTTTTCTCCATCCTCTCATTTTGCATCTCAGAAAGATTACCTTTTGTGAAATATTAAGTAAACGACTCCATAAATATCAACTATTAAGCAAGTTGCCTTAGCTGGCTGTCAAATTTCAAGAGTTGTCAAATTGGAGAATTCTGTTATTATGTTGATACTAACCAGCTCTAACTGTGACTCATATAGTTTATCAGGTGACTACTAGCTTTTCTTTAAGAGCAAAGGCATGGGCAAATTACCAAGAGTCTTGAAGTTAACATTCCTATTTTTCATGTTTATCCTTCATTTCTACTGATATATTTACTATAACTTTGTAGCTTTATTTGAATTACATGAAGACTTTAGAGGATATATATATATATCCTCTATCTATCTATCTATCTATCTATCTATCTATATATATATATATATATATAGGAGTTGCAAGCACATTGAGGTTGTTTCAAGGATTTCATGGTTAGCCAAGCCTGAAAATTATGTTAATATTGATGATTGAGCAGAATATTTCATAATTTATATTCATTAGCTTATAATGTATTAAAGCAAATCATTTATAAATATAAAGTTATAAGAATAAAGCATTAAGTATAGTGATTACTGAGATGTAATAACACTTCAAAAAATGTCTAGTGAAATTCTCAGACAGATTTTCTCATTTTTTTTCATTGGCATTAAGGAAAATATGTATTCTCAGTGAAAGTCTGGAGTTGGCTGGACTGTAAGCCCATATGTCAAATTAATTAATGTAAATTATGTTGTTTTAAAACACATATATTCTGTTATCCTTCCTTCAACCATCTGAACAAGTGCATATTGAGGACACAGAACAACTGAACACTGTGTACCAGTAATAGGAATCAGAAACTAAAAAATCATCCTTTCACAGATAAACTCATCTTAAACCAATTTTACTCACAATCTGTGAGTAAACAGATGGGGCTGGCGTAGTGCCTTCAAAGTCAAGAAATTCAGAGTTGGTAGAGCTGATGGAGTGGAAAGGAAAAAGCACACCAGAGCCAAAATGGTCCTGGGCAAAAATATTTTATTTTCCACTTCAATAATGACCCAGATCACCAAGAGAAAGTCTCCTACTATGTCCAACTCTTATTATGATATATGATATGTAGAAGAGCCAAGTCACAGATTACATACAGGACTGTACTGTTGATTCAACACCTGCATATTTGTCTTCCTTGACTTCACGAACTTGCTTTATACCCCAGGAAAACAGACTAAAACATAGATGGGGTAGTTGGCACTATTTAGCATTGTAAGCATAATACACTATGTACAAAACGTTAGATATGTTTATCTTAATTTTTTTCTTGAGAAAGAATATACATAGCTATCTAAGTTAGCTGGTTATCACCTCAATCTGGCACTTCCATTAAGATTCTGTTCTTGAGTTTTATCAGGAAATATCAATGGGTAAAGTTGGTCTAGAATTTGTGAAGAGAAACACATACATTCCTTTTGTTTGTCTGGATGTATTTCCTTAAACCAATGATTAACAATGTGCTTCCTAGGAAGTCCAGCTGGATAATTTTTACATGAATCAAACTTTTCTGTCTTGAAAATAGGGATAAGGATTTTGCAACTAGTTTAACTAATTGATTTAAATTTCCTACTGATAAATCATCCATTAAATTGAAGAATCAGAGTAGGATTTGATAATAGAACTAAGGCAATCACAATTGTGATTGAGTCTTTGAGTTAGTAGCAACAAGTAATTGTCCTTTAATATGAGAAATATATAAGTGATAGAAGATACAAAAGATAAAAGTGATAAACAAAATTCAGAGTAAAAGACTGTAATAAATTAGTCTTTTGTAACCTGATCATTTAATTCTCACTTTATCCTTACAAACTCATGAATGAGTAATAATAAAGTATAAGCTTGTGGTATCATGGTGAAACAATTTTCTTTAGGCATCAGTCATTTATTGAATTAACTGTATTTTTCTAGAGTCTATTTCAGCATCCACTGAGTTGTCTCATATCACACCAGTATCTCACAGCAATAGTACCTCTGTGTGTGTTGTCTTGTGGATTCTCAGATACTTTACATTTGCTGTTTTTCTCTAAGTTTTAGAAACATATTCCACAAAACACTGAAATAGTCAATGTTCAAAATTTGAAGAATGTGATATGTGTGTATGTGTGTGTGTGTGTGTGTGTGTGTGTACATGTATGTATAGTTTTTTTATTATTCTGCAATACTGAATAAAATTTCACAGAAAGCTGTCTTAAAATTTGTTGGTAGATACTGGGCAGATATCTCAGTCAATAAAGTATGAGAACCTGAATTCTATCCCAGCACCATGCAACAGTGCTGAGCAGAGTAGCACAGCTCTGTTCTAGTGTCAAAGAGATAGGCATGTAAGGATCTTGGTCCTCAATGGCCAATCAACCCAGCTTACTCCATCAGTTCTCAGTTCCAGTAAGAGATCTTTTCACAAAGAACAAAATGTGTGACCCTTGAGAAATGATTCTTAGGGTTGTCCTCTTGCCTCCAAGTTGGCATACTCCTGAACACACACACACACACACACACACACACACACACACACACACACACACACACACACAATCTGTAAACAAGTCTCACTTCTACAATTTTGTTGTATTAAGCTTTGTTCCTTATCACAACATTGTAAGTGTGCAGGTACATAAACAATTATTTAAGTGTGGGGTCTGTGCATTTTTAAAAGTGGTGTTCTTTCCTTAACTAGTAAAATCTTTGAAAATAATTTGTAATTACCATACTCAGTAACTGGGCAGGAATACATATGAATAAACGTTTTAGGGCAGCGTAGTAGAATTTGTACAGACACTGTTGCTACTCTCTGTCTCGTCTCATGTTCCTGTGTACTTATGTGAATAAGCAAGATGGAGCAGGTTAAGTTCTGTCACCACAGAACACAATGTAATTTTTTTTCTTCCCTTGAAAATTTGCTTATCATTTTTGCCTGAAAGGACACTGGAGAATCCATGACCTTCCTGGATAGATAATGAAAATCCTATGGTGACAAGAGTTCCTGAAGTCATATCAATTTATAGATAACATGATCTTTTTCAATGAATGAATCAACTTACAGTTACATTCACTGCTCCAGAATATTTTAGTGTAGTCTCTTGAAATAAAAAACCTGATAATCTCTCTACTTAAAAAAGCATCTGATGGATATTCTATCTTACTCTGTAAATTTAGTTAATAATATCTCAATGTTTCAGTAACATCTGATGAGAAAAAAATAAAAATGTATTCAAAAGAAGATTTCCTCTCTTTTCTTACATAGTGTTTATAATATCAGTATCAAAGTGAGTTTGATAGATCAGCTAAATGATTGTCCAAATACAAGACCTATATGGTACAACCAGTTGACACCTAAATCTATAAAGAAATTATTAGCTCCAGAATTGAGGAATGTGTCTTGTGACCCTAATTTTTCCTGCACCAGCCATCCATTAACAAATCTGCACCTGAGGACAGGCTGTGAATTTAGTGAGGAAGTAGCTTTTGGCATAGATTAATTCCTAAACATATCTCAATTGCCATGTCTCTATGATCACATATCTGGCAACTGGAAGATGAGCCTTTGAGTCTTGAGAAGGAGATACATTATTATTATAACAGTACCTAGTTCACTTATCAATTACACCTTAGAAGTATTTGGTAGAGCAAATCCAATCTGTGTGGGAAAGTATCTATCAAACTCACTTTGTTTCACTCCATCTCTGAAAGATACTGATATTATAAACACTATGTAAGAAAAGAGAGGAAATTTTCTTTTGAATACATTTTTATTTTCTTCTCATCAGATGCTACTGAAACATTAAGACATTATTAACTAAATTTACACATAGATTTTCTGGGAAGCAATGTTATTGGGGTTACCTAAAGCTCAATTCACTACTAAAATTTCTTTAAAACTCTGTTTATATTCCCTTTTTTTAAATGATCTGTATAATATTTCTCTTTATTAAAATCTAAATGTCTTCTTAACTTCATCATTGGAATAAGTCACTTCTAAATGAGTAAGTCTGAGCCCCTGCTCACTTTTCAATATATAATTGAGGAATATCCATTTTTGGTCAGAACTATACTGAAAAGCATCAAGGGACTCTTCAAAGGACACTACTTGGCAAGAATTATACCTTCTATTCCAAAGTTATATAATAAAAAATTACTTTTCCCCATGAGGATAATCAATTAGTTCTGCTAGGACAGATTGTTAGTGTTCAGCACTTGTTCCCTGGTCATTCTCGGAAACTATTTTATTTTATTTTTTAAACAGCTAATTAATTTTATATTTGTCCAATTTCACTGGTATTTGCTACTTTAATTATTTTGACCATGTACTTAGATTTAGTCTACTCTCCCTATATGGAATAATAATAAAATAAAAAATAATGCCATACCATATGATTTAGGAATCTCAACTATCCACAAATATGGGCATGTAAGCTTCATACCACAGATTCAGGGATGGTTCAACACATACAGATCAATAAATGCAATCAAAAATATAAACAGACTGAAGAACAAAAACCACATGATCATCTCATTGAACTCAGAAAAGGCCTTTGACAAAATTCAACACCTTTTCATAATAAATGTCCTAGAGAGGGTAGGAAAAAATGGACGTACCTCAACATAATAGAGATATAAATGCAGAGAAACTCAAAGCATTTTAACTAAAATCAAGAATCAAGAAATAACTTAGATTTCCCTCAACTGAAGAATGGATAAAGAAAATGTGGTATGTTTACACAATGGAGTTTTAGACAGCAGCTTTAAAATGACATCATAAAATTTGCAGACAAATAGATGAAACTAGGAAAAAAATCATCCTTAGTAAGACAATCCAAATCCAGAAAGAAAAAAGGGGTATGTACTCACATTAAGTACATATTAGCTGTTAAATAATTGATATTCATGCTACAATCTACAGACCCAGAGAGGCTAAGTAACAAGGAGGGCTCTAGGGGAAGATCTATGGATCTCTCTGGAAAGAGGAAATAGAATAGATTTTGTGGGTAGACTGGTGTACATGGGATGTGAACAAGAGGGATAAGGTGGGGGTGAGGGATGGATAGAGATAGTACATTGAGAGATGACTGGAATTGGGGTGCATTTTGGGGGCTATTTGGAAAACTAGTATACTGGGACCTTCCTGGAATCTACAAAGGTAACCCTAGCAATGTTAGGTTACATTTATATAAACCAAAACTGTGTTAGATTTATATCCCTGGGAGGCCTATTCTTTTCTCAGGTACAATGTGGTTTGGGGAGTAAATCTGGAGAAGAAGGAAGGCAGGGGGAGACTTGGAGGAGTAGAGGGAGGGGAAGCTTCAGCTGGGATGTAATGTATGAGAGAATAATAAATAATTTTTTTTTTTAAGAATCAGCAACAAAACAAGGTTGTTGACTCTTCATATCTTTTCATATAGTACTTGAAGTCTTAGCTAGAGTAAGAAGACAACTGAAGGTCCCAAGAGGGTATATGAGAGGGGAAGAAGTAAAAATAGTTTTACATGCAGAAAATTTGATTGTTTATATCCATAACCCTAAAAATAGAACTAGGAAACTCTTACAGCTGATAAATACTTTAAGCAAAATGTCAGCATATCAAATTAATATAAATCTTCAGTTCCATTCTTATATACAAAAGAGAAATGGCCAGAGAAAGAATCAAAGGAGCAATAAGTTTTACAATAGCCCACCAAAAATATCATGGGGTAACACTAACTAAGCAAGTGAGAGACTTATATGATAAAAATTTTAGGGCATTGAAGAAGATATAAGAACATGGAAAGATCTCCCATAACCATGAATCACTAGAATTAATATAGTAAAAATGATTATCCTTTGAAAATCAATCTATACATTCAATTCAGTCTCCATCAACATTCCAAAACAGTTCTTCACAGCAGTTGAAAGGACGTGTTTGATCTTCATATGGAAATACAGAGAACCTGAAATAGTTAAAACAATCCTAACTGAAAACAAAATAAAGCAAAACAAAATATATACGTGTATAAAGGTGATCTAAGTGAAGTTGTTTGTTTACAGGAGAGACAGGCCCTCAACTGGACATCTCTTATCACCAAACGAATATTCCACTCCCAGGAATGGGTTGCATCTAACTGAGTTGTTGGACAAAGCAGCCACACGGAAACCATCAAACAACTCAGGCCATTTCCAAGGCTATTGGTTGCTCTCCACAAACTGACAGAAAGGCCTCATTGCTAGTGACAATAGCTACACAACTCATTAAACACAGAGAAGTGGATCTGGTGCCCATATAGAGCCTCCATACCTGCTGACTAGGACTCGTGGTACTGGAAGGTATTCTGCACACTACCAAAGAAGAAAAGGTAAACACCAACCCCAATACAAACTCTTCTGTAACAATCATGACCTTCCTGAAAGATGCACTAGTGTAATAGTGCTTGTGGGCATAACCAATCAGTTTCTTATTTGATTTAAGGCCCACTCTATTAGATGGAACCTGTCCCTGACACTGCTCAGGCAGCCAAGAACCTGAGATAAAACAAGACAGGGATCTAGAGGAAAACCATATACTACTGTTCTTCTAAAAATAAATAAGTACATAAAGTTAGCAGTCATTAAATGACTCTTAACAACATGGTTCTATATCAGTGGTTCTCAACCTTTGGACCATGACTCCTCATCCTTGGGGGTCACATATCAGATATCCTGCATATCAGATATTTACATTACTAATCGTAACACTAGCAACATTGCAGATGTGAAGTAGTAACAAAATAATTGCATGGCTGGAGGTCACCACAACATGAGAAATTGTATTAAAGGGTCACAGGATTAGGAAGGTTGACAACCACTGTATCAGTGTCTTTCTCAACCATCATCAGAGAAGTTTCCTCCAGAAGTAGATGGGAACAAATGCAGTGACTCACAGCTGTATGATGCACAGACAGTGAGAGACCTGAGAACACTCAGTCCAAAAAGAGATGTTTCCATCAAATTCCTCCCTTCAGGGCTCAGGAAATGCTGCTAAAAAGGAGGCAGAGAGATTATAAGAGCCAGAAGGAAGGGAGAACATATCTATACCTAATATATTGTATATATGTATGTATGTATGTATGTATGTATGTATCTATCTATCTATCTGTCTATCTATCTACCTATCCATCATCTATCTACTTTACAGGTTATCTGCATATACATCTGTGCTTCTGATTTTGTGCTTTAATGGGATTCCTGCATGTACAAACACGTGTATCTCTATACCTATATGTGTTTCACATGCTTTGGTGGTTCTTTTTCTTCTCTTTGTTTGTTATTTTATCCTATTCTGGTTGCTTGTTTTTGTTTTATCTTATTCTATTTTATTTTGGTACTCTTCTTTAGATGCCTGTTTGGTTTTATAATGAGAGACAGGAAGATTGTGATTTGGATGGTTAGGGAAGGTGGGGAAATCTTGAGCTATAGGAGGAGAAACTGTAATCAGAGTATACTATATGAAAAAGATCAATTTTCTATGAAAAAATAGTAAAAAAAATAATGGAGAGGTAAAGTTGCATTCTATTATCTAAGAAAGAGAAAAAGAGGCTTTCAGGTTTTTGAATTACTGACTAAAGAATAAACCAGTGAGGGGGGCACGAGTACTGGCATCTATCTCTTTATTATCTATCATCTCTATATTATCAGTGTCATATATCTGTAACTATCAGCTTCATATAACCTATAATCTACGTACTTCTATATATGCATCCATTTATTATATATCAATCTATCTACTAATCTATCTATCTATTATTTATCTATCTATCATCTATCATTTATCTATCTTGTAATTTGCTGAGCATAAGAAGGGTTAAAGTTCCCTATATAGTTTCTTTACCTCTCCTTCATCTCCATTCTTATCAGTGCAAAGATATTTTTGTTAAATATGTTTCAATAATGTCTGTTCTATCAATTAAATGTAAACACATAAGTGACTATTTTCTAAAATTTAAGTTTATCTTTAATTTATAAAAAAACTGGCACAAAACACTATTCTCTCTCTCTCTCTCTCTCTCTCTCTCTCTCTCTCTCTCTCTCTCTCTCTCTCTCTCTCTCTTTTCTAGCGTTTCTCTGTGTAGTTTTGGTGCCTGTCCTGGATCTCACTCTGTAGACCAGGCTGGCCTCAAATTCACAGAGATCTGCCTGGCTCTGTCTCCCGAGTGCTGGGATTAAAGGCAAGGCAATGATTCTCTTTTCAAAAATATTCCATACATTTTATTCACTTTATTCATTTATTTTGTAAACTTTTATTGATTATTTGTAACTTCACATCATTCATCCAGATCACACCCATCTCTCCGTTCTCCACATCCACCCTCCTCCCTTGCAACCTACCACCAAAAAACAGAACAAAATTTAAAAGAAAACCCCAAAACCAAACCAACCAAACAACCAAAACAAAACCAAGTAAAACAAAAACAGAAACAACAACAATAACAGAAGAAGAAGAAGAAGAAGAAGAAGAAGAAGAAGAAGAAGAAGAAGAAGAAGAAGAAGAAGAAGAAGAAGAAGAAAAAGAAGAAGAAGAAGAATCTCGTCATGGAAGTTGTAGTATGGCCCAGTGTCACACACTTTACCTGTTAGTCATTTTATCTTTACTTGCAAGTATTCATTGTCATAAGCCATTGGTCTGATTCGAAGCCTTTGGTCTCTGCTGCATCATTGATGACCCTGCCCCATCCTTGTTTGCCATGTGGTGGCATGGTTGAGGAAAAGATGCTCACCCTACTCTACCCCTTGCTACCTGCTTCAGGTTAGAAACCTGGCTCCAGGGTATCAAGGGTGGGAGAACTAGCCCCACCTCTCACCAGCCACAGCACACAGGAGAGCAGAGCCTGCACTCTGCCAGGGCAGGACACTAGAACTAACTCTTTGGTTGAGGATACAGAGGAGCCATCCCTAAGGGTGTGAGAGCAGGACAGCTAATCACATACACTTTTTTAAAAACATGGGATATAGAGAAAGTTCCATAATGAAATATCTTATATTGATTGAAAATATATCACTATTAATTTTATTATAATATATTTTAATATTAAATTAGCACTTTTCACTAAATGATTGATAAAGACAGTGCCAGCTGGAAGTGATGTGAATTCATGTAGTTTTGTGTGTTACAAAAGTACAAATCTCATTAGTGAGAAAGAGGAGGGTTTATATGAGTGAGAATTGTTGAGACCAAGGTTGGATAAAGCTCAGGGACAAATAGCCAAATGAATGGAAACACATGAACTATGAACCAATAGCTGAGGGGACCCCACTGGATCAGGCCCTCTGAATGGGTGAGACAGTTGATTGGCTTGATCTGTTTGGGAGGCATCCAGGCAGTGGGACTGGGTCCTGTGCTCATTGCATGAGTTGGCTGTTTGAAACCTGGGGCCTATGCAAGGTCGCTTGGCTCGGCCTGGGAGGAGGGGACTGGACCTGCCTGGACTGAGTCTACCAGGTTGATCTCAGTCCACAGTGGAGGCTTTGCCCTGGAGGAGGTGGAAATGGGGGGTGGGCTGGGGGGAAAGTGAGGGAGGTGGGAGGGGGGAGAACAAGGGAATCCGTGGCTGATATGTAGAACTGAATTGTATTGCAAAATAAAAATAAAAAAAGTACAAATCTCAGGATATTTTGGCAAAATTACTTGCAAGTGACTTTGTATAACCATCAAAATGATGTCTGAATTCTGTAATTAAATCTCAGCTATTCACCTAATGATTAAATTTCATTGTTTTCTTAAAAATACTTATCCGCCGGGCGGTGGTGGCGCACGCCTTTAATCCCAGCACTCGGGAGGCAGAGCCAGGCGGATCTCTGTGAGTTCAAGGCCAGCCTGGGCTACCAAGTGAGTTCCAGGAAAGGCGCAAAGCTACACAGAGAAACCCTGTCTCGAAAAAAAAAAAAAAATTACTTATCCAAATGTGACATGGCTCTGTTATAACTTCTAGGCTAACGTAATTTTACAAAAGCCTGCATTGTGGAACATCCATTTCATACTTGAACGGACAAGAATAAGCTCCCCAAAATTTTAAATAGCACTTAAAATGTTGGAGGCTTTGAGCTTGTTTGTGAAAAGTATCTATCTATTTAGGATACACAATATAATGTATAATTGGTCTGTTCTATTAAAAACAGATTTTAAAACTGATTGTATAGTCATAAACATAAGTAAACCTTATCCATAGTAACTCAAGTATAATGTGAGCTGGCCTTACACATTTTAATATCTATAAGATCTATATAAGCCTGGTGGAGGTGGCACATGCTTTAATCCCAGCACTCAGGAGGCAAAGCCAGGTGGATCTCTATGAGTCCAAGGCCAGCATGGTCTACAAAACGAGATCCAGGACAGGCATCAAAATACACAGAGAAACCTTGTCTCAAAAAAACAAAAAACAAACAAACAAACAAAGAAAAACAAAAAAGGGAGAGATCTATATAGAGATTTATGAAGACAATTTTGACTTCACCTCTAAATGCCCCCTCCATAATTTAAGGAGTGATTCTCTCTCTCTCTCATAGTCAGTTTGTATAATAAGCATCTTTTAGAATTACTCTTTTGTGTTCTGTTTAGTGGTTTACCACTCTCCACTTTCTTTTATCCTCCACGTATTTTATCAGTGTTGAATTAACCTGTTCTTCACCTGCCATGCAATATGTCATAGTTTATTTGGCGTTTTCAGTTTTTGCTTTTCATTGTTGACTTCTGATAGTTGACCAACCATGTTGATCTTTATATTTCATTTATTTCACTGTGATAGTTGGTATTTACTTAATTTTTACACCCAGAAATTTCTGTAAGATTTAATATAACATAATAGCTTTAGACCCATCATGGTTTTTTTTCTTCCAAACTTTGAGAAAATTTGAAATTTTGTCTAAAATGGTTCATTTTACATCAGTTTTTTTTAATTAATCTAATTTAGCTCCCCAAACTCTTTGAACAGTTTAGTGTGCCACCCCAAAAGATTCCCCCATTAGTCAATTTTGAATATTTGGGGAATAATGCCTTCAAATCATTTTATCCTCATTTTCTGATTCTTCTATTTCTTTGTGGCTCTCAAGTTATAAAATTTCCATGAAACAGGCCCCAAAGACACAGATTTTTAATTGCTTCCCATTTTTTGCAGTTGCTCCCCTCTAGTGGATTGTGCAGTGCAAATCTTCACAAAGTCAGGTTTAACAGATTTTCCTCTTCGGAGAGTGTTCTGTTTTGTTGCCAGGCACTATGGGTTTTATAGAGACGAGATACTGAGCTGTTTTTTCTTTTTTTTTTTTCTTTTTTTTTCTTTTTTTTTGGTTTTTCGAGACAGGGTTTCTCTGTGTAGCTTTGCGCCTTTCCTGGAACTCACTTGGTAGTCCAGGCTGGCCTCGAACTCACAGAGATCCGCCTGGCTCTGCCTCCCGAGTGCTGGGATTAAAGGCGTGCGCCACCACCGCCCGGCTGTTTTTTCTTTTTTTTCTTTTCTTTTTTTTTTTTTTTTTTGGTTTTTCGAGACGGGGTTTCTCTGTGTAGCTTTGCGCCTTTTCCTGGAACTCACTTGGTAGCCCAGGCTGGCCTTGAACTCACAGAGATCCGCCTGGCTCTGCCTCCCGAGTGCTGGGATTAAAGGTGTGCGCCACCACCGCCCGGCCCTGTTTTTTCTTTTAGTGTTGCTTCTTTGCACAGTTTCCATGTCTGAGATTGATGCTATCATGTTTGGTCCTTTCATTTCTACAATTTTTCTGCTTTGCAGTATTCATCCTGATCCTTCTTTTCATTTCCTATGAATGGGAGGGTATAACTCTCCCAAATGCACCTTTACCAAATATTGCCAACCTCCAACTAAGCTTGTGGAGGGGAGGGGGGTTTCACTTATGTAATTCTCTGTAAACTGTCATTCGTATACTTATTTTATGAACATTGCTTATATTTGCCTGAAGTGAGATTCTAATTAAAGATCAGAGAAACAGAGCAGCCATAATGACTTTTTTTTTTTCTAGACAGGGTTTCTCTGTGTAGTTTTGAAGCCCATCTTAGATCTCACTCTGTAGACCAGGTTGGCCTCAAATTCACAGAGATTCTCCTGGCTCTGCCTCTTGAGTGCTGGGATTAAAGGCGTGCACCACCACTGCCTGGCCATAATCACTTCTTACCTCTATGAAATCCCAGATGGAATGGGTCTCTATGAACCCTCAGACTGAATGGTTGAGATCCAGTCTCCATAAGCCTTATATTCCTGTCTCTGCCTCCCTAGTGCTGGGATTAAAGGTTGGAGCCTCCCAAGTCTGGGATCAAAGGTATGAGCCACCACTGAAAGGCTCTGTTTCTCTTTTAGACTGGTTTAATCTCATGTAGCCCAGGGTGGCCTTGAACTCCTTATCTTCCTGCTTCCTCCTCCCAAGTACTGGGATTAAAGGTGTGTGCCACCACTGCCTGGCCTCTCTGCTTAACTAGTGGCTAGCTCTGTCCTCTGTTCTCCAGGTAAGCTTTATTTGTCAGAACACAAACAAATTATCATACAACATTTGCCTTCATAGTAGTTCACACTTTTTTCTCTTTTGTTTGTTTTATTGTTTTTTCTGCTGAGAGTATTCCAATATGGTCATAGAATCTCAACAAATGTAGAATCTATATAGTTTTTCTTTTATACATCTTAGTTTTATAGTCAGATAAAGAAGCAAAATGATATACTTGCTTTATAATTAACCAAGAATTAACAACCAATTGATAATCATACAGAGGAATTATGAACAAGTGGAGAAATCTTCTTTCTGGGCATATTATACCATTGCTAGAATTGGGGAAGCAAACTTAAGTTAATAGAAAAATACTGATGTAAAGTGAACTATTTTAGACTAAATTTCAATGTTTCTCAGAGCCTGGAAAAAGACATGGTAGGATCTAAATCCACTATCTAATTTTAAGTATAGAAGTACAGAACAAACGGTAATCAGGTTATCAGCATAGCATAATTGTAATGATGGTAGAAATGGTCACAATGCTGGTAATGATTATGGTACATTAACAGTATAGCAAGAGCCGAGTGGCCGTACTGATTATGGTACAGAAAGAGTAAGAAAACAGTTCATAATGATGATGTTAAAAATCTGAAAAATGTCAGACTAAGCTAGATATCACAATATTGAAGAATATGACAATAAATCTTAATTATGTCACTGGGAAAGATGCCCTCTAAGAATCAATTGAAATTTACCTTGTCCTCATCTTAATTTACTAATCTTTAGTGATCACTTCAGTTTTACTTAAGGCAAGATTTGGTAAATTTGTTTTTCAGGACAAGAAGCACACTGCATCTTTGGACTATGTTTGTAATTGTTGCCTTGACATATTTCCATAACACTTGCTCACATTTCTTTTATAGTCATAGAATATACCTTAATGTTTACATGAATTGTTTGAGGACAAGGAGCATACATTTACTTTCTCTGTATTATCTTAAATTGTAATATGAGAGATGATCATTCAGCAATTGTGAAATTGTTACAACTAGTTATGCAAAAAGGTTACATTTCTACTAAACATAATTAATTTCACTCTAAGCTCATAAAACACTCTATTGATAAAGAATATATTCACAATATTTTTACTATAGCTACTTTCTACCCATATCCAATCTTTCTCTTATAATCAATATAGGAAACTAATAAAGATCAGTGCTTTTAACTGGTTCGTACACCTTACGTATGAGAATCCTGTGGGCATTAAAACATAAACATTGGCCGGGCGGTGGTGGCGCACGCCTTTAATCCCAGCACTCGGGAGGCAGAGCCAGGCGGATCTCTGTGAGTTCGAGGCCAGCCTGGGCTACCAAGTGAGTTCCAGGAGAGGCGCAAAGCTACACAGAGAAACCCTGTCTCGAAAAACCAAAAAAAAAAAAAAAAAAAAAAAAAAAAAAAAAAAAAAACATAAACATTATATATTCTTAGATATAAAATACTTATGATGCATAACGAAGAAAATGATGCCGAGGGGCGAGCCCCATAAAACCACCAAGGAGTCATGAATTTCTCTTGACCTCTCCCCTCATTGTAGTAGGCATTTGGGGATGGTTACCTATGACTCTACTGTTTTCTCCCCAGTATGACAAATCTGTATTCCCATCCTTTTTCTGTTATTTGTTTTCTCTCCATCACTTTTTCTACTTAAAATAATTATATCCCATAATCTTAGAACTTACCCTAGAAGCTACCCTCAAAAGAAGCTATCCTTTACAAGATTCTTTTCCTCTTTCATTTGAATTCCATTTTCTTTTCACTGAAAGTACAGAATCTGACTACTGACATTTAATGAAGTATACTTTGGAAATGAAAAATATGTATAAAAAATTATCACTAGCAGTTTAATAAATCATTCCTGATGGATGCTGAGTGAATATTTCTGAAATCAATGAAAATGAAATTAGTTTAGAGATGAGAGCAAATTGTAATTCCACTTTAATCTGGGAACATATAAGGAAGACAGAGTTTTGTAATTTTAACAGTCACTCTGGTTCTGTAATTCACTGATCATGTGTTATTTTGGCAAAACTGTCATGTACCTTGCAGTGACTAATGTTAAAAAATAGGGTTCGAAGATTGTTTAGTTTAACATCAGCAGTGAAAGGAAGGGCTTTCCAGTATGCTTCCTCTGAGTGTGCTATGGTACCAACCATTATGGAGGGAGAACAGGAAGTTGAGGCACACTGCAAAGATTAAGTCCTCCCTGAACTGATGAAAGAAAGGAAAAAAAGGAAAAAGGATCTCAAGTTGCCGTGGAGGTCTGATGTTTACATTACTTTTTATATTGGAAAGGTGACTTCTTCCTACTTCCCACAGCTCGCCCACCTTCTTTGTCTCTGTCGTCTGCTGTCTGTATTGTCAGGGTACTAGTTTATCAATATTGTATCTTATTTTGTACACAAAGCCAATATGCTATTTAACAGCATTATTAGTTCATTACTGTAGTCTTTTAAGCATGAAATGACACCTATACTAGTCTCTATTTTGTACTAAAGAGGAAGAACATTTTTTCAGGTCAGCCACTTGTAAGAAAACACCAGAAGCTTTGCCATTAGTTCTGTGCCTTTTTTTCCTGATAGCTTCCAAAATAAATTAAATTCAGGACCTGATCTGCAGCTGACATCAAACTCCTTACTTTGCAGGATTTAAATGACTTCAAATATGTCCCTTGGGTTCATCCCAATTGAATTAATAGCCAGGTCCCTACAAAATAATCTCTTGAAGGGCAGCGTAATCTTCCTTGGTGGAATGGTTTCTGTGACAAATTTCTGCCTAAGGGACTTCTGCTCAAACTCAATGTGCATATAAAACACACATACATCTTCTTGAAATGCAGATTTTTCGGATCCAATCCCAAAGTTTCTGATTCTACTGGCTTGAAGTAAGAAGAACCCAGCATTCTGTATTCAAAATAAAAAAAAATCTCCAGATTTTCTGAGTTGAGTGTCTCTCTCTGGTCCTAAAGGCCTGTCCATTTCTTGCCAGAATGTTCCTCCATCTGATAACAATAATTGTTTCAAAGGTTTTCCCCTTTATTTTCTAAATTATTCTTCTCTAGAAAACACTGATAAACTTAAGAACTCAGATTGGGCATAGATGGAGGGGGAGAACACTGAAAGAGATGAGAGGCAAGGGGAGACATTTCAGGATCAGGTAGAAACCCGATGGAAGGGAAACTCCCAGGAATCTACAAGGAATATCCCAACGGAGACTCCTAGCAATAGTTGAGACGTAGCCTGGACTGGCCATGTTCCATGATCAGATTGGTGACTATCCATTGTGATCAGAGAGCTTTCCTCCAGTAACTGATGGAAACAGACGCAGAAACCCACATTAGGATGAGTTCAGGGAATCTTACTGAAGAGAGGTAGGCAGGATTATAGGACCCAGAGAGGTGAAGGATATCACAAGAAAACCCACAGAGCTACTAACCTGGCTCCTAGGAACTCATAGAGTCCGAATCAACAACTGGGGAGCCTGCGTGGGACCAACCTACGCTCTCTACATATATGTGACAGTTGTGTAGCCCGTTCTGTTTTGGGGACTCCTAACAATGGGATCAGGGGCTGTCCCTAATGCTTGACTTGGCTCTTGGGAACCTATTCCTCCTACTGGGTCACCTGGCCCAGCTTTAATACAAGGGGAGGTGCTTAGTCTTACTGTAACTTGATATGCCATGCTTTGGTGATGGCCATGTGAAGTTGGCCACTTTTCACAGAAACAGAGGAGGAGTGGATTTAGGGGGATAAGAGGTGAGATGAGGAAAGAATGGGAGGAGAGGAGGCCGGTGAAACAGCCAGGTTCATACTGTTAGGAGTCCCACAAGAAGTCCAAGCTACACGACTTTCAAATGTATGGAGCGGGCTTGGGTCAATTCCATGCAGGCTTCCTGATTGTTGGTGCAGTCTCTGTGAACTCCTTCGAGCCCAGGTTAGTTGATTCTGTGGGTTTTCTTGTGATGTCCTTGACCCCTCTAGATACTGCAAGTCTTTCTTCTTCTCTTCTGTGGGATCCCCTGAGCTTGGCCTAATGTTGGACTGTGGGTTTGTACATGTCATTACTAGTTGCTGGGTGAAGCCTTGCAGATGACTGTTGGGCTAGGCACCAAATTATGAGTAGAAAAGAATATTGTTAGGCATCATTGCATTGACATTTTTTTCTCCTGTAGCATGAATCTTAAAAGTTCTTATTAATAAAATCAAACCTGAGGCCAGTTATTGGGGTGAACGCTGGAAGGTCAGAGAATCAGAAAAAGCCACAGCTATCTCACCTCGCCGGATCCTCAACTGGTCTTGTTTCCTCAGACTGGAAGCTTCTGTGTCCTCACCCCAATTGCTCTCAGCTGAACTGCTGCTTGAAAGACTGAAGCTTAACCAGCTAAAAACCTAACCAGCCAAATGCTTCTAGTTTCTGGTCCTCACGCCTTATAAACCTTTCTGCTTTCTACCACCACTCCCTGGGATTAAAGGCTGCTTTCTGGGATTAAAGGCCTGAGTCACCATACCTGGCTGTTTCCAATGCGGCCTTGAACTCACAGAGATCCAGAGGGATTTCTGTCTCTGGAATGCTAGGATTAAAGGCGTGTGCTAACATTTTCTAGCCTAAGTATCTTGTGGCTTTTCTGTTCTCTGACCCCAGATAAGTTTATTAAGGTACACAATATTTTGGGGAACACAATACCACCACATTCTCCAGTCTTGTTTGGTTCTATCCTAGTCCTCTGGAACATTCATCCTGTGGGTCTTGGCAGTCCAGGAAATGTCACAGGTAGCTCACACTTGTGGCATGGGTCTCAAGTTGGACCAGTCACTGGTTGGCCACTCCCACAATCTCTGTGCCACACTTACACTAGCACATCCAATAGGCAGGAAAGTCTATAGGTCAAAGGTTATGTGGCTGGGTTAGGGTTGCAATCCCTTCACTGGAAGTCTTGCCTGGTCATAGGAGATCACCAGTTCAGGCTACATATCCACTATTGCTAGGAGTCTTAGCTGGGCTCATTCTTGTAGATTCCTGGGAGTTTCCCTTGCTCCAGGTTTCTGCCTGACCTTGAAATGCCCCTCTTTTCCAGTTGTCTCTTTTAGTACTTTCTCCTCATGATCCCTCATATTCCCATCCCCACTTGCCTCCAGTCTACCCACAAAATCATTTCTATTTCCCTTTCCCAAGGAGATCTGAATGTCCCTCTTGGGTCCTCCTTATTACCTAGCTTCTTTGGGTCTTTGAATAGTACAGCATGATTACCTTTACTTTACAGCTCATATCCATTTATGAGTGAGTACATACCATGTTTGTCTTTTAGGGTCTGGATTACCTCATTCAGGATTTTTTTTTTTCTAGTTCCATTTACCTTCAAATTTCAGGATGTCATTCTTTTTAACAGCTGAATAGCACTCCACTGTGTAAATGTACCACAATTTTCATTATCCATTCCTCAGTTGAGGGACATCTAGATTGTTTTTAAGATCTGGCTATTACAAATAAAACTTCTATGAACATAATTGATCAAGTGTCCTTGTGGGATGATTGAACATCCTTTGGATATATTCCCAAGCACAGTATAGCTGCATCTTGACCAATTTCCAATGTTCTGAGAAACTGTCATATTGTTTTCCAAAGTAGGTATATAAGTTTGCACTCCCACCAATAAGGGAGGAGTGTTACCTTTGCTCTGCAACCTCTCCAGCATGTGTTGTCACTTGTGTTTCTGATCTTACCATAGGTGTAAGGTGGAATCTCAGAGTTATGTTTCTCTGCATTTCCCTGATGCTTAAGGATGTTGAACATTTCTTTAAATGTTTCTCTGCTATTTGAGATTCTTCTAATGAGTATTCTTTGTTTACATCTCTACCTAATTTTAATGGGAGTATTTATATAAATATATATTTTTTATTTTACAATACAATTCGGTTCTACATATCAGCCACGGATTCCCTTGCTCTCCCCCCTCCTGCCCCCTCCCCTTCCCCCAGCACACTCCCCATTCCCACCTCCTCCAGGGCAAAGCCTCCCCCTAGGACTGAGATCAACCTGGTAGACTCAGTCCAGGCAGGTCCAGTCCCCTCCTCCCAGGCCGAGCCAAGCGACCCTGCATAAGCCCCAGGTTTCAAACAGCCAACTCATGCAATGAGCACAGGACCTGGTCCCACTGCCTGGATGCCTCCCAAACAGATCAAGCCAATCAACTGTCTCACCCATTCAGAGGGCCTGATCCAGTTGGGGGCCCCTCAGCCATTGGTTCATAGTCCATGTGTTTCCATTCATTTGGCTATTTGTCCCTGTGCTTTTTCCAACCTTGGTTTCAACAATTCTCATTTGTATAAACCCTCCTCTTTCTTGCTAATTAGACTCCCGGAGCTCCACCCGGGGCCTAGAGCTTGGGGGAGCGGAAGATCCCAGCTGGATCAAGAACAGAGAGGGAGAACAAGGAATAGGAGACGATGGTAAATGAAGACCACATGAGAATAGGAAGAAGCAAAGTGCTAGAGAGGCTCACAGAAATCCACAAAGATACTCCCACAACAGACTGCTGGCAATGGTCGAGAGACAGCCCGAACTGACCTAGTCTGGTGATGGGGTGGCCAAACACCCTAATTGTCGTGCTAGAAACCCCATACAATGACTGAGGGATCTGGATGCAGAGATCCATGGGATTATTTATGTTTTAGTGTCTAGTTTCATGAGTTCTCTATATAATTTGATTTCAGTACTCTATCAGATGAAGAGTTAGTGAAGATATTTTCCCATTCTGTAGACTGTCATTTTTTTCTATTGACAGTGTTCTTTGTCTTACAAAAGCTGTTCAGTTTCATGAGATCCTATTTATTAATAATTATTGATCTTGGCTGGGCGGTGGTGGTGCACGCCTTTAATCCCAGCACTCGGGAGGCAGAGGCAGGCGGATCTCTGTGAGTTCAAGGCCAGCCTGGGCTACAAAGTGAGTTCCAGGAAAGGCGCAAAGCTACACAGAGAAACCCTGTCTCGAAAAACCTAAAAAAAAAAAAAAAAAAAATTATTGATCTTAATGTTTGCACTATTATTATTCTATTCGGAAAGTTGTCTCCTGTAACAATGTGTTCAGTGCTATTTCCCACTTTCTCTTCTATCATGTTCAGTTTGTCTGATTTTATGTTGAGGTCTTTGATCAACTTGGACTTGAGTTTTGTGCAGGGTGATAAATATGGATCTAATTGCATTCTTCTACATTCAGACACCAGTTACACAAGCACCATTTGTTGAACGTGCTTTTTTTTCCCCATTGTATAATTTTTGGCTTTTTTGGTCAAAAATAATGTGTCCATAGGTATGTGGAGTTTTGTCTGGATCTTTGATTCAATTCCATTGATACACCTATCTGTTTTTATGCCAATATCTTCTGGTTTTTATTACTATAGCTTTGGTCATTAATATCACTCAATATCAGTTGACTCAATTTGCCACTTAAAAAGATACAGAATAACATGATGAATATGAAATCATGACCATCCTTCTGCTGCTTCAACATTGAAGATAGACATCATCTCAAAGTAGAGTGTTGGAGAAAGATTTTCCAATAAAATTGAACTAACAGGCAAGAGTGTGTCGTCATCATAATATCTAACAAAATCGACTTCAAACCAAAATTAATCAAAAGAGATAGAGAAAGACAGTTCATTCTCATCAAAGGGAAAATCCAACAAGATGATGTCTCAATTTTAAACATCTATCCCACAAACACAAGGGCACCCATATTTGTAAAAGAAACATTAATAAAGCTTAAATCACACATCAAACTCCACACATTAATTGTGTTACACTTCAACAGTCCACTCTCATCAATGGACTTGTCATCCAGAAATAAACTAAACAGAGAAATAATGAAATTTACAGACACTATGATTCAAATGGACCTAAGACATCTCAACAGAACATTCCACACAAACAAAAAATATGTATCTTCTTCTCAGCACCTCATGGAACCTTCTCCAAAATTGAACACATACTCAGTCATGAAGTGAGTCTCAACAGATACATGAAAATTGAGAGAAATAAAATACATACAAAAAAACAACAAAAAAACCCTCTATCATATCAGACTGCCATGAATTAAAATTAAATTGCAACAACAATAGAAACTTCAGAAAGCCTACAAACTCATGGAAACTGAATAACTCCCAACTGAATTACCACTGGGTCAAGCCAGAAATAAGAAAGAAATTAAGACTTTCTAGTACTCAAAGAAAATGAGTGTAAAACATAAGTAAATTTATGGGACACAATGAAAGCGGTGCTAGGAAGAAAGTTCATATCACCAAGTGCCTCCCTAAGGAAGTTTGAGAATTGTCATACCAGAGAATTAACTGCATATCTGAAAGATCTAGAACAAAAAGAAACACACCCATGTGATGATATATTGTGTACCCCAATAAAGCTTACCTGGGGATCAGAGGTCAGAGACAGCCACTAAATTAGACATAGAATCAGGCAGTGGTGGCACACACCTTTAATCCTATCACTCTAGAGGCAGAGATCTGTCTGGATCTCTGTGAGTTCAAGGCCACACTGGGCTACATGAGAGAAATAGAACCAGACAGTGGTGACACATGCCTTTAATACTGGGAAGTAATGTGGCAGGACACAGAAAGGAAGGTATATAAGGCATGAAGAAACAGGAACTCACTCTCCTGAGGCTAAAGGTTTCATAGAGGTAAGCTAGTGGCTAGCTGTTCTACTTCTCTGATCTTTCAGCTTTCACCCCAATATCTGGCTCTGGGTTTTTTTATTATAAGACCTTTTAAGATTTGTGTTACACACTCAAGAGGAGGAGATGGTAGGAAATAATCAACTCAGGGCTGCAATCAATAAAATAGAAACAAAGATAGCAAAACAAAGAATCAATAAAACAAAGGTTGGTTCTTTGAGGAAAACAACAAGATAGACAAAATCTTATGTAAAGTAATTAAAAGGCAGAGAGAATATACAATTAACAAAAATCAGAAATTAAAAGTGAGACATAAAAACAGACACCCATGAAACCAAAGAATCATGCTTTAAAAATATTCAAAGGTCATGCTTTAAAAATATTTATGCCACAAAATTGGAAAATCTAAAAGAAATGGACAATTTCTCAATAGATACCACTTATCTGTAGCTAGAGTTTTCCTGCCTGGCCCACAGTCAGGACAAATCTCTCTCACCTGCCAGTCCCACAGCCGCTCAGACCCAACCAAGTAAACACAGAGACTTATATTGGTTTCAAACTGTATGGCCGTGGCAGGCTTCTTGCTAACTGTTCTTACAGCTTAAATTAATCCATTTCCATTTATCTATACCTTGCCACATGACTCGTGGCTTACTGGCATCTTCACATGCTGTTTGTCATCATGGCGGCTGGCAGTGTCTCTCTGATTCAGCCTTCCACTTCCCAGCTTTATTCTCCTCCTTGTCCCGCCTACACTTCCTGCCTAGCCAATGGCCAATCAGTGTTTTATTTATTGACCAATCAGCAACACATTTGTCATACAGAACATCCCACAGAACTTCCCTTTTTTTTTTTTTTTCAAAAAGGAAGGTTTTAACCTTAACAAGGTAAAATTACATATAATTTGGGAATTTGGGTGTAGCTTCTCTTAATACTTCCTGCTGGAGGGGGGCGCTGTATCTTATGGGGACACAAAGAAAATTTTAGGATCATGGAGTAGTCCATGAGGCTGTATAGTCTGAGCCAGTTGCCTTGAAACCGTTCTGGATGTTGGATCATTTGGGCCATGGTGTCATCGGAGACCTTTCAGGGGGTCTTGGCTGGTCAAACCTGATGTATCTTAATCTGGAACAAATCCACAGCCTCTGGCTTTCTGTGGGAACAAAAGAGACTCTTTTCCAAAGCAACATATCCTTATATCCAAATTTTGAAGTCAAGGTACCTTTAAAATATACATTTTGGCATAACTCAACAGCTTTTACAATCAAATGTTTTTTTTTTTTTTTTGCAGTTAAAAATCCCAAAGACAACACAAGCCAGATTCTCTGTGTAATATTCATCTTTACGTGGCTTATTTTTTATATTAATTTTACTGTCTCTTTAAAGACTTTATTTTTTAAAACTATGTATTTGTTTCTATAACTCTATATATATCACCTTTTTTGTCTCTTTCAAGCCTACGTACATTTTACACACATTTAAACTATTACATCTGAATCTGTCTTATTGTGAATCTGTTGCTTTAAACTGCAGCAGCTGTGGCTGCTGGCTCCACCCACCTCAGCTTCCCAACATGGCTAGGTTTACCACCAGCTCTGGGAGCTATCGCGGGTCTATGCTTTTATCCAAGCAGCGTGTAGCCCAGAAACCTCTTTTTTTTTTTTTTTTTTTGTACTAGTAAAGGCTAAATCTACCATGCAGCTTAATGTGCCACTTGCAGAGGCCTCATTCCCGCCATACTGCAGGTCGGGCGCACAAGCTAGGAACCCACCAGTAGCTCAAACAGGCAGCTGCCACTCATTTGAGAGAGACAATTAGGAACTGTTTTTAGCTCCATTTTAGAATCTTTTCTCAGGTTTTAGGTGGAAACTCTTGCCACCATGTTGGACGCCATTTGTAGCTTGAGTTTTCCTGCCTGGCCCACAGTCAGGACAAATCTCTATCACCCGCCAGTCCCACAGCCACTCAGACCCGACCGAGTAAACACAGAGACTTATATTGCTTACAAACTGTATGGCCGTGGCAGGCTTCTTGCTAACTGTTCTTACAACTTAAATTAATTCATTTCTATTAATCTATACCTTGCCACGTGGCTTGTGGCTTACCAGCATCTTCACATGCTGTTTCTCATCATGGCCTCTGGCAGTGTCTCTCTCTCACTCAGCCTTCCACTTCCCAGTTTATTCTCCTCCTTGTCCCGTCTACACTTCCTGCCTAGCCAATGACCAATCAGTGTTTTATTTATTGACTAATCAGCAACACATTTGCCATACAGAACATCCCACAGCACTTATTAAAGTTAAATCAAGAAAAGATAAACAATTAAAATTGATCTAAATCCCCCAAGAAAATAAAAGCAATCATTACAAGCCCCTCTCCCCCAAAAAAAGCCCAGGGACAGAAGTGACAGATGGCTTTTAGTACAGAATTCTACTAGACCTTCAAAGAAGAACTAACACCAATACTCCTCAAACTATTCTACAAAATAGAAGCAAAAAAAATTCCAAAATCATTTTATGATGCAATAGTCATCCTGATACCCAAACCACACAAAGCCTCAATAAAGAATTACAGACCAACTTCCCTTACTAACATAGATACAAAAATACTCAAAGAAGTATTCACAAGCTGAATCCAAAAACGCATCAAAAAGATCATCCACCACGATCAAGTGGGCTTCATGCCAGAGATGCAGTGATGGTTCAACATATGAAAATCTGTCAATGTAATCCACCACATAAACAAACTAACAAAGAAATCCACATGAATATCTCATTAGATGCTGAAAAATATTTGACAAAATCCAACACCCCTTCCAGATAAAAGTCTTTGAGAAAGAAGGTATACAATGGAAATACCTAAACATAATAAGGGAAATATATAGCAAGGTTATAGTCAACATCAAATTAAATAGAGAGAAACTCAAAGCAATTCAATTAAAATAAAAAACAAGGCAAGGTTGTCCACTCTTTCTACACCAATTCAATATAGTACTTGAAGTTCTAGCTAGAGGAATACAACAACCAAGGAGATCAAGGGAATATAAACTGCAAAGAAAAAAATCAAAGTATCATTATTTTAAGATGATATGATAGTATACATAAGTGAGCCCAAAGTTGTACCAGGGAACTCTTACAGCTGGTAAACACCTTTAGAGAAGTGGTTGCATATAGGATTAACTAAAAAAAAAAAATCAGCATCCTTCCTATACACAAATGATACATTGGCTGAGAAAAAAATCAGGGAAAATATCCTTCTCAATAGTCACAAATAATATAAAATATCTTGATGTTACCTCAATACGGGAAGATATCAGGAGATGGAAAGATCTCCCACACTCATGGATCAGTAGGAATAACACAGTAACATGGCCATCATACCAAAAGCAATTTACAGATTCAACACAATCCTCATTCAAATTTGAACACACTTCTTTTACACACCTTGAAAAACATAATACTCAACTTCACATGGAGAAACAAACAAACAGGAAAGCTAAAAACAATCCTGTACAATAAAAGTCCTTCTGAGTGTGTTGTTGCTATTCTTTTTGAAAAAACAAAACAAAACAAAACTATGCATTGTTTGTAAAAATGTAATGTTTTGTAGATTTTTGTTGTATATCTACTTTACCATATATGTTTTTTTTTATTTTTAAATATGAGAAATTTTATTTTTATATACTTTTAGAAAGAATCCCTCTATCAGATAAATCTAGATGCATTAGTATTTGTTTCAGTATAGAATATAAGCCAAGTTTTCAACAATAGTTACTAAGCTCTTTGCTACAAACCCTCCTGAAGCATACATAAAAAGGTGTCAAATTAATTGTTCCTGAACCTATCCAAAGAAGAGTTTATTACAGCTAAAAATATTTTGCCATAGACATTTTATGAGCAATCTATCATAGTTTTGGCTTCAGTTGCATTTTTCCAAACTACCGTAGTGTGTTTGCTTAGGGAAGAGTAATATTTCACAAATGCTCTTTAAAGGTGATGCTGTATTGGATAATGCTGTACAAAATAACATATCTCACTATATCACCCAAATGGAGTATTTAGACCTGGTGTGTACTCATGTTTAAATCAATTATTTCTGCTTTGGTTTATAGGTTAACACCATAGTCATGATTCTAGCTCAACAATGAGCAGTTATTGAATCTCTATCAACCAAGAGCCATACTATGTTTACTAAAAAAAATAGAAATCCAACTTCAGGAACCATTTAACGTGGTTCTTATATAATGCTTTTGATTAAACTTCAATTGGAATGCCTTCTCATGGACTTCTTTTATATATTTCCATGACTTTTTGGAGTTTGATTAAGTAAAATGTAAGGGAGAGGTTTTTCATTGTTCCATTATGTTTATGAAGTCTGATTATTCAAAATTGGTTAATTGTGTATCTCTATTTTTTGGAAATATGGTCTCATTCTGCAGCTCAGACTATCCTGGAACTCACTGTGTAGACTAGGCTCACCTCAAAGTCATAGCAATCTCTCTACTTCAGTCTCCTATGTGCTAGAACTAGAAGCCTGAGATACCATGCCAAACTAATTATGTATCTTACAGTTCTCTTTCAAAATGTATTTATACTACTACTGATTAACTCATTGCTTTAGTTCTTTGATACCTAATTACACCATTATTATTTGATTGTTCTGTTTGATGATAAAATTTACAATTGTAAATATCTTTTCATGTAAAACAAATCAACCATTTCCGTCTCAATGAACTCATATATTTAGCTCCTACATTGACAGGTAGTTTCCTTGATGAAATCATCCTCATTCAAGTTGAAAACTTCAGGTGAATGGATGGAGCTAAGCAGTTCAGTGATTTTATTTGTTTTGGTTTTTTAAATAGAAAGAATTTTATTAATTTTCAGTAACTTTATTTTTATTGGTCTGTTTAAGTTGTTATTTTCTTTTTTTAACTTTGGTAATTCATCTGAAAGTAAAAGTACTTTGACTTCTTCTTTTCCAATATGCATCCCTTGATCTCCTTCAGCTGTGTTATTGGTCAACCTAAGATTTCAAGTACTACATTAGAAAAGAGTCAGCAGTCTTTCTTGTTCCTGATTTTAATGGAACTGATTTGAGTTTCCCTCAATTTAAGTTGACTTTGTTTCTGGGCTTGTTATAAACTGGTGTTATTATGATGAGGTATGTTCGTTATATCCCTAATCTCTTTATGAATTTCATCATGAACAGATTTTGACTTTGTCAAAGATATTTTCTGAATGTAATGAGATGATGATTTTTTTGTATTTCAGTATGTTTATATGGTAGATTACAATTATTGATTTACAAATGGTGAGCCATCCTGCATCTTTGGGATGTTGCCTACTTGATCTTGGTGGATGATCATTTTGATGTGTTCTTGGATTTTTGTTTGCAAGTGTTTTATTTTAAGAATTTTTGCATTTATGTTCATAAGGGAAATTTTTCTGTAATTCCTTTTCTTTGTTGGGGATTTATGTTTTTTCGGTATCAGTGTAACAGTGGCTTTATAAAATGAATTGTGCAATGTTCCTTCTATTTCTGTTGTGTGGAATAATTTGAGGAGGGTTGGCATTAACTCTTCTTTGAATGTCTGGTAGAATTCTATGCAAAAAAGTTGTGGACTTTTTTTTGCTGGAATACTTTTAAGGAAAGCTTCCAATTCACTAGAGGTTATAGATCTGTTTAAATTGCTTGTTTGATAATAATTTAGCCTTGGTAAGTGGTACGTATCAAGAAGAGAAAAACATCATTTCAGTACCATATATATATATATATATATATATATATATATATATATATATATGGTACTGAACACCATTTGTAAATCAATAATTGTAATCTACCATATAAACATACTGAAAGACAAAAAAATCATCATCTCATTACATTCAGAAAATATCTTTGACAAAGTCAAATATATATATATATATATATATATATATATATATATATATATATCTGGATTTGTATGTATGTATGTAGATATTCCTTAATGTTGGTTTTCATCATGGAATGTCTTATGTTTTTCACTTATTGTGATTGAAAATTTTTGGGGTGGTTTAGTATCCTTTGCTGGCATCTATGGTCTTTTAACATATATAAAAGAAAAAAAAACCTGGCATACATCCATCCCCTTCTGACTTTTAGAGTCTCCATTGAAAAAGTCAGGTGTTATTCTAATAGATCTGCCTTTTATATTACTTGGTCTTTTTCCCTTGCTGCTTTTAATAGTCTTTCTTTGTTCTCTACATTTACTGTTTTGGTTATTATGGGCCGAGGGGAATTTCTTTTCTGACCCAGTCTATTTAGTACTCTACATGCTTCTTATACCTTGATAGGTATCTCCTTCTTTAGGTTTTGCAAATAATGACTATTTTAAGGTCTTTGTCTTGTGCTTCAAATTTATTGCAGTATTCAGGGCCTACTATGGTATGGTTGCTGGACTCTAGTGGAGACATAGTGTCCTTGCTATTATTGATTGTGCTTTATGCTGGTATCCAGGCTTTGGGTTTATGAAGATTGTAATTTTAAGAATTAATATGTGGTCTTGTCTTTGTTGGGTGGATTTTTTTTTTGTTCCTTTTTTATGCCTCTCTGATCTTTAGAAGAATGTTGTGGCTGTGTGTTGTCTGGTAGGGAATTCTTCTAAGTTTCTGATAGGCGTGGCCATTGTGAATTCTGTGTCAAATTTATTTATATATATTGGACTGACAATCAGGAGTGGGAAATGAACTTGGAGGGTAAAGCCAAAGGGATAAACAGCAGGAAAAAAACATATCTTCCCAGGATTGCTTAGTCCCCTAAGAATGGGGCCAGAGAGGGAGGAAAGGCCACAACAGGTAGTCTGTGCATGTTGATGCTGACTGCTGACAGGTGGGTTATATGGGGAGTAGGGAGTAAGGGGATTTTGGGGAGAGGAGAGAGAAGTGAAGATCTGCAGTTAGGCTATCTGTTTACCTGGCCTGCTCAGCAAGCCTTTCCTCAGGGAATACCTTCTGGTGTTAAAGGCTGGGATAATGGGCTAAGTGGAATGAAGGAAGGTTGGACGGAGAGGTCTAAGTGATCCATTGGAGATGGGACCAGAGAGGAAGGGATGCCACAGCAGGTCTTTCATTACAGAGCTGTGGATAAGACTGTGGGGTTGGACTTGGAGAAAATGAGAGAGGGGTGAATTTCCGCAGTTAGCCTATCTGCTTCACTGGCCTGCGTGGCCTGGATATTAACACAGAAAGCTGTTATTGGGGGCTGGGGCAAAGCAATGAGTTGAGAGAAGAGAGTTTGAGGTA
The DNA here is from genome assembly GCF_007827085.1 of Peromyscus californicus insignis. Taxonomy (NCBI): domain Eukaryota; kingdom Metazoa; phylum Chordata; class Mammalia; order Rodentia; family Cricetidae; genus Peromyscus; species Peromyscus californicus. Next base: position 33,584,840 of record NW_026294584.1, read on the forward strand.
AAGATCTGTGTGATCTACTGGAGATGAGGGAGGGGGAAGGGAATCCATATCTGGTGGTCTGCTGTGGAGTTGATGAAGGTGAAGATCTGCAGTTAGGCTATTTCCCTGGCCTGTGTAGCTGGCATGTTCCCAGAGATCACAGATCACAATTTATAATGTATCTATCCTTTTAAAGATCAATAGGTCATTTGAACTACTATTTTTTTTTCATTACACATAGAAGAAAATTTTTTCTTAATCTTATATTATTTTTTGTTTGATTTCACTACTCCTTACAGAGGAGGAATGTATTAAATTTAGCAAAATATTTAATATTTGGCATCTGTATATTATTAAATATGTATGTTTATACAAATAGTACATGCTTGCATAAGATATGTTTGCATATTTATAATTTTTTAAAATGCCACAAAGGCCTTTGTCTCTTCAGTCAGTATTTTCACTCAATAATTACTTCAAAATTAGATTTTCCAATTACCAATTTTGTTGAGTTTGACCTTTAAATAAGGGGATATATTTAGTACATATGTTTTATATTAATATTTCAATTAGAAAATCACTGATGTAATGTCTACTTTATGTAGGATTTGAAAGTGTGTTAAACATGTACAAAGTAGTGATCAGTAATCTAGAACCTACCAATTTTGCATGAGTTAATATTTGAGCCTTTTAACTAAACTCTCCTACCTCTCCATCCTCTACATTCCTTTACAATCATGATTCTATTTTCCATTTATAAGAATATGCCTGATTTATTTCTTTATAAATAACATATGTATATGCTTTCAAGTGATAGATACTGATTGTGTATATTTATGATATACAGTGTGATTGTTATATATATATATGTATATATATATGTATATGTATGTATGTATGTATGTATGTGTGTATATATATATATACAGTCACTTCAGACACTTACTCAATTTTGGATTTTCCAGAATACTTCACTAACAATTTTCACATATAAAATGCACTGGTAACAACATGTGTGCTCCTGTGATACAAAGCAAAAGTAATGTCTCCTGTCCAGCCACACACTGGCACTTGTTAAGTACTTTCCTTATATCCTTTCCAATGCAATATTTGAAGCCTCTGGTCAGTAGTGTTCTTCCCTCATTCTCAGCATTTTGGGGCAGCAATAAGTCTCTGATTCACCACTGTTGACATTCAACAGACGTTTCTCTAACAAAGATTGAGAGTAGTTTTTGTCTGTGGCTACAAACATGGATACTTAGAAGGCAGTTTGATGTTACATCAACTTAGGTAAACAATATTCACACTCCTTTTTTATTTTTATTTTTTGCCGAACTTATACTGTGTCGATTCAGAATGATGTATTTATATTTTATTTGATATGGTGTTCATTTAGATTATAAAGGCCTTGAGTGGATTAGAAGTAATGGTTGTGAGTAAAATTAAATAAATACACCTTGGTACATCTTTATATAGAATAGTGTATTAATTTGCAGGTTAAATGATCATTTAAAGTGTGAAAACATAAATTATTTGGCCAACATTATTAAAATATTAGCAAGGACTTGGTATATTGCTCTATAGATAAAGTACTTCCATTGCTAGCATGGAAACCTTTGTTTTATTCCCAGTACACATGTAAAAGCTGGACATGATCATACATGCCTGTAATATTAGTAGCTGGTGGTTAAAGAGAGAGGTGGGTTCCTGGAAATAGAGACTATCTAGCTGTATGGGCTAGCTTCAGGTGTCTTGAAAAATTCTGTCTCCAATAATGTGGAAAGTGAAATAGACAGACACCTGAAGTCAACCTCTGGCTATCTACGTACATATATGCATAACATGAATGTGTACATGCACACACATACACATACATACACACATACACACACACACACACACACACACACACACACACACACACACACACACACACACACCAATCACCTTTATACATATATAACAGACTTACACATGAACCTTGATGGATCTTAGGAAATAGAATCTAAACAATGACTAATATAATAATCTTTTAAAATTATGATTGTCAGTTTGCATTTTCATGTTATAAGTGTTGGTATGAACTTTGTTCTGTTAAGTTTATATAATGTTCATATGAAATATAATGTTCACCTGATAAATTATTTTCCTTTTCTACTGGATTTCTATAAGAAATCAGCCTCCTGAATGTTTTTTTCTTCTTCTAGTTTTGGGCTTCCACTTCACCTAATATCATATACTGAATTTCCAAATGTACAATTTATTTAAAAATATGATGTCATTGATTAAAATATTATCTCTCGAAATATGTTGTGTTTATAGGGCATATAATAAAAAATAAGATAAACCTTTAATTTGTTTGACAAATGCTTATTTAAACAACATTTGCAACTGAAAACTCTTAAAACAAGATTACTGGAAGACCAACATTTTTTCTTTCATAAGTTACATAAGATTTTGTTCATCACCTTTCTGCTCTGCTATCCTTACTTTTCCATTTCCATTATTTGCTGACCTGTGACTGAGTAGATTTTTGGGGCATCTTACACTTTTTGCTCAAGATTTTGTCACTGGATAAATAGCATTTTCTGCCTGATCATCTTTCTTCTCCAAATGCTAAGGTGAAATTACAGTTTGTACATATATATATATATATATATATATATATATATATGTATCTTAAATGTGAGGTTGAGTTTGCCATGTAGATGTTAGGGTTGTTTGCAGAAACACAAACATGAACAGATTCAGTTCTACCTGGCTCTTCACTTTTATTCAGTCGAATTCAATTATTTTCTACACTTTTTGGTATTTTATTCACAAACAGGAATTTTAGAAACCCTGTGTATCTCAGAATTAATGTTAACATCTAGTGTAGGACTATCTTAGCTGATATTCCCTTTCATGCATATCTTAAGACTGGCACAAAATGGTTTGTCATTAAAATGTTTTTTTTTCTAAACAGCAAATTTATTTGTAAAATAAAATCAGGAGTTAAAAAGGAACAGGTGATAAAAATGGAAACTCATTTTCATTTTAGGTATTTCTGGTATAGCATTCTTTTTTTTTTTTTTTTTTTGAGACAGGGTTTCTCTGTGTAGCTTTGCACCTTTCCTGGAACTCCCTCTCTGTAGCCCAGGCTGGCCTGGAACTCATAGAGATCCACTTGCCTCTTTGTATAGCATTCTTAAAAGTGATGGGATCTTACATTTAATCAAATACAATATGTCCTTTCAGTAGCTGAGATCTGCTCTTTTCTCACAAGAGGCAAGGACATTAAATTTAATCATTCATATTTATGTAATAAAGAATAAGTATAAATGTTAATGGAAGAAGCACAAAAAATTTCACACAAATAAGCCACATAATAGCCTTATATTTTTTCCATATCACTTTGAATTATCAAGATATACTTTATAAAAGTGATATACTTTCATATTAAAGCATATTCAGGTAGACCATAGGCAATTACATGAGTTACAATAACAGTTATTGCTTTTTACACTGTTTTTGACTAGTGATGTCCTAATGATTCACTTCTAAAAAGAAAATGAAACAAAACTAGATATTTTGAGATTCTTATATCTTACTCTAGATAAATGTTTTAAAAATGATTCTGTTATTAATAGATGTTTAGATCCTTTCATCCTTCAAAATGAGTGTATAGATACTAAAGAAATTTACAAATGAAAAACCTGTAAGTGCTTAAATGTTGCTGTTAACCAGAATTTAAAAAACCACCGAACTTAACTTTTATCAATCATATTATACTTGGCAATTTATTGTCAATTTGTACCCCCTAATTTTTTCCTACCATGGTAGTGTGACTATTAGTGTTGTCCTTGTTCAGGACTTGTTTGAGCACTCATGCTGTTGTGATTTCACGGGTTTAGCTTCCCTGCTATTTCTAGGATATGAAATCTAACAGTAGACTTCCCTTCCTTTGGCTCTCAAAATCTACACCCCCAATTGCTTATGCTATGGTAAATGGTCACCTTTGAAATCATATTCATACAAATAATATTACATGGATCAAGAATGTTGAATTCGTATATTTAGGGATATGTAAGTGTGTGTGTGTGTGTGTGTGTGTGTGTGTGTGTGTGTGTGTGTCAACAATGAGAGAACAAGGGGCCAGAAATGTGAAAGAGAAATGGGTTGGAACAAGGAAGAGAAATTTCATATAATTATATTTTAATTTAAAAAAAATTTAAAATATATAGTATAATTTTGTCCTAAACACTTTCAAATAAAAGCATTTTCATAGTTAAAAAGTATAAAAAAAAGCTTAAAGGGTGCATTATTAGATTATTCACTAAAGATTAAATTTAAGAAACACGTGCCAAGGAAGAAAATCAATTCAATGTGTTTTAAACTCAATAACGTTTTAGGTATTCCAAGTTAGCTATATAGCTCATTTGGCTGAGTACTTGCCTCAATTCACTATCTTACCAAGAGCCCTGGATTTTTATCCACAGCTCCCCATAAACTAGATATGGTAGTACACACCTTCTGGGGCATGTGAGATGTGGAGGCAAGAGAATCAGGATTTTAGTGTCTTCCTTTGTTACAAGAATGTCCAAAGACACCCCAGGATACATGTGATCCATGTCTAAAAAGTATCCCAATTTGGGAGAAGTTATTTTTCTCATACTAAATATGATATTTTATAAGTTTATCAATGATCATAGGAACTTAAAATTGTGGATGCAGAATAAAATCTTGCAGCCTTGTTCTAGGCACCTTTGTCCTAAGGAAATTGAAGATTTGTTTGTCCTCTTCTTTTGCTTTTGAAAACTATATACATGAGCAGAATGTATTACCATCTACTCTCTCTCCCCACTATTTCTGAATCCCTACTTCCTAAAAAACCCTCCTACTTCCTTGGGTTTTTTTTTTTTTTTGAGATTTTGATATAATTGCTTCATTTTCCTTCCTTTCCTTTTCTCCTTTCAGTGCTCCCAATGTACCTCCCCCTTTCTCTGTTTCAAATGTATGGCCTCTTCTTCAATTATTGTTATTAATGTTAATATGTGTGTGTGCCTAGACATATGAATATAACCTGCTCAGTTCATACACTGCTGTTTCTATGCCTGTGATTTCAGGACTGACCATGTGGTATTGGATAACCAGTTGCTATGCTCTTTCCTGCAGAAGACTGCGTCTCATGCTCTCTGCATTCCTTAGTAGCCTGTACTGCTTTGTCTAAGTTTGAGAGCTGTGAGCTTTCCATTTTCTATGTTTCCATGAGACACATGGATGAGGCTGTGGGTATAAGGATAGATATTTGGAATGTACTTAGAGATTATGTTGAGTTGATGGAGTAGTGGTTATAGGTTCTCCTTCAAACTCCATGACTTTTTAACTTGTCATAAAATTTTGTTTTCCTTTGCTTTTGATATAAAAATAAGATGTTTTAGGAACTACTGTTTTTGAGCACTTGGATAATAATGCTTTATAATTTTCTTTGTTAAAAAAGTTGGCAAATAATCTTTTGAAAAGTGCAATTTTTATGCCTAAAATTATATAAAACAATACCCTTCCCTGTATGCAAACTCCAGCAATGTAATTTCTTATTAGTTTTAATCTTGTTTTACATTGACATAATGTAAAATCATCTGTAATAATTTAAATATGATTACATAAAGATCATATTTTTCTTGTCATAGCTCACATTGCTTAATTATCAGTTGCCATAATTACTGAAACTTTTATTCCTGGAATGAACTCTGATAGCATGTAACCCACTGAAATCCATAAGACACTAATTGACTAATTGTGCTGTGGTTTTAAGGAAAATGTGTCAAGCTCAACAGGTGACAGTGCTTTTGGTGGAGAGGAGTGAGGAGTTTTAGGATTTGATAAGATCTTTTTGTATAGCTAAGGCTAGTCTCAAACACACAGCAATTTTCCTGCCTCAGCCTCTAAACTGCCAGGGTTTTCAGACACGAACAACAATGCCCAGCGAAGTGTGAAACTTAAGGGAAGAAAGCTATCCTCTGCACTCTTACCCTGCTTAGCCCTTCCTAGGGAGGATAGAGAGAGATAAATAATACTAAAGACTGAAAAACAGTGGAAAGAATGGAGTACTTCTTTGTAGCTAGAGTTTTCCTGCCTGGCCCACACTCAGGACAAATCTCTCTCACCTGCCAGTCCCACAGCCGCTCAGACCCGACCAAGTAAACACAGAGACTTATATTGGTTACAAACTGTATGGCCGTGGCAGGCTTCTTGTTAACTGTTCTTACAACTTAAATTAATCCATTTCTATAAATCTATACCTTGCCACATGGCTCGTGGCTTACCGGCATCTTCACATGCTGTTTGTCATCATGGCGGCTGGCAGTGTCTTTCTGACTCAGCCTTCCACTTCCCAGCTTTACTCTCCTCCTTGTCCCGCCTACACTTCCTCCTGCCTGGCCACTGGCCAATCAGTGATTTATTTATTGACCAATCAGCAACACACTTGACATACAGACCATCCCACAGCACTTCTTTCAGACTTGTTGGTCTTAAGGTGCTCTAGAACTCCCAAATGATTGTTATTCTTTATTGCTGAATGCCCAATAGCCTTGAGTCGTAGATCATGGTGACTTCAAGGTGGCACTTACTTTGAAGCTTCATCCCTGCTAGCTAGTTTTCAAGACTCAGGAATTTGTGCAATCTGTTAGGATACAGAAGAATCAGCAATCTTTCTTAGGTGCAAACTTTGTGAGCTACAATAATCACTAGCCTATTAAGAAATAATAAACCTTTTCCAGTTGACAAGCAGGTAAAGTGACCCACCTGCCAACTGGACAGCCAACACCCCAATGGATTCTGTTCCCTTTAACACCTACTCTGCAACCCAAACCTTCCCACCTTCATCATGCTCCCTGTGGCCATCCTTTCATCACAACTCCACCAGATTCCATAGGCCCAGGTACAGTCCATGCCAGTAAGAAGAATAGCATCCTCCTACTGGGCTCTATATTCTTGTCTACAACATTGGAAGAAGACTTCAACTCTACTGGAGGCCAGGCTGCATCTAGGGACCCAAAGCTCCAAAACCCCAATGGAGATACTCTATTTGAATAGTCACCAGGACCTTTGAATACCTAGGCTAGAAGGTAAGACAGGAAACAGAAAACAAAGGGGCAAAGCACCTATCCAAAGAAAGACAAACACAAGCATCAACACCAAACCTGTAATCATCCCAAATCTAGATGCCAAAATGCCAGTGTAAGAACACAATCAATAACAAAAAGGGCAATGTGACACTACCAGAACATAACAATCCTATGACAGTAAGACCCAAACAGTCTAACGCAGCTGAAGCACAAGAAACAAAATAAAAAATAACTTTTTGAAGACTATAGAGGCCCTTGAAGTGGAAATGAGTAGCTCCCTTAAAGAAATTGAGAAAAAGACAAACAAAAATTGGAAGAAATCAATAAATCCCTTAAAGAATCCAAAAAAAGCCAAGAAGAGACAATCAAACATGTGAAGGAAACATTTCAAGACCTCAAAATGGAAATAGAAACAACAAAGAAAACACAAAGCAAGGGAATTTTGGAAATGGAAAATACGGGTAAGAGAATAGGAACTATAGACCAGGGTATCACCAACAGAATATAGGAGATGGAAGAGAGAAGCTCAGGCATTGGCAATATGATAGCGGAAATAGATTCATCTGTCAAAGAAAATGTTAAATCTAAAATGTTCCTAACACAGAGCATCAAGGAAATCTGGGACATTATGAAAAGACCAAACTTAAGAATAATAAGAATAGAAGGAGGAGAAGAATCCCATCTCACTGGCCTAGAAAAATTGGCATAGAAGAAAACTGTCCTAACCTAAAGAATTATATCCCTATAAAAGAACAAGAAGCCCACAAAACAGCAAATAGACTGGACCAGAAAAAAATTCCCCACAACACATAATAATCAAAACATTAAAATTGGAGGAAAAAGAAAGAATATTAGAGGCTGCAAGGGCAAAAGGCCAAGTAACATATAAAGGCAGCCCTATCAGAATTACATCTGACTTCTCAAAGGAGACTTGAAAAGCAAGAAGTATCTGGACAGACTTCTTGACAACTCTAAGAGACCATGGATGACAGTGAGAATACTATACCCAGAAAAAATTGTTAATCACCATAGATGGAGAAAACAAGATATTCCATGAACAAATTCAAATTAAAACAGTACCTATCCATAAAATTATCCTCACAGAAGGTACTAGAAGGAAATATCAGGAATGAACAATCACTGATCATTGATCTCCCTCAATATCAATGGACTCAATTCAATAATAGAAAGACACAGGTTAAAATGATGGATGCGAAAACAGGATCCATCTGCTCTGCTTCATACAAGAAAAACACCTAAACATCAAAGACAGACCATTACCTCAGAGTAAAGGGTTGGAAAAAGATTTTCTAAATAAGTCAACATAAGAAGAAAAGCAGTGTGGCTATCCCAATATCTAACAAAATAAACTTCAAACTAAAATTAATCAAAAGAGATACAGAAGGATATTTCATACTCATCAAAGGAAAAATCCATCAACTTATGTCTCAATTCTGAAAATCTATGCCCCAAATTCAAGGACACCCACATATGTAAAAAAAAAAATATTAAAGCTTAAATTACAGATCAAACATCAAACCCCACACGCTAATAATGGGAGACTTCAACAACCCACTCTCACCAATGAACAGGGAGACCAGACAGAAACAAAACAGAGAAATAATGGAACTTACAGATATTAATGGACCAAGCAGGTATATATAGAACATGCCACATAAATGGAGAAGAATATACCTTCATCTAAGCACCTCATGGAACATTCTCTAAAACTGACCACATACTTGGTCACAAAGCAAACCTCAACAGATATGAGAGAATTAGAATAACACACTGTATCATATCAGATCACTATGAATTAAAACTGGAGTTCAACAACTGCCCCAACTACTGAAAGCCTACAAACTCATGGATAAAGAACAACTCACAACTAAATGACCACTGGGTCAAGGAAGAAATAAAGAAAGAAATAGAAGATTTCCTAGAATTCACTGCAAATGAATGTACAATGTATCAAAACTTATATGACACGAAGAAAGCGGTATTAAGAGGAAAGTTCATAGCACTAAGTGCCTGCACACAGGAATTAGAGAATTCTCATACTAATAACTTAACATCACACCTAAAAGTTCTAGAACAAAAAGAAGCAAACATATCTAAGAGGAGTATATGGCACGAAATAATCAAACTGATGGCTGAAATCAATAACATTGAAGCAAAGAGAACAATACAAAGAATCAATGAAACAAAGAACTGGTTCTTTGAGAAAATCAACAAGATAAAAACAACTTATCTAAATTAACTAAAAAGCCAAGAGAAAATATCCAAATTAACAAAATCAAAACCAAAATGGGGACATAACAACAGACACTGAGGAAATCCAAACAATTATCAGGTCATATTTCCAAAACCTGTGCTCCACAAAACTGGAAAATTTAAAAGAAATGAACAAATTTCTTCTTAATACATACCACATACCAATGTTAAAGCAAGACAAGATAAACAATATAAATAGTTGTAAAACCCCTAAGAAAATAAAAGCAGTCATGAAAAGTCCCCCAAATAATAACAAAGCCCAGGGACAGATGGTTCCAATGCAGAATTTAACTAGACTTGCAAAGAAGAGCTATTATCAGTACACCTCAAATTATTTCACAAAACAGAAACAGAAGGAATGCTAACAAATTCTTTTTATGAGGCCACAGTCACCCTGATGCAATGTTGGTATGTAGAAGAATGCAAATAAATCCATATCTATGACCCTGAGCTAATCTCAAGTCCAAGTGGATTAAAGACCTCAACATAAATCCAGATACATTGAACCTGATAGAAGAGAAAGTGAGGAATAGCCTTGAATGCACTGGCACAGGAGCCAATTCCAGATCAGACCACCAATAAGCACAGACAATAAGATGAACAATAAATAAATGAGACTTCATGAAGCTTAAGAGCTTCTGTAAGACAAAGGTCACTGTCAATAGGACAAAATGGCAGTAACAGAATGGGAAAAGATCTTGACCAACCCAACATCCAACAGAGGTATGATTAACTAAATATATAAAGAACTCAAGAAAGTAGACAATCAAAAAACCAAATAATCTATTTAAAAATGGGGTATAGATCTAAACAGAGAATTCTCAACAAAGGAATCTCAAATGGCTAAAAACACTTTAAGAAATATTCAACATCCTTATCTATCAGAAAAATGCAAATCAAAATGACTCTGCAATCCCATCTTACACCTGTCAGATGAGGAAGATAAATAAACCAAGTGATAGCTCATGCTTTCAAGGACATGGAGCAAGGGGAATGCTCTTCCATTGCTGATAGAACTGCAAATTTGTACAGCCACTATGAAAATGAAAATTTCTCAGAAAATTGGAATCAATCTACCTCAAGACCCAACTTTACTACTCCTGGGCATATACCCAAAGTATGATGTGAGATAATGTTTTTGTACACTGGTTTAATAAAACTTATTTTCCAGTAGTCAGGCAGGAAGTATAGGTGGGATAAGCAGACAAGGAGGATGCTGGGAAGAGGAAGGGTGGAGTCAGGAGATGCCATCCCACTGTCCAGGGAGCAGCATGTAATGGTACACAGGTAAAGCTACAGAACACATGGCAACATGTAGATTAACAGAAATGGGCTGAGTTTAAATGTAAGAGCTAGTCAGGGGTATACCTGAGAAAATGGCCAAGCAATTTTAATTTTTTTAAAAAAAGATAAATTAGATATGAAACCTTAGACTCACAAATAAAAGATACATAGAATATTTTCTTTAATTTTACAAAATACAAATAAACTAAATATTGTAACTGTAATTCTTGCTTGATAACTGTTTTGTTATATGTAATTTTAACAGGTTAAAGTTAAAATCTTCCTTTTGTTTAGACAGAAGAGGGGAAGTGATGGGGGAATGTCTTTCTGTGTGCTGTGAATATGTGTTGCTCTGATTGGTTGATAAATAAAGCCATTTGGCCTATGGCAAGGCAGCTTAAAGGCAGGTGAGAAATTCAAAGAGAGAGACAGGAAGAAGGAGGGGAGAGATGCCAGCGAGCCACCCAAGGAGCAACATGTAATGAGATGCAGATAAAGCCATGAAACATGTGGGATATATAGATTAATAGTTATGGGCTAATTTAAGATATAAGAGTTCGTTAGCAAAAGGCTTGAGCCATGTCCATGACGTTTTAATTAATATAAGCCTCTATGTGTTTATTCGGGTCTGAGCAGCTGTGGACCAGGCAGGGCACAGAAAAACTTTCAGCTACAATAAATGAATAAATTTAATTAGTTAAAAAGTAAAATCTTTGAAAAGGAAGTTACTTGTGATGAGTAGACAAATAGAAATGTTAATTGAGTGGGATTTGGAAAAATGACTCAGACAGTAAATGCTTGTTCTGCAAGCATGGGGACTTAAATTTGGAATTGATGAACCAATGTAAAAAGCCTGGGTTGGCCATAATCCCAAGAAGGGCAAGGAAATCAGGAAGAACCTTAGAAGCAAGTAGGCTGACCTAGCTGCTGACCTCTAGGTCCAGCAAGAAGACCCTGTCTCGAAAATAGTGTAGAGCAATAGAGGAAGGAACCCAATGGCAACCTCTGGACTCCACATGCATATATATACATATGCGTGTACACATGCATATATATATATATACACTCACAAACATGCATACACCCATCCTAGACACATACACAGAAGTGTTAATGCCACAATGAATTTGCAGATATACATGCAAACCTGTTATATATGTACCGCCATGTAAGCAACACAGATCCACATAGGTAAATAAGAATACCTATTTTATAATAATGTGCACTGAAAGATGTTTCAGTAGAACTGTAGTTGAAAAGTAAATACTAACTCCAGCCTCTTTCATTTTGTTCCTTTTGTTTCCTTAATGCCAGGTTCTTTCGGCTCCCATGTCTGGGATGTGGTCAGCACCTCTATATTCACAATCAACCCTCACTATCTCACAGTGATTATATTTTGAGTTCCTTTCACGAATACCTGGTACCACTACCCTGTATTCCTTTCTGCATAGTTTAATCCTGGCACTTTGAACTGGTTTGCTTCTATAGTTAACTTTGCTGCCTTGAGCAGTTTATTTCTCCACTTACCACAGATATCAGAACATATAAAATTCTCCTTTTACTCTTATAATTTGGAGTAAATTAGCTGACAAGTTTTCTGTTTGAATCTTGTTAAAGGTGATCAGAATACTCAGAATGTAAATGTCCTACTGCTGGGATTTATTTCTTTGCAACATTCTCTCTAATATGAGTTGAAATAAAGCCATTTTCCTTATCAAGTCATTCTAACTCTGAAAGACTCTTTTCCTAAGTACCTTTTACTATTCCTTGATGCTGCTGCAGTGAATGCATCCAGCACAAAGACCTTTGTCTGTGATAGTGAGGTACCCACCATGCCATTACAGTCAGTGTGAATATTCCATTTTAGAGATGGATTTTCTTTTCCTTCTCAGTCACTGACCAAATCAAAAAGAGGTCCATTAACATTTAATGGTTGCTCTTTTCTTAGTGGAAAAAGGGCAGCAGGAAGTAATAGCTCTAACTTCACAAGAACAAATAACCCCACGGTAAATCAACTTTCAGAATTTGCCCCATACAGTCATTTTAAAGTCATTAAGTGCCTTAATATCTAGCTATTTCATTCATATGCCTTATTATATTTTTTGCTTGTTGAAATTGAGATCATACTTATTAGTATACATGATTTCTCACACCAGTCAAAGTAGACATTTGGTTGCAATCCATGCCATATTGCCATAGGTTGTTAGAAAATCTTTATTTCATCAGTCCTTTATACCAAATTTACTTAATCTGTCACTTTGAGTTTTACCTTTGAATCAAAACATATAATCCTTCTCCTTTGAAGAGTATAACCTGTGTGGTTTTAATAACTCACATAAGAATTGACAGTCTGTCTAAGAACGGTAAGAAATTACATACAAAATGTTTGATCAATTATGATTATCGATAAGACCGAATCACCATTTTGCTAAAGGTTCATTGTTAATATTTTATAGCTTATCTTTGCTTCTGTGAGTTTTGTGATTCAATTTTTTCCTTTAGTTGTAATACTAAAACAGTTTAACAATTTATTGAAATGATTCCTTTTTGATCTTTTCCCTCTTTTATATTTTATAAATGGAATAGCATAAATTTGGAAATGTCACAATGGCATAATTACCCATCACATAGGGTCAAGTACTTCCTAAAATTTTAAATTTAAGTCATCAAATATTCTACCAGAATATTTCTTGTAATCAGTTCCCAAAATGTGTATGTTACATGTGGCAATTTATACATTATAAAAGTTTGATATAATAATAAAACTATTCATGTAGATTTAGGGACCATTTTATAGACTATCTATGTTTTAATTGATTCTCAAGGTTCAATTTTACAGCAAATATACTATATTTCTACCTCTACCTTTTATAGAGACATGACTCAATGGTTGAAGGCATTGTCTGGTCCCACAGAGAACCTGGGTTCAAGCACCAGCAATCCAATTGTAACTCATAACCATCTGTGAGAGATATGGCTCAGTAGTTAAGAGTTTTGCCACACAAACATGAGAACCTGAGTTTGGATTCCACATAAAAAACTGGGTATAGCCACATGTGCACCTGTGACCCCACCATAACTGCAGAAATAGAAGTGTCTCTGGGGGTTGTTGGCTGCCAGCCTAGCCCCAGGTTCAGTAATGGAATATTTAAAATGAACATGGAAGAGACTAAAAGAACAATTTGATGCCTTCTTCTGACTTTCTCAAGTGCATAGGTCATGGACCACTTCATTAACATGTACACATATACCAAATACACATGCACCATACACCAATAATCTTACTCTCCCTCACAACACACACATACATAAACAAAGCATATGGTCTCCTCTCTGTGTGTTTCATAGTGATGGGGTGTATGTGTGTTATGAAGGGGCAACCAATTCTTATCCTAGATCTTTGAAGAAAGGCATTATCAGTCCCCTATGTTGTTTCATTTATGTTGGATAAGATGACATGAAATAATACTTGTCAATATGTAAGTGAGAGACACATACTCATTCAAGGCTTGGGAGATAAGTGCATTAGAGAAAATATCTCACATATACCTTGTCACCATAACAGTAGTGTTAAAATAAAGTAACGATGATTTGCATCTGAAAGGGAGTCAAGGCAGGACTTCCCTGAGAAGGACTATTTAGGAAAATCAATGGTGAAATGAAACAAGAATATGAGAATTACCAATCTCCAACACTAATAGCTCTGAATAAACAAATGAGGATTAGCATAAGCCTTTCCTCTAAAGATCGTTACCTGAATTTCAAATGTGAGAGGAACACACTACATATAGACAAATCTATAATATAAAATTCACAATATTGCATATCACAAACACTCCAGTTCGTAGGAAATGAATGAAAGATAACATTGGTCAATATATTAAAACCTTTGGTGAAACATAAAGGAGAAATCATGAAAGATAAAATATTTCATTCAAATAGGAATGTAGAAATTCCAAAACATAGTATAGAGTGTTAGAAACTCAAGCCACCGTAATACAGGTGAAAAGAAATGCCTCTAAAGAAGAGTGGACTGGACAACACCTGGGTTAAAGTCAGTGATTTGAGAAATTGGACAGGAAGAGCTCCCCAAAGTTAAAGACAAGGTAAAATAAAACAACATTTAAAAATGTAACATGACTGTTTAGATGCAAGCCAAAGGAAAAATGTAGCAAAACATATCTGAGGCACCAGGACCTACAAATTTATAAAATTACTTATGAAAGTAAAGATCCAGGGAGTTTAGAGAATACAAAGTATATTAAATATCAGCAGTAATCATCAAGCACAAATGTCATGCTCAAATTGAGACAAATCAGTGGAAACAAATCCATCTTTGAAACACACTGATGGGGAGAGCACACATTCCTTAGCAAGCATGAAACAAGACAGAGTTGCCTGAAATACTTCAAGTGTTTCAATGAATGACAACTTGTATAGAATTGTATGTCCAGCAACTTCTCTTTAAAATTAAAAGAGAAATTGGAAGTTTCTTGGACAAATGAATTAGGAGATTATTACTGGCATGGGAAGCACACTCAAAATCCAATTAATGAATTTTAATACATTAACAATCTTCAATTTGATGCAATTCCATTTGTAAAACCTTTCTGGCACAAAGGCATTTGCTGAGGTACTGGAGCCTTACTCACAGATAAAAGAAATGATGATTGTCTTAGTCAAAGTTTCTATTGCTGTGATGTAACACCATGACAAAGAGCAAGTTGGAGAGAAAAAGGTTTGTTTGACAAAGTAAGTCAGAACAGGAATTCAATCAGAGCAGTAAGCTAGAGGCAGAAAATGTTGCATAGGCCATGGGAGGGAGTGCTGCTTACTGGCTTCCTCATAATGGTTTGTTCATTCTGCTTTCTTAGAGAACCCAGGACAACCAGCCCAGTGTTGGCAACATCCACAATAGGCTGGGCCCTCCCCTATTAACTACTAATTAAGAAAATGCCCTACAAACTTGCCTACAGCCCAATCCTTCCTCATCTTGGTTTTCTGAGACAGGGTTTCTCTGTGTAGATTTGGTTGTTCCAGAACTTGTTCTGTAGACAAGGCTGGCCTCATACTCACAAAGATCCACTTGCCTCTGCTCCCTGAGTGCTGGGATTAAAGGCACGAGTCATGAAGGCATTTTCTTAATGATGTTCCTTCCTTTAAGATGACTTTACCTTGTGTCAAATTGACATAAAACTAGCCAACACAATGACGTTTGTAGGAACATGGATCAAATCAGATATAAACATATTAGAAAACAACCTAAAATCTAGTTTTTTAAAAATGCACAAAAGTAAAAGTGATCTTATTTGACAAGAAAAGGGGGATTAGGAGGTGTGTACAAGTTTTTGAAGGTTTGAGCATGTAAAGTATATAATTGAGTCTGTGTTATTCATGTATAGAAAGGGCACAATGAGGTCAATTAATTTAGACTGCTGTTCAGAGTAATACATATTCAAATGTCTACAAATAAAATATTTACAGATATGTGTATATTCATTAGCTACTATGCAAATATGCATTTTCAACCCTGTCAGAGACATAGGGTACATAGCACTCACTGATGTATTCTGCTCTCAGCTTACTATCATCTTTAAAAGACCTAGTCTCTGAAATATTTCATGTGTTTAGCATTATTCTTCCAAATTTGTTCTTTAAACAAGGAATGTAGCCTCACTAGATAAGATATTCATATATATGCATAAACATATGAGCATGGGCTTAAAGCATGAATAAGAATAAATATGTAGGAATATTTCCAATATGTTTCAGAATAAGAATACCATATAATATAGACTGCAGAACTGTACAGTTGCCACCTACAAAATAGAAACTACATTAAATATTAAAAGTAATAACAAAATAATTGAAAATATCCTGTTACATGTTCAATTATTGTTGATTTTGTTTCTTTTTATTATTTTTTTTTTATAACCCAACTGCAGTTTACCCTCCCTCCTCTCCTCTCACCCCACCCCCAACTTCTGCTTTGCCCAACCCTAAACCACTCCTCCTCCATTTCTCTTCTGGACAAGACAGGCTTCCCAAGGATATCAAGAAAACATGGCTTTAATCCCAGCACTCGGGAGGCAGAGCCAGGTGGATCTCTGTGAGTTCGAGGCCAGCCTGGGCTACCAAGTGAGTTCCAGGAAAGGCGCAAAGCTACACAGAGAAACCCTGTCTCAAAAAACAAAAAAAACAAACAAACAAACAAAAAGAAAACATGGCATATCAAGTTGCAGTAAGACTAGGCACCTCCCTTCATATTAAGGCTGGAGGAAGCAACCCAGTATGAGGAAAGAGTCCCTAAAATAGGCCAAAGAATCAGAAATAGCTCCTCCTCCCACTCAGGAGTCCCACAAGAAGACCAAGCTGCACAACTATAACGTAAGTGCAGAGGGTCTAGGTCAGTTCCATGCAGTATCTTTGGTTGTAGGTTCAGTCTCTGTGAGCCCCTATGAGCCCAGGTTAGTTGATTCTATGGGTTTTCTCATGGTGTGCTTGACCACTCTGACTCATACAATCCTTCCTCCCTTCTTCTGCAGGATTCCACAGTTTCACATAATGTTTGATTGTGGGACTGTTCATCTGTCTATATTAGTTACTTGATGAAGCATCTCTGATGGCATTTGGGCTAAGCACCAATCTATGAATATAGCAAAATATAATTAGAATCATTTCATTGACTGGTTTTTGTTTGTTTGTTCTGCCTGTCATGTTTGGTTTTATGGTCTCTGGGCCATCCAGACTCTGGGTCCTGGGCTCACTCTCCTGGCATGGGTCTTAGGTTTGACCACTCAGTGATTGGTCACTCCCAGAATCTCTGCTACACCCTTCCCACCCCTCTGCTCATACTATAGGCAGGACAGAGTGTAGGTCAAAGGTTATGTGGCTGGGTAGGTGTCTCAATCCCGCCACTAGAAGTCTTGCCTAGTCACAGGAGATGGACTTTTGAGGAAATGTTTCCATTACTAGGGTCATCTTTGTAGATTCCTGGTAGTTTCCCTTGCACTAGAATTTTACTTGACCCTGAAATGCTCCCCTCTTCCATTCATCTCTCCAGGACTCTCCTCTCATCCCCTCCACCTAATCCCTCTTGCTCCCATCTCCATCTGCCCCAGTCCTCCTACAAAGTATAGTCTATTTCCCATTCCTGGGAGATCCAAGCTTTCCCCCTTGGACCATCCTTGTTACCTAGGTTCTCAGGGTCTGTGGATTGTAGCATGGCTATCCTTTACTTTATAGTGAATATCCATTTATAAGTGAATATATACCATGTTTGTCTTTCTGAGTCTGGGTTACCTCATCAGGATTTTTTTTTTGTAGTACCACCCATTGGCCTGCAAATTTCATGATGTCATTGTTTGTAACAGCTGAATAATACTCCATTGTGTAAATGTACCATATTTTCTTTATCTATTCTTCAGTTGGGGGACATCTAGGTTGTTTCTAAATTCTGGCTATTATAAATAAAGCTGTTATGAACATAGTTGAATAAGTGTCATTGTGGCATGATTTTCAGTTTTCAGTTCTATCAGCAATGGAAGAGTGTTCCCCTTGCTCCACATCCTTGAAAGCATGAACTATCACTTGTAATGTGGAATTACAGTCATTTGATTTGCATTTCTCTCTCTGATGACTAAGAATGTTGAACAGTTCTTAAAGTGTTTTTTGGCCATTTGAGATTCCTTTGTTGAGAGTTCTCTGTTTAGATCTATACTCCATTTTAAGTGGATTATTTTTTATGTAATTTTGGCTTTTTTGTTTTGGCTCAAGTTTCCATTGGTGTGTGAATTTATATCTGGGTCTTCAATTCTATTCCATTGAAATACTTGTCTGTGTTCCATGCCAGTATCTTGATGTATTTATTATTATATCTTGGTAGTAGAGCTTGAAATCAGGGATGATGATATGTCTAGAAGTTCTTTTACTGTACAGGATTATTTTAGCTATCCTGTGTTTTTGTTTTTCCATATGAAGTTGAGTAATGATCTTTCAAGTTCTGTAATTGTATTGGAATTTTAATGTGAATTGCATTGAAGCTGTAGATTACTTTGGGTAAGATGCCCATTTTTACAATGTTAATCATAACAATCCATGAGAATGGGAGATCTTTCCATCTTCCCCAATTACTTTCTGCAAGTTCCTGAAGTTCTTGACATACAGGTCACTTGCTTGGTTGGAGTTATAAGACACTTTATATTATTGGTGGCTACTATGAAGAGTGTTGTTTCCCTGATTTGTCTCTCAACCTGTTTTTCATTTGTATATAGGAGTGCTATGGGATGTCTTTCTGTATGCTGTGCATATGTGTAGTTCCCATTGGTTGACAAATAAGTTGTTTGGCCAATGGCGAGGCAGAATAAGGTTAAGTGGCACCTTCAAACTGAAGATGGAGATGAAGACTGGTAAAGCGAGCGGGACGACAGCCCTTATTTGTTACTTGGCCTTTTCCCTTGCAGGTTTTAATATTCCTTCTTCGTTCTGTATGTTTAGGGTTTTGGTTAGTTTGTGGCAGGCAGAATTTCTTTTCTGGTCCAATCTATTTTTTGTTTTTTTGGAAGTTTCTTGAACCTTTAGAGGCATGTCCTTAAGTTAGGAACATTTTCTTCTATAATTTTGTTAAAATATTTTCTGAGCCTTTCCACTGGGAATCTTCTTCTTCTATTCCTGTTATTCTTAGATTCAGCCTTTTCAGAGTGTCCTAGATTTCCTGGATGTTTTCTGTCAGGAACGTTTTAGATTTAACATTTTCTTTGGCCACTCTAACATTTTCTTCTGTTATATCATCTTTGCCTCTGGTTCTCTCCTCTTCTCTAGTATTCCGTTGGTGATGCTGATGTCTATAGTCCTGTTGCTTACTTAGATTTTCCATCCTCAGGATTCCCTCAGTTTGTGTTTTCTTTATTGCTTCTATTTCAATTTTCAGGTTTTGAACATTTTATTCATTTTCTTCACCAGTTTATTTGTGTTTCCCTGGATTTCTTTAGGGTAATTGTTCATTTCCTCTTTAAAGATCTCTATCACCTTCATAAGATTGTGTTTAAGGTCATTTTCTTATTCTTCAGCACTGTTGGAGTATCAAAAGCTTGTTGTAGTAGATTAGTGAGGCTCTTGTAGGTCCATCTTGCTATGGGTTCTGTTGACTGTGTTCTTACATTGGCCTCTAGTCTTCTGGACTTGGGTCTGAAATTATTTTTGTTGGATGGATGCCTTTCAATGTTTTCCCTTTGTTTTTTGTTTCCTCTTTGGTTTTCTTACCTGAGAGTCCTGTGGTTCTGCGGACCAGCGAGTCTTCAGATCCAGTAATGTGTCTCCACTGTGATTTTGGCAGCCTTTGTGAACTTTGGGGTTTTGGATGCTTGTGTTGCCTCTGAGGTTCTGGGGTTCTGGGTATTGGTGTGACCTCTGAAGTTCTAGATACTGGTACAGCCTCTGGGGCTCCAGAGACTGGGGTTCCTAGTACTGGCATGTCCTCTGGTAAAGCAGGAGTCTTCTGATAGAGTTGTGGACCAGGATATGAAGCTCAGGGGAGATGTTACTGTTGGGGATTGCTGGGCAGGGTTTAAGGGGTATTAATAGGTAGTGTGAATGTTGTCTTACCTAGGGTTCCTAGTACCAGTGTGGCCCCAGGTGGAGCCAGAGTCTTTTCTGTTTTCATAAGAAGGAGATTCTTTTGTAAAGGGTACAGGCTAAAGATTCTGCATATTGGGAAAATTTTTAGAAATCTGATAGCATTATTCTGAAAAGCATTATAATTCTTAGCATTATTATTTTGGCTTCCTATAAATATAAGATCATATATTTGTAAGGTATCTGATATTTAGAAATGCTTGAATGCCAGTGGAATAGTTTTCTCAACAACCTATGTTCAAATACTTGAATTAATCATAGAGATTCTAATTAACCCAATTAGTAAGGAGAATCATCTTATAATGTGTTTTGGTGTTGTGTTGAGTTTTTTGTTGGTTTGTTTTTTTGTTTTTGTTTTTTGTTTTTTTGAGATAAGGTTTCTTTGTGTAACAGCTCTAGCTGTCCTAAAACTCTCTTTGTAGACCAGGCTGGCATCAAACTTATAGAGGTCTGCCTTCCTCTGCCTCTTAAGTTCTGGGATTAAACGCATGTGCTACTAATACCCAGCAATATCTTATAAGTATTAAAGAGAGCTAGTAGTGTTACAGGAATGATGTAGCTACAATTTGTAGCTACAGAATTGTAGTTTCAAATTCCTTATGTTAAAATATTAATGAGATGGCATTTGCCATTACTTTAAATTATCCACCTTATTTTTAAGAACTTATAAGAGCTTCATTATGGAAAGCACACACACACACACACACACACACACACACACACACACACACACACACATACACACACACACACACTGATTTGCATGATTATAAAACATAAGCTTTTTCTTAGAAATCATTTTTTCATTCAATAATGTCTCCAAGCACTATAATTTCCATTGATGAACATGGATCGACATACTTGCTTAAGCCTATAATGAACTAAATGTTACATAGGATACAATTTTCCTCTTCATTTACCTTAATTTATTTTGCTTGTAAATGCCATTGACTTCCATGATTACAGAATAAATCTCACTGTAGGATCAATTACTACTGTTTAGGATAAAATTTGAATTATTTGTAACTATCGCCATTGCTTATTACATTTTAATTTTGCATGGTTTTTAAAATTACTGGGCTCTAAAAGAACAAAATGGGGCATGATTTGATCTTTGTTTATGTGATTATTAGTCATGATGAAAGAGTTTTTCTCACTATTGATGTATTTCACCATTTTCTAAAAGTATTTATCTACGCAAATTTTGCCTAGATTTAATATATTACTTATCTATTTGACTTTAGAAAGAGTTTTTAAATAAAAAGTGTATATGTTTTTATTTCTGAATTTTTCTAATGAGTCATTTTTCTTTGTAAGACAGGCTAAAAGTGATTTAATAATTTCCCCTATCAGTTAAGGCTGAAATATTTTTACTGTTCCAAACAACAAATGCTTTTATAATTTAATATTTTATTTACTGTTTAAGAATTTTGGACAAGGTATTTTTATCATATTTACCCACCATTCCTCTCCCACCTCTTCATACTCAATCACCCACTCTCCTTACCACCATTAAAGAATGAAATTCATGTATCTCTTTTATTTAAAACAAGTATTGAGGTACAAAAACCTATATTCCCTAAAGTACATGCATCTCATATTTTTTTTATACCTTAATTCCTTTATTCTCTTTGAGAAATCATGTACCACAAAAATCTTTCATGTCTGGAACTTACACAAACCAATGTTTATTGCAAACCGAGATATTTAAAAATAGACTAGAGCTTGGCAGTGGTGGTGCAAGCCTTTAATCCCAGCACTTGGAAGGCAGAGCTAGGCAGATCTCTGCGAGTTTGAGGCCGGCATGGTCTACGAAGCGCGATCCAGGACAGGCACCAAAACTACACAGAAAAACCCTGTCTTGAAACAACAACAACAACAAAAAATAAATAAAAATAAAAATAGACTACAGATGTGTGTATTTCTATATGAGTAAGAAATGTCTTAATCATATTTTCAGTGTTCTGTAGTCTCTGGAAATTTCAAAAGAACAGTAGGATTTTGAGGTCCTCATACTGCCACTAGGGAACCTATGCTGTGTTTAACATAAGCAGAGATTTCACAGGACTCCAATTTGACTTCAGGATGAGAATATGTATTTACCAGTGTTCATATAATGTGAAATGTCTTATGACTGATATGTCCTAAGAGGCTACACTTTTTATAATGCTTCACAATGCTGAATCACTGCTTTGGAAATCAGTGTTTGATCAAAATAATATGATTAAGTAGGAAGGGGGCTTTGTATAAAATATAACACTTTTGTACTTTGCAGGAATTTCACATTTTAACTGTTCTTTATAGTTATTTAATGCTAGCCTATTTATTGGCATAATTTCAGAAGAGAAGTTTCTTAGTAAGTAGTGTCTAATGCTATCCTCAGGTTTCTCCAGGCTTCTTCTTAGCAAATACACCAAAAGAAAGAATTCAAGTCTTAAAATACCATTTTTTTTGCAAAATTTTACATGAATTGGTACTAAACATTGGGTCACTCAATACATTTCTAGATTTTTAAAATAAAGGAAAAGTTAAAAATATATGCATTTATATGTTTGCATATAGTGCAGATATGCAATATTTATATACATACCAATATCATAGATTAATGATAGGTGAGGTTGTGATGTATATACCAATATAAAAAATAGAAAATATCTCATTCAATTTAAAGCAACACAATACTGTTAAATATTGTTACCTTTAGAACACTATGATACTAACAATGGAATAAACTAATGGTTTGACTATTGCAGGGCAGTTAAAATTACCATTTTTGTATTAAATATTGATATTAATACTTAAATAATTAATTTGTTAGATATTGATATTAAATATTGAATTGACTGAAGAGAAAATGTATAATAAAAAGATACAAGTAGAATTATAAGAGACTCAGTCTCTGTGAGTGCCTGTGAGGTCTGCTTAGCTGATTTTGTGGGCCATGTTCTCCTGGTGTACTCCAACCCTCTGACTCCTACAATCCTTCCTCCCCTTCTTCCATGGGGATCCCTGAGCTCTGTCTAATGTTTGCTGTGGGTGTTTGCATCTGCTTCCATCAGCTGTCTGAGGAAGCCTCTCTAATGATGTTTGGGCTAGGCACTGATCTATGAGTACAGCAGAATATCATTAGGAATCATTTCATTGACCATTTTTTCCTTTTCTTTCTTCTTTCTTTCCCTCTTTCTCTTTCTTTCTTTCTTTTTGCCAGTTATGTTTGGTTCTACCCTAGGTGTCTGAGCTATCCAACTTCCAGTTCCTAACCATCCAAGCAATGATTGGCATGGGATTCCTCTAAAGGTGTGGACCTCAAGTTAGACCAGTCATTGGTTGGCCTCTCCCACAAATTCTGAGCCACCATTGCCTAAGCACATCTTGCAAGCAGGGCAGGATGTTGGTAGAAGGTTTTGTGGCTGAGTTGTGTCCAAATCTCACCATTGGATGTCTTGCCTGGTTACATAAGATGGCCACTGCAGGCTTTGTATTCTTTACTATCATGATTTTTTACTAAAGTCACCCTCATAGGTTCTAGTAGGTTTCCAGTGTATTAGGTTCCCATATCACCCCACCTCCTAGAGCCTGCCAAATCCAATCATCTCTTCCAGTACTCTCTTCTTCCCTCTCATGATCCCTCCTGTTCCCATCCCTACCCATCCTCAGTGCATCCCCAAAAATCTATTCTATCCTCCCTTCCCAAGGAGATCCATCATCCCCCCAGAAACCTCCTTGTTACTTAGGGTCTCTAGGTCTGTGGATTGTAACATGATTATTCTCTACTTAACAGCTATTGTCCACTTATAAGTGAATACATATAATGTTTGTCTTTCTGGGTCTGGGTTGCCTTGCTCAGTATATATTTCTAGTTCCATCAATTTGCCTGAATTATACGCCTGAATGTGTGAATGAGTCAGTCTCCGATTCCTGTGCCTTCTCTTGGGGTTCTTTTATTTTTCTGTTTTCTTCTCTTGTCCAACTTTTGTCTGATTTTTTGTTTTATCTCTTTATATTTTATCTTGTTATTATCATTATTTTCATGATACTCATATTTTTATTGCACCCTAAAGACATAGACTCTTTGTGGTATGTGAAAGGTTTTAGGAGAAAGTGGAGCAATATAATTAGTAATAATTGATTGTATGTCTCATAGCTAAATATAAGAATCTTCATATGATCATTGTAAAAAATATACATTGTTAATGTGGTAAATATACGATTTGTCTTCTGTTGGTTACGGTCTAAAGTATACATGATTCAAAATATCACACTGCTCCTCATCAATAGGTACAAAGACTGTGCACCAATCAAAAATAGATGAGGGCTGGAGATATGGCTCAGTGTTTAACATCTGCAAACATTAGCACCTGTGTTCAGATTCCAGTAACCACATATAAGTCTGGTGTGGACACATGCCACCTGTAACTCTTGTAGCATGGGAGACACAGACAGGAGGACCACTGTGGCTTATTGTTCAGCAGCCTGTCTATGGGGTCAGTGAGATAACCTGATTCAGAAGAACAAAGTTGAGGAGACTAGAGGACACTCAGTACTCTCAGGCTTGTGTGGATACGCAGAAGTCCTCATAGCTACACACAGGCACACATATAGTACACATGTATACAGCATTCACAAACACAGGCACACACATACAAACACACACAAAATTAAATTAAAATAGGAATATGTGGAAAAAAACATTTTAAAAAGAAAAAATGTAGAGGAAATTCTAAACAGTCTTAGTAAATAAGAAACACAAGGCCAAATACAGAGGAAATAGCCAAAGAGATCAGAGCAATAGCCACGACTAACTTTAGCTTACCACCAGCAGTAGCTTCCCCAGAGAGACAGACCTTCTTCCTGTCTGACTTGTGTTTTCATTGCCTTTCTGTTCTGCTTTCTCATTGGCTCTAAGTCCAACCACATGACTTCCTTGTCTATACAGACCTACAGGTCTCTATGGTTGGTACTGGGATTAAAGGCTTGTGTCACCACGCTTGGCTGCATCCTTGACCACAAAGAGACTCTGCCTGCCATGTGATTGGATTAGCGATTACTGGCTACCACTGCCGGACTTCTGCTTAATGGCTATTTGACCTCTGATCTCCAGGCAATTTTATGTATTAACATACAAATAAAATATCACATTTCATCACGAATAAAATACCACTACATTTCCCCTTTTTATTCTAATAAAAAGAAAAAAAGCTATAACTAATATAAGAAAAACTATACACAATAAGTACAAAACTATGTACAATATATACAAGCAATAAATACCTCAACAATGTCTAATCCATTTGCATTTGACAGACTCAGAAAATATTCCATTATCTGTCCTATTTTGGTAAGTCCAAAATGTACCTGATTCACTTTTTATCCTAACTTATATTACTAACAGAGAACTATCTTATAATGTCTTTCAAATTTATACACTTACACCTCTTTAGACCACAATTCATATATTCTTTTGTTTTATTTGTAGGGGTCCTTTGTTTCTGCTTGTCTTCAAGACTTCCAATTCAGTATTCAACAGTCTGTGTTCTATATCTTGATATGTCTTATCTGAGATAGGGTTTCCTCTTTGGAGTTTGGATTTGACATTTTGATCAGCCAACCATAATGAGTTGTTCTAGTTGGTAATTAATTCAGGGAAACTGCCTTGCTCTAGGTGAGGCTAATTGTATTTCTTGTGGTGTGCTTATTTTAGCATGTTTCTTTGGCATTATACTTTTATCAAATAACATAATATTTATCTTTAAGCATGGTTTTGGGGTTTTCATTGACAGCCCACCAATGTTTTGCCAAGATTTTCTAATTTGACTGCTAATCACTGCTCAGCAATCATTGCCTTCTAATGGAACTCTTGCCCATGTTACACTGCATGCAGTCTCAGCCTCTGTTAGCACAGTAAGTTCTCAACCATCATTTTGATAAAGTAATATATTTTTACTATTCTTTTTGGGTGTACCCTTCTCAATGTGCAGCCACTCTTATATTCCAAACCTCAAATTCTGCTGCTGTATTCTAGTAATAGGACTTGGATGAATTGGAAGGATTTTCTCAGGGAAAATTTCAATACATAAAATATGTGTTTATTATTTTCTTTCTCCTACTTTTATTTCTGCCTATTTTAGTTGGCCAATGATTTAAACAATTGAAGATTTACAACCTGTAGTTTACAGAGCTGACTATGGTAATTAGAGGATCAATGTTATATAGTTTGCTTTTTAATTATCAAAATATTGAATTTGATTAAAAATTAAAATAAAAATATCATACATTTCTGTGGATAATTTATCACACATACTTAAAAAAACTAATGTTAAACAGTGGTTAAAAATTATATTTCAAAATGCTTTAAATTTGTGAATGGATTTCTTTGATTTTTTAACAATAACAGGGTTTTGAATATATATTAATATTAAAAACTAGGAAGTCAGAAAAGTCACTTACTTGTGTTCTTTGGGTAGTATGCAGAGTGTTGATCTATATTTGCTATATTAAAAAATGAAATGCTGACACTCAAATGCCAAAGATTTTGTGTTTAAAGGTCCCACTTAAAGCCCATAACACAGGGCTAGAGAGATGGCTCAGAGGTTAAGAGCACTGCTTGTTCCTCCAAAGGTCCAGAGTTCAATTCCCAGCAACCACATGGTGGCTCACAACTATCTGTAATGAGATCTGGTGCCCTCTTCTGGCCTGCATGTATACATAGTAAATAAATAAATTTAAAAAGAAAAAACAAACCATAACACATTGTTTTTTATATTATTGATGAAAAATAAGGTTTTGATTATTTGGTTTCTTTTCTCTTTGATTTTTAAGGAAACAACAGATTAGAAACCTATGTAAACCCACTGTATTTTCTGTCCTCAAGTCCTTGGAACATTGGGATATGATCACACTGTCTTCTCCAGATCATCATGACACCATTGCCTCTCTTAGGTTGGAATCTCCTCACCCCTTCATACCAAATCCTTCAGCTCAACCTCTCTGCAGCTTCCAGTATCCAGTAGAAACCAGACTCTATGTGGGATTAGCCCACCCTTTCATTACCTGACCCTCTAGATGGCACCCATATGACATCTTTCCTTTAATATTCAACTAACTTTATATAAATGAGCATCTGCTCATGGAAAATGTGTAATTTTGCTTTTCAAGGAGAAAAAGATCAAAGACAAAATATAAGGAATTGAAAGGAATTTGAAAATAATCCGTAATGGCCTCCTATGCACGTGCTTGTGTACACACACACACACCCACACACACACACACACACACACCCCTACTTTTAATATGAAGATGAATCTCCTGTGTCTCAGACTTCATCTGAGCAAACTTCTTAGTTATTCAGATAATATCACTACAGATTTAAAGTCTACTGAGGCAGATTCTCCTGTACTTGTCATTCTTTAGACTTTTGACCTTTGTAAGCATCTAAATCAATCCTTAGTCATGTCAAATATAATACACTTACTTCTTTTTTTCATTATTACACCATTTAGTAAGATGCAAGCATAATAGGTAAGGACTATTTATTAATGACAGACTTTTATAGTCTCAGATATATATTAACATATGTCCTCATGCTACAAATATTTCCATAAACTTTCCATTATTTTATTAGTATAAGATCACTTTGTGATTTCCATATTTTTGACTCAGGGAATTTAGATCAAATACTGAAAAATACATATTGAAATTTCATCAACAAAACTAAAGCAATATTATCATATGATCATGGTAATTATATGGATTAGAATAATGTTTGACTCTGGTAACATACCAACATCACATTGCTTATATATTAGAGGAGACTTTTCTTTTCTTTTTGCAATGGTTTATATTACACGAAGTACAGAGAAACATTTGATCTTTTATTTCTAGATTGCGTGGGCCTTACACTGTTATGAAGGGCTTTGAAGTTATATGCCTCATTTACTGAAGAAGGGTCATGACACTGATTACTTTAAGGAACAACATAAAAAATAAATGAGATAGAAACATTCTACATAAGAACACTGAAGTTCAAGATTAAACAGGTAACTGGATAGCTAAAACAAAAACTACCAAAGTTCAAGGTCCCTAAGCATTTAAATTAAGATGTCTAATTCATTTCTGTATATTGAAGTCTAATCTCTGCTCCTGATTCAAATAGGCTCTACTTTATATATTTCCATGAATTGTTGCCATCATATGATCAATCCAGAAATACAATTCATATTTTTTTCTCTTTTGAAAATACTGTTTCATGAGGATCAATATGCTACCATGTATTCCCCAGTTGGTTTTCTAAAGAAACAATCCCTACTGTCCTCATTTAATATGGTAACTTCTTGTCCTTGTCTCTATTAAATTCTATGCCAGAAATTAAATATTATTCTGAGGAATTTTGGGGACTGTCTGTAAGATGTCCATATAAGACCGTCTTATGATTTTAAGTAATTTGATTGTACAGAGTCTTGATATAAAAGTGCATCTGTAATGTTTGTAATAACATTTATAATATGTTAAATATTTTACCATTTAACACTAGTGAATAGACATTGAATTATGGAGACATATCCTTTGAAATGATATTTGTTGAAAAACACATCTAATTGCATCTGCCTCGTGTTTAAGTCTCTCCCTCAATAGCCTGTAATCTCACTGTACTACTTCAGAAGACTCTAAGAACAGACACCTCCTTCAGGGACTAAGTCTTGTAACAACTTTTGCTCCTGTTCTCACAGCATCACCTAAATATAGCTGTTTTCATCACTCTGTAAAAGCAGCATTCTTTGAACTTCATCTCTCTGTCCAGAAACTACCACTGTTTTGCTCACCTGGATAATTCCTCTTTGGCAGCATGCTGTGTGTCAAGGTCAAGAGAGTGAGCAGTGATGAATTCCATATCAAACACCAAACATGAAATCATGACTGGAGGCTATCATTTCATGTGTCCTTATATGAGGAAATGCTATATTAAGAAATACCTAAAATGGAAAATGAAAGCAAAACATGTACCTGAAAATGCATAGTCAATGCTATAATAAATTGACCTACTACATTTTTTATATTTTTAGTAAAAGCAATAAAAAGGATATTATAATGGGTAAGGGGTAGCATTTAAAAAAAGGTGATGGAAATAAATAAGGAAGGAGGAGGAAAAATAAAATAAGAATAAAATAACAATAAAGATGTCTGAAAAGTCATAAGGAATTACATTATTAATTATATACCTAAAATAAAAATATAACACACATAAATATGTCCGGAAACATAAAATTTAAATTTAATTTTCACATCTGGAATGAGAATGCCCACTTCAAGAGGCAAAATCCATCAAACAAAACCTCAATCCCAGGCATGAGAAGTCCTCTTTTGTGTTGTTGGCCAGGGTTGTCCCAGAATCTCCCAAAGCATTACAGAATATTGTTACTGTCCTTGGTTGCTCCCAAGAAGTAGAAGTTAACCCTTTTTGCTGAAGACATCATCAATTTATACACAGGGCCCAAAGGCCCCTCCCCTGAACTGGAACTGACTGAAATGCTTCTTCCATGAGGAATATCTTTTATGGTACCAGATGTTGAAATGACAGCTTCCAAAAGAAGGAAGCAACCAATATCCCTCCCTAGCTATGATGCCCACGAACCACAAAAATGACCAACACAAACGGTAACCATAAGGTTACAATAGTGACAAGCATACCTTGGTAAGAACCAACATTTTTCTAATTGGACTTAAGGCCTGCTCAACAAAAGAGAAATGTGTCTTATACTGAAAAGATAGCCAAATACCCAGGACTACTGAAATCATGAATCTGGAAATAGAACCTCCAACTGCTACTTCACTAAGTGAGAATCATCCCTAACTACATTATAAATATTTGTCCTTAAACCCACAGTTAAATGCAGTCTACACCCCTTATCAGAGAAACATCTCTCTGCAACAAAAGAACATCACTAGAGAAAAGAAGAACCAGTCAAAATGCAGAGTTCTGGAGTCCAGTCCCAATGGATACCTCTACAAAATAACCCCTGCCCCTAAGTCTCAGGAAACATTGAAGAAGGGGCAAGAACAAACCTAAGATCCAGAATACGCATGTATATATGCATATACACTTATGAATGTAACAACAATTAATATGAAAATAGGCCAGGAGTTTGAAAAAGAGAAAGCAGAGGTATTTTGGATGGTCTTGAGTGAGGAAAGGAATGTGGGTAATGATGTAATAATAATCTTATATATAGAATATACAATTAAAATATTACAATGTAATTTGATGAGTTCAACTGTGTTCAGATAAAACATGTGCAATCTGTTTTAAATGCTGTGATAAAAAAGTATCAATAACATGATGCCTAATGATATTCTGCTATAGTCATAAATAAGTGCCTTATCCAGTCATCATCAGAGGTATCCCCCAGCAGCAGATGAGAGCAGGTGCAGAGACCTGCAACCAAATAATACATATCAAGAGAGTCTAAATGGGAGGACTCCTTCAAATCCCTTCTCTCAGAACTCAGGGAATCCTGCAGAAGATGAGGCAGAAAGATTGTAGGGGCCAGAGGAGATGCAGGACACCAGGAGAACAAGGCCCTCTGAATCAACTAAGCAGGGTGCATACGAGCTCACAGAGACTGAAGCAGCAAGTACAGGGCTTCCATGAGTCTGTACCACGTCCTCTGTGTATATATTAGAGCTACTAGCTTAAGATTTCTGGGGGAATTCAAATCCTATTGTTTTTCTTTTTATTTAAACGTTTCCTTTTCCATTTTATATACCAACCACACTTCCCCCTCCCTCCTCTCCTCCAGCTCACCCTCTACCTTCCCCCCACCCCACCCCTCATCTACTCCTCAGAGAGGGTAAGATCTCCCATGGGGAGTCAACAAAGTCTAGCATATCAAGTTGAGGCAGGACCAACTCCCTCCCCGTGTTTTGAGGCTGAGCAAGATATCCCTCCATAGGCAATGGGCTCCAACAAGCCAGTTCACGAACTAGGGATAAATCCTGGCCCCACTGCCCGTGGCCTCGCATACTACCCAAGCCACACAACTGTTACCCACATTCAGAGGGCCTAGTTGGGTCCCATGCAGGCCGCCCACCTGTCTGTCCAGAGTCAGTGAGCTCCAACTAGTTCAGGTTAGCTGTCTCTCTGGGTTTCCCCATCATGATCTTGACCCCTTTGCTCATATAATCCCTCCTCCCTCTCTTTCGACAGGACTCCAGGAGCTCCATGCAGTGCTCAGCTGTGGTTCTTTGCATCTGCTTCCACCAGTCACTGGATGAAGGGTTTATGATGACAATTAGGGTAGTTATCGATCTGATTACAGGAGAAGGCCAATTAAGAGACCCTCTCCACTATTGCTTGGAATCTAAGTTGGGTTCACCTTTTTGGGTTCCTGGAATTTCTCTAGTACCAGGATTCTCCCAAACCCCATAATGGCTCCCTCTAACAAGATATCTCTTTTTTTGATCCTCCTCTCTGTCCATCCCCCAAATCAATTATCCAGTTCCCTCATGTTCTTTTGCCACCTCCCCTTATCTCTTCCCCCTACCCTGCATGTTCCCAATTTACCCAGGAGGTCTTATCTATTTCCCCTTCTTAGGGCGATCCATGCAAGTCTCTCTTAGGGTACTCCTTGTTACCTAGCTAGAAATAGAAAAGTAATGGATCCAGAAGAGGAGGAGGGGTGGAGAGGAAGTAGGAGAGGGAGGGGAAACTAAAATCAGGATATATTGTATAAGAAAAGAATCTGTTTTCAATAAAAGCAAGGAAAAATAAATAAATACATAAATAAATAAAACTTAACCTTAGTGAAACCATGTACTCTTTGATGGTATGGAAAAGATAGAGATTTTTATGAAAACATATTATAAGTGGGTTTTGTGATCATGTGCATTTATAATTTATGGTATTTATAACAAGATCATTTATTGATATTGAAATCGTTTTTATTTTTCTGTAAGGCCATGTCCATATTCAGGATATGATGTGGTATATCAGGTGAAACCATTCACTATCTCTTTTTCAAAGTACTTATTTCTTCAGTCACCTACTTATACACAGAGACATTACAGTTACATCCTAATTGAGATTCAAATTTCTAATCTATATGGTGTTGAGAATGCCTTTTAAATATACAAGAATTTTGTAAATATAATATGGCTGAATGAGACAGATGCAAATTTAAGACAAAATTAATTAAAATTATGAAACTAGATCTGAGAAATGGATGTCATAAAGCCAATAGGAACTAAGCTTCCCTCCTGTGAGAGATATATGGGCATAGGTGGAAGAGAGGCATGCATAATCAGTACTGGCCTTTAAGTACATCTCTGTCTGAGGAGAAACCTTTTTGTTCACAAGCCAATAAATCTCCTGACTGTAATCAACTTTGATGAGGTAGGAACATATACAATTAATTGTTTCTTTAGGTTGATGAGCAGAATTGCTGGGGCACAAGCTCAGGCTATGGACATGCTAGACACATGTTCTACTGAAGCTATGTCACCAGCCTAAGTTGTGTAAGTAAAACCCTAGGCTGAGAGTCCCCAAGGACAGAAGACGTGTGAGCAGTGTGAACATCTCCTGCAACTACAACAGCTCCAGTTGTTTGTCTGTTTGCTTTCTTTGTCCTTCCTCATTAAACTGCTATATATAATTCTGTGTTATACTGAAGTAACTACACCTGCTTGGCCACTAATAAAACACTGATTTAAAAATACAATTACATGAAACAACAGTTCGCCAACATTCAGATACTAGAAATTCAAATTTTCTTTATTAATAACTCATAACTGAATAAACAAATAAAAAATTAAGAATACTGAAACATATAGCCTTGGAACAATGGAACTAGAGTGCTTCTTAGTTCCTAATTATCTGAATAATAAACAGAATTAGCAAAAGATACATAAGCACCCACACATTTACCTGT
Organism: Peromyscus californicus insignis; assembly: GCF_007827085.1. Classification (NCBI taxonomy): domain Eukaryota; kingdom Metazoa; phylum Chordata; class Mammalia; order Rodentia; family Cricetidae; genus Peromyscus; species Peromyscus californicus. The sequence continues at coordinate 33,618,039 of NW_026294584.1, forward strand.
CATATATTGAAGATATTTGGAAATTACTCCTTTCCAAGCAATTAACTAAGGAAGTTTGGAGACGGTATCATCTAAGTATGCTGAATTAGTGTTGGTCATCACCTCACTTGCTTTCTTGAGAATTAAAGACAAAAGATCATCATATATCAAAATTCCACAATACTATTACACCACTCCTCAGGATTCAATCAGATAAAGGATGAAGTTGTTACTGTAAACAGAATTTGTACAGTCTCGGTTATGGTTAAACTGTATCACTTGGATTATTCTGGGAAGAACAGACAATAGCAATATTTACATATAGAAATATTAGAAAATAATACAGTATGAAAGTGATAGTAACTTGAATGTATAAAGTGGTAATTGTGAAAGGTGGCTAAATTTAGAGAGCTGTTGAAGGTTGGTCCAGGAAGATATGCAAATGAACTTGATTGAATAACTATAGAAATTAATGAATTTCTTAGGCTTCATTTTAATCATCATGATAATTAATTCCCATTTATTAACCAGCTAGAAAGAAGGAAAGAAAACACCAAAGGAAAGAAACATGGAAATGAAAGTCTATGATAAAGTTACATAGACAGAAAAAGATTCAGGCCATGGTATATACAAATACATATATACATCTAGAGGTCTATTGATTAACATTGTCACCTTGACAAGATCTGGAATCATATAGAAGAGATGCCTTTGGGCATGTCTATGAGGATTTATGTACAAAAAGTTATCCTCTGAACATGTCTACAAGAAGTTTTCTAGGTTAGAGTACTGGTGTTAGGTCACACACACTGAGTTAATTTGACCCCAGTTCATTTGTTGAGGGCCTCAAATTCATAAGATGAAGAAAGGTAGCCAAGAAGAACTCATCCCTTTGTGCTTCCTGAGTGTGGACACATGTGATGAACTGCCTTATATTCCCAAACCTCCTTGCTATGGTGTACTGTATCTCCCAGAACTGGAGTCTGAATTGTATCCTTCTTTCCTTAACTTGATCCTGTCAGTTATTTTTGCTACAGCAGCAAGAAAGCAACTAACACAGAAAGCACCAGTAGCGACAGTAGTTTAGTTCAGAGCAAGTGGAAAAGACTTTTTGGATAATGTCTCTGGGAAAATGTATATTTCCAGGTTAAAATCATGATGAGGAATAAGCAAAAAAATACATTATCAAAGGGTTTCACTTAAAATTGAATCTGAATTCTTGGGTAATGAGATGTGGTTTTGTTCTAAAACTATAACTACTGTTGATTTCAAAGTGAGCCACTTGCTTAGGGTGAAAGAGAGAACATCTCAGTCACTATTTTGTGAGAGGTACAGATTTTCTACAACTTAGTTGGGTTTTGCTATTCAGCTTCACTTCATTTTCTTCTCTCTCCATGTTTTTCCTCTCCAAACCCAGTGATATTAAGATGAGTAAAGTGGTTTTAAAACAAAGAATTTTACTAATAACCTTATTTTTCATTTGATCATACAGCTAATATGTTTACTACACTTGTTTTTTTTGGCAATTTTATACATTGGATCCAAACATCAATAAAAAATATTGTTTGTAGGGAGAATAGTTAAAAATATCCCTGTGTGTGGTTTTGAATAAGTGGCTTTACCCATGATACAGCAAGAAGGAATCAAAGAATGAAGAGCAAGAAGCAGAAAGAAGGCAAGGTGTCAGAACAGTCACTTCTACCATCTAGCAATACCTCCTGGGGAAGATTCCTAAACAAACAAACAAGGTCATCTGGAGCCTCTGATCCACAAAGAAGGTCCCAGGTATACTATCTTCTCCAGGTAAGACTCCAGATTAACTGTTCCCACCACAGGCCTTTTTGTGATAAGGATAAATATGGTAGCTGAGTGTCTTTTGCTTTGGGAAGGTACTTGAGAATATTGACTTTGAGCTGTGTTCACCAATGCAATGTTTTTACTTTCATTTTGTTCACAAGAACATGGTGTGGTAGTGGTTTGAGTAAGAATAGCCCACCCCACAGATTCATATATTTGAATGCTTAAGGAGTGGCATTGAGAGGCGTGGTCTTGTTGGGGTTGGTGTGATTTGTTGGAGGAAGTATGTCACTAGGGGTGGGCTTTAAGGTTTTATAAGCTGAAGCCATGCCTAGGGATCACTTTCTCTTCCTGATACCTATGGATCCAGATGCATAATTCTCAGCTACCTCTGCAGCACCGTGTCTGCCTGCATGCCATCATTCTTCCCTGCCATGATGATAATGGACTAAACCTCTGAACTGTAAGCCAGCCACAATTAAATGTATATTTGTGTTACATTTTGGTGCCCAATGTGGGGCTCAAACCCAGGACCCTGAGAATAAGAGTATCATGCTCTACCAACTGAGAATGTGGTGATATGTTATTTGTGTTCTAACAAATAAATGTCTTCCTTTATAAGAGCCACCATGGTCACAATGTCCCTTCACAGCAATAAAAATCCTAAGACAGAAATTGGTATCGGAGACTGGGGTACTGGTGTGATAGGCCTGACTGTGCTTTTGATTAGAGAAATGTGGACTTTGGAACTTCAGATTATAAAAGCAGCCAGATGCTTTAAGCAGGGATTAATTAGCCTTAGAAGTAGGAGCATGGAAGACAGTGGTGCTAAAGATGATTTGATGAACTTAAGGATCAAGAGGTTTCGGGGGAAAAGAATGGTAGTATGTGGCCTACAGATTCTTCTTGTGACATTTTATTTATTTAAGTATCTTAAAAAATTAATTGTGGGTCAGGATGAGATCAGAAGGGATTGTGGAGGGAGAGATGGAATGCAGCTACAGATGGCAGGGGAGACAGCTGGAATTGGGGGGCACTTGGGTGGTGGTATGGAAACCTAGCAGTGGAAACTTCCTGGAATCTATGAAGATGATCCCAACAAGGACTCCTAGTCATGGAGTATATTTTCTCAAGTGGCTATCTTTTGTAGCCAGACAAAGGCTTCTAGTGGAGGGACTGAACTGCATTCAATTGAGTTACTGGCCAAGTGGGTCCCACGGAAATCCCCCAAACAATCTAGGTTGTCACTAGGAAAAAAGATTGCTCTCTGAAAGTTGACAGCAGAGCCCCAGTCCTGAGGACAACATCCAAATAACACATTGGCCATGAAAAACTTGAGCTGGTGCCAACATGAAGTCTTTGTCCATACAGTCTAGTCTCTGGTGCAGGAAGGTACTTTGGAGGCTACAAAAGAGAAATGTGGACACTGACCCAGTCACAAAATATTTGACCTGTGGTCTGTCCTGCCTGCAAAATATGTTAGGGCAGTGGTGGCACTATACTTGTGGGAGTAGCCAACCAATATCTGATTTGACTTAAGTCCCACTCCACAAGAGGGGACTCATACTCAATACTGCTTGGTTAGCCAAAAACCAGAGACTGAATAACCCAGAGATCTGGGGTAAAAGCAAACACTATTCCTCTAAAATTAAAAAATAAATCAATAAAATGATTCCTAATGATATTCTAATATACTCACAGATCAGTTCCTTATCTAGTTGTCATCAGAGAGGCTTCCTCTGCCAGAAGATAGGAACAAATTCAGAGACTCACAGCCAGACATTTTTCGTAAAGAGAGTCTAAATGGGAAGTCTCCATCAAGTCTCTCCCCTCAGAGCTCAGGGAATTCTGCAGAAGAGAAGACAGAAAGATTGTAAGAGTCAGAAGGGATGGAAGAGGACACTAGGTAATATAGCCCTCTGAATAAACTAAGGAAGGTACTTATGAGCTCACAGAGACTGAAGCAGCAAGCACAGGGCTTGCATGGGTCTAGGCCAGTCTTCTGCATTATATATATATATATATATATATATATATATATATATATATATATATGTATATGTGTGTGTGTGTGTGTGTGTGTGTGTAACATGAATTGTTAGATGGTCTCATTAATAAAAAACCTGGAGGCAAATATTGCGGTGAAATCTGAAAGATCAGAGAAGCAGAACAAGCCACAGCTAACCTCGACTCATCAACTCCTCAGCTGATCTCTTTCCTCAAACTGGAAGCCTCTGAGTCCTCAACCAAATGGATCTCAGCTGAACTGCTGCTCAGAAGCTGAAAAGCTTAAAAACCTCTAGTTCCTAGTCCTTACACCTTATATACCTTTCTGCTTCCTGCCATCACTTCCTGAGATTAGAGGTGTGTGTCACCATGCTTGCCTGTTTGCAGTGTGGCCTTGAACTCACAGAGATCCACATGGATCTTTGCCTCCCAAGTGACAGGATTAAAGATGTGTGTGCCACCATCTTTTGGCCTCTATGTCTATCTAGTGGCTGTTCTGTTCTCTGACCCCAGATAAGTTTATTAGGGTGCACAATATATTGAGGGACACAATATCAACACACACACACACACACACACACACACACACACACACACACACACACATATGCATATATATCATCCTGATTATGAGGATGAGTGAGTCTTTGACTCTTTTCTTTTTTCCTCCTATTGGGTTCCTCCAACTTCAATAGGAAAGTTTTTGCTTCATTTTATTACATTTTATTTTGTTATATTTGGTTGTTATCTCTTAGAATCCTGTTCTTTTCTAATTAGTGACCGAAAGTGAATAAATCCCGAAGGGAGGAGAGGTGGGGTAGATCTGAGAAGAGAAGAGGGAGGGGAAATTATAATCAGAATATAATGTATGAGAAGAGAATCTACTTTTAATAAAAAGTCTGTTGAAATTACATTTCTTTAATATTAAAAAAGATAGTAAAGGATGCAGAAATCCATGGCTAGGCCCTGGGTGGATCTCTGGGAGTCCAATTAGCGAGAATGAGGAGGGTTTATATGAGCAAGAATTGTTGAGACCAAGGTTGGATAAAGCACAGGGACAAATAGCCAAACAAATGGAAACACATGAACTATGAACCAATGGCTGAGGGGTCACCAACTGGATCAGGCCCTCTGAATGGATGAGACAGTTGATTGGCTTGATCTGTTTGGGAGGCATCCAGGCAGTGGGATCAGGTCCTGTGCTCATTACATGAGTCGGCTGTTTGAAACCTGGGGCCTATGCAGGATCACTTGGCTCGGCCTGGGAGGAGGGGACTGGACCTACCTGGACTGAGTCTACCAGGTTGATCTCAGTCCACGGGGAAGGCTTTGCCCTGGAGGAGGTGGGAATGGAGGTGGGCTGGGGGGAAGGTGAGGGGGGTGGGAGGGGGGAGAACAAGGGAATCCGTGGCTGATATGTAGAACTGAATTGTATTGCAAAATAAAAATAAAAAAATTAAATAAAAAAAGACATAAAAAAAGAAAAAAATTGTCAAAAAAAGACAGTAATAACAAAATAGGTATATACTTTTTGATATAATTTGCTATGTAAATATACAGAAGTAACATCAATTAAGAATGATACTTTAGAATATCTGAAAGTTATGAAATAGTTCTGCATATATACATGATAAAATATATGACCTTTCCAAAAGCAAAGTTTCAGGTGTTGTTTTGTATTTAATGATTGCACAAGTGTCTATGGAGTTCTTGGCCTCTGTAAGACAAGTAAAAGGAAAGTCTTCAAATATTTCCTCTGTGGTTATTGTCCAAGTTTATCATTGCAAGGAAGATGTTTTTCATTATAGAACATTTTAATCAGTTTAAAATCATTTATTAATCTTCCGACATTCTAGAACTTTGATATTGCTGTGAAATGATGATTGAGCTATAAATCACATACAAGTCTGAAAATAAGTATCTGAGTTACTAGTGATGGGAAAATATGATTTAAATAAAACATTTAGGGCTCAGTAAACCTAGATGTCAGGCAAAGCATTTTTAAACCACTTTTATGATTCACAAGAATGAAAAATAAATCTAAAGTAGAAAGTTGCAAGATTTCTCTAAGTCATACAATGCACATGTGTGTCTGCATGCGAGAGAGGGAGAGAGAGAGAGAGAGAGTGTGTGTGTGTGTGTGTGTGTGTGTGTGTGTGTGTGTGAGAGAGAGAGAGAGAGAGAGAGAGAGAGAGGGAGAGAGAGAGAGAGAGAGAGAGAGAATAGTCTATTAAAATGGCTTGATTCATTGACTGTCTAAAATTATTTTAGGTTTGTATGCAAAAATGTATTGTGTACTCATTGACAATTATTCAATAGTACCCAGGGAAAAGTGCAGATACATTTTTGTTACTATGGATAAAGAAATTAAATTCCCTCTTCATTTCAACAGAAGGTGACACAGCCCTTTCTTTATGAGGAATATATGCTATATAACTGAATTTAGTGAAGTAAAGTTTGTATTAATTCTTTGAGATTCGAAGAATGTATTTGGATATTCACACTAACTTTCTTGACCTTCTATACCCCCACCTCCTTGTCCATCCAACCTCAATGTTTCTTGATTTTTCCATTTACTCTAGTTCTGTTGTTTACTATGAACGGAAATGGGTACTACCCTGAACTGTTGTCGTCCTACCAAAGTTCACATCAGTAAAGAAAACTGACTCTGTGGTGGCCCACAGAGGCTCTCTAGTGAGACCTTCTCAGGGTCGGAGAACCTGAGCTTGCTTTACCCAGCAGGGCTGCATAATGGGATGATTTGGCCAGGGGCATGTTTACCACGTGTTTAGAAGGGTCTACACTTGACTGTATGGTGTTCTTTGATCTTGAAAGGGAGAGGTCTTTTGCCCCTCACCTTGGTGTATTAAAAAAACAAAAACCAAAAAACTTTTTGAATAAACCACTGGACAGCTGGGTATTGACCCAGGGGCCTGCAGAAAGCTATCCTGTGTCTCTGTCTTTTTTTTATTGTTTCTTTCTATCTTTTTATCTATTATTTCCTTATTCCTCTCTCCTCCACCCAAGAACCCTTAGAAAGGTGGAGCAGGTCAGAGCTGTATTCTGAGAGACTTCCACAACTCTTCCATTAACAGCAATTATCAAATATTAACCATTCCTCTGCTAGTGGTAGGATCTCATCTAACTTGTGCATACAATGATTCTGTTTGGCTAGACCTTTCACAGACCTTGGGCATGCTGTCAAAACTCGAGACTTCAAGTGTGTTATTTCACTGTTGTGTCCAAAGAACACGTTTCCATAAAGATATCTATCACAATATTTCTGTTTTTCTATTTTGAACTTAAATATGAAAGCTTTTTTTAAATTCCATCTCATTCTTGATTTTGAATATAATATATTTCAATTATTAAATGTGTTTGAACATTGAATTCATTCTAGGCACAGTACCTGGAATTGATGTCTCCATCCACAAAAGAAAGAGGGAGAAAGAAGGTGTGCTCTACTGAGATTAAAGAAAAGAGGAAAGGGGGAACACCAACTGCTTATCTCCTCTCAAATGATCAGTCCTGAACACATGAATACAAATAACATCATACAGACTGAACAGAATGTACTTATGCATTTAGGAATATGTATATAATGTATATGCATATATATTAAACAACAATTAGTCAAAATGAGGCCATTAACTTGAAAGAGTAAGGATGAGTTTTAAAGGAAAAAAGAGAAGGGCAAAATGGTATAATGATAATCTCAAAAGATAAAAGAAATACATTTTTATAAAAGAAATGAGAAAAATAAAACTGATAATATTAGTGATAGCTGTGTGGCTATTGTCTTGACTATATGTGCTCTTCCTAACCATTACATTAATGAAAATTCATAATATAATAGCAAAATTACTAAAACTCATTTTAAAGGGTGAATGATTGGAATATATTATTATTTCTTATCTTTTAAAAATATGAGCAGTGTATCACATTGCCATATTTAAAGGCAAATAAATTATTGGATTCAAATGCAACCTTTGCAAGGGCTATATGCACTGTAGCTGGAAAGCATTTACTAAATAACTTACTGGCTCACAAGGTAAGTTTTTTTTCATACAGTTTGAAGAATGTGTTCAGTTTATTTAAAAATAGACTGGAATTTTTTGTTTGTTTGTTTGTTTTTTGAGACAGGGTTTCTGTGTAGCTTTGTTCCTTTCCTGGAACTCACTCTGTAGCCCAGGCTGGCCTTGAACTCACAGAGATCCACCTGGCTCTGCCTCCCGAGTGCTGGGGTTGAAGGCATGCACCACCCCCACCCCCACTAGACTGAATTTTTAAACACTCTTATGTTCATAAGTAGAAAGTCCAGAGGCATACAGTGTTTTCCTGTTTGCCCACAGGTGTAACACCGTGGATTGTTGCTCTCCTAACTAGACTTGTGTATTTCCTACTATTGATGATTATACATTGGAACATGGTAACACAAAGTCCACCGTTGACACTATATCAGACTTTGAATATTGTGAATTGTTTGAGTTTGAACAAATATGTAATGACTGGCATCTACTATTATAATATAGACTAAATTGATTATCTGAAAATCCCCTTGTGTTTTGTGTTCATTGCTTTCCACATTCCAGCTCTGGCAGCCTTTTCCCTGTCTGCACGGTTTTGACATTTACAGAATGTCATCTATTTGGAATCATATATCCTCTTCGTAGTGATATTTTACTCAGTGATATGCATTTAAATATTTTTTCTGCTTGATAGCTCACTTATTTTTAGTGCCGAATAATATTCCATTATATGGCAGCATTACAGCTTACATATGCTGTAAGTGTTACATTTCTCCTTGTTTGGATCAAATACCTTGCAAGCAGCTTAAGAGCTGACACATCTATTCTGGCTCATAGCTTAGGGGTTACATTCCATCCTGGCAAGGAAGGCCTGGCCGCAGGAACAGCTTAGAGCTCTACTGGTAGGATTTGTTTACATCTAGGTAAGAAAGATGCAGACAGCAGATTGTAAGTGAGGTCAAAGTCTACCCCAGTGAGCCACTTCCTCCACCCTGGCCTCATCACCAGAAAGGTCCCACAGTCTCTCCAAACATCCCCTCCATCAAGGCATCAGATATTCAAGCACCTTAGCCTGTGGAAGCCATGGTACAACCTACCATAACAGTATTCATTTGCATACTAAAGAAAATTGTGGTTCCTTCTAAATTTGACAGTGATGAAGTAAGCTGCTCTAAAGGTCTGTGTGTAATTTTTGTGTAGCTATGTTTTTAACATCTTTAGCTAAATACTTAGGAGTGTGATTTCTATATCATATGGTGAGGATATATTTAATCTTGTGAGGAAAAAAACCCTGCCTTCCAACATAGAGCTACCATTTCAATTCCCACAAGAACTGAGAAATTTTTTTTTTATCTTTGAGAGTCCTCTCAGCCTTTGACAGCACCAGAATTTTGCATGTGGAGCACTAACAGGTATGTAGTGGCATTTTGATTTGATTTGAATTTCCCTAATGATGTATGCACAGCAACAATAAATATGCTTATTTGGCATCTTCCTTTCTTTAGTGAGATGCTGTTAAAGCTTTTGGCCTATTTTTAGGGTTTTTGTTTTGATTTTTTGAGATAGGGTTTCTCTGTGTAGTTTTGGTGCCTGTCCTGCGTCTTGCTCTGTAGACCAGACTGGCCTCGAACTCACCTCACAGAGATCTGCTTAGCTCTGCCTCCCAAGTGCTAGAATTAAAGGCAGGCACCACCACCACCTGCCTTTTTTTAAATTTCTTTTCTGTTGCTTTATTATTTTGATAAACAGATCTGTATTAGACACATCTCTTGCAAATGTATTCCCTCAATGTTTGACTTTTACTTTTATTATCTTGAATGTGATTTTTCACAGGTAATATATATTTTAAAAAGTCCAACTTAGAAACCCCATTTTCATACACTGAACCATTTTTGTCTTCTATTAAAAATGTCATAATTCAAACAAGTGTCATCTGGATTTTATTCTATTGTTATCTTCTAGGATATTTACACCTTCCTGTTTTACATTTACTTCTATGATCTACAATGAGTTAGTACATAAGGGATATCAATTTGAAGGAAATAAGTTAGGTATTTTGATGAAATGAAATTTAATATTCTATTTTATATTAATTCTTTTTTTTTTTTTTTTTTGGTTTTTTGAGACAGGGTTTCTCTGTGTAGCTTTGCGCCTTTCCTGGATCTCGTTCTGTAGACCAGGCTGGCCTCGAACTCACAAAGACCCACCTGCCTCTGCCTCCCGAGTGCTGGGATTAAAGACGTGCGCCACCACCGCCCGGCAATTCTTTTTTTCTTAAGAAATATTATATTCATTTTACATCCCAACCACAGATTCCCCTCTGTTGCCTCTTCCTGCCTCCTTCAAGCCTTCCCCACAACCCACCTCCCATTCTCTCCTCCCAAAAGATAAGGCCTCCCATGGGAAGTCAGCAGAGCCTGGTATCTTCAGTTGAGGCAGGTCCAAGTTGCTCCCTCTGCATCAAGGCTGTGCAAGGTGACCCACCATAGGTAGTGGGCTCCAAAAAGCCAGCTTATGCACTGGGGATGGATCCTGATCCTATTGCCTTAAGCAGATGAAGCTACACAACTGTCTTGCTTATGCAGAGGACCTAGTCCAATCACATGGAGACTCCACAGATATTGGTCTAAAGTTCATGAGTTCCTACGAGCTTGGTTTGGTTGTCTCTGTAGGTTTCCCCATAATGATCTTGATGTGCTTTGCTCATAGAATCCCTCTTCCCTCTCTTTGACTGGATTCCTGGAGCTCAGCCTGGTGGTTGGCTGTGGATCTCTGCATCTGCTTCCATCAGTCACTGGAGAAAGGCTCTGTGATGACAGTTAGGGTATTCAACGATCTGATTACTAGGGTAAGCCACTTCAAGGATCCTCTCCACAATTGCTAGTAGTCTAAACTGGGGTCATCCTTGTGGATTTCTGGGAATTTCCCTAGTACCAGGTTTCTCCCTATCCCCATGATGTCTCCCTCTATCATGGTATCTCTTTCATTCCTCTCCCACTCCATCCCTGTTTCAGCTATACTATCCTGTTCCTTTAGTCTCATCCCCCACTGCCTAACCCTCTATGGTGCCCCTCTCATAATTTTTAATATAACCCAATAATACAAAATATTTATAAAATTGTTCTATTTTCTTATATATAGCACATATCACATAGTACTAAGAATTAAGAGATTAGTATTAACACTTTATTTTTGTCCATACAATCCATACAAATACATATACACTCATCTACATTAAATATATCTATGCATATGCTATATACAAGTTAATTTGACACACAGTGAATGTGTATTAAATGCTAGTTCTTTTAAGTTTTTTCACTATCAATCATGTTTATTATATGGTATATATAATAACTATATACTTAAATACATATACATGTATTCACAAATATATGCATGTATCTACACACACATATATACGTGTATACAGACACAAATACACAGTCATATATATGGTTATTAGACCTCATAATCAGCTGAATTTATTTGCCTGGAGATGTGGTGATTTAAGTTGACAAAACAGATTAAATGCTATGGCTTAACTACTTTAAGGAGCTGTTTATGTCTATTTCTCTGGATTAAAACAAGGCATCTTTCTGGACCAGTCTTGCTTTGGTGACACTCCTGACAGCAAACCATGTTGGACCATCTCTGTTATCTGTCTGTAGATTGTGTTCTATGGGGTAACCGATACTTCTATAATTTAAACTGCATAGACTTACAAATTTTTGTATTAGTATCTAAAAAGTTACTGATAATTAGAGGAAGGTTAAACACTAGGCTTCTTTCCAAGAGCTCCACAAATTCATGAAAATAATTAACTTTGTTTAAGCTTTAGTTTACTCAACTATAAAATTATTTGAATGACCCATTCCAACAGCAAAATAATGTGCTGTTTTCAGTATGTACAGCAATCAAATTTTGCATACAAAAACTGAAGCATGCATGAACAGGTTTTTTCATAATCGTTTAAGCAACTTTGAATCAAATTAAAGTTTTTCTTTTTCTATTCTCTGAATTCAGTGTAGTAATATGTTCTATCTTCTATGTTCTTTCTCATATTTCTGGTGGGTGACTCCATCTGATACAATTCTGTAATTGTAGCTATATTAGGCACTTCTGCTTGCTTGAGTTAGCTGTTAATTTAAAGACCATCAGAGTCATACACATGTTTTCCACAATATTCCACCTCAGTCTCCCAAGCAACTGTTGAACTTGTCGGATAAAAGTGAGACTGCATTCATATTTTTCTTTCACATCTAAGAACAGATGTGAATGATGGCTGTCCAGGGTGAATTGTAAATTGAGTAACTATATATTACACCTGCATTTTTCTCCCCTGAAGCATTTTCAGTTAGGTTTTAGAGAGTACTGTCCACAATCACAAAGTCACCATCTGCTGTTTTTATCTACCTTACTTATATTTCTAAACTAAATGGAGCTTGTATAATGGGTTTTGCATTGTAGCTTATTTTATTTTATTGTTTAATCAAAATGAGCAGGTCCATTGACCTTACCCACAATCATTTCCTTCCCCCTTCCCTCCCTTCCTTCTTTACTTTCTTCCTCTCCTCTACATTTCCTTTTTTATTTCCTTCTTCCTTGTAAAGATGACCTGTGTTGTTTTTTTTTTTTGTTGTTTTTTTGTTTTTTTGTTTTAACCTTACTGGATTCTCTTTAAAAACCCTAAAACAAAACAAAACAAAACAAAAAAACAAACAACAAACACACACACACACATACACACAAAACTGCTGAAGAAAGCTAAGACATTCTGTGAAGCACTGGCTACTTTCATCTACATGACAGTATTTTCTGGAAAACACTAATGCAAGGTTAAAACTCATACTAAAGTTACGAGATCAACTTGTCTAAAGTAAAACAAGGAATTCTATAAAATGTCAACAATCAAAAAAGACAACACACATTCAAAATGTTCTTTTGTGGATTATGAAGTGTGCTCAGAGAGGATAGCTGAAAGGCAGAGCATAACTCTTGTAAGAATCATCTATATCAAAAAACAATTTCTCCTTTTTGGTTGACATGCTGTAGTAATATTATTGTTTATCTTCCTCCTCCTCCTCCTTATCCTTTGCCTCCTCTTCCTCCTGTTGTTACTGCTAATAACAACATTAGCAAAGAAATCTTCTCCCCTGGGTGAGGAGAAACGGAATAGAAACAAAGTTAATATTTCCTTTAGGAATTTATTATCATATTAAATTGTTATTTATACATATTAACTAAAACATTTCCTAATATTGATGAACTTAATGAATTAATATCTTCTAATTTTATGGAAATTTCTCCATTAAATTGCAATCTTTGCATGTTTCAGCTAATAACAATTCATTATTCCTGCTCTGTGTACATTTTTCCCTTTCAATGTCTCATGAAAATTCACCTATTCTACAAAGGCCAAGAGCTGTATCCTTAGAACTTTATCTACTATTCAAACATATTTTATATGTTGAATTTTAATACATTGCCTTTTTCTTTTTTTTTTTTTTTTTTTTTTTTAAAGATTTATTTATTTGTTATGTATACAGCATGCATGACTGCAGACCAGAAGAGGGCACCAGATCTCATTACAGATGGCTGTGAGCCACCATGTGGTTGCTGGGAATTGAACTCAGGACCTCTGGAAGAGCAGTCAGTGCTCTTAACCTCTGAGCCATCTCTCCAGCCCGCCTTTTTCTTATATGGTGCATATGTATTTAAATTCATGTTGATATCTGAATCTCATAAACTCAATGAACATCATTCTGATCACAGGCAGTTTTGTATTTGTATTCAAATACTCAAAGCTTCATGAGTACTTGAGCACATTTATAGTGCTAAGCCAATAATTTGCTTTTTGTATAACCCTAATTTGTGACAATGTTAATATTGAACCATGTTTTAAAATGTCATGACACTATTCAGGTTGTGTTTTCAAAACAATGACCAGCTTAGAATGGATTCAATGTATAAGACAGCATTGAATAACGTCCAGGAAGCTGGTCTTTTAATTCTTGGGTCATCACACTTAGTGATAATGAGTAAATCTATGTGCCATTAAATAAATCGTTATTAAAATCTATGATTCCAACTCCTTGAGCATAAATGAAGAAAGATTTGTAACAAGACAGATGCCCTTTTGCAGCAAATCATGGTGTTGGCCTGGTCTAACTACTTTGAGAGGCGTGTATCATACATAGGCTTTTTTCAGGTTAGAATCTGTGACCCTTGGGGCATGCTGTGCCTTCAGTTCCGAAGAAACCAAGGCACCCCTTCAGACAGTGGAGGTTCCAAAATTGGTGAAAACACTTAAATAAAAAATTAAAGAATAAAAATTAAAAAAAAACTGTTAATGACTGAAAAATAAATTGTGATAAGCTTCTGATAAGGAGTTGGAGTACAACAATACACATTACCTGTGATGTCCAGGTCAGCAAAGTCCTATAACCTCCAACATCATAGAAAGGAGGGAGAAGAATCCAGCACTATTAATCATACAATCTAAATGCTTGTATGTGTCAAATAGATAGATGATAGATAGATAGATAGATAGATAGATAAAAAATAGATAAATACATACATACGTACATATAAAAGAGAATAAATGATCAAAATTATTACATACAAATTAAATGATATTGGAAAAATTCGAGACTATTAAAGCTAGATACACTGTGGTAAAATATGAAGTATGACTGTTTGACATGTTCCACGTGGATGGTATAAATTGGTCACTGCAGAATTACGGCTTTATCACTAACAGACATATTGACCGCCATGGAAGCTTGACACTTGGATGATACTTCATTCATTTTTGACTGGAAAGCTGCATGAAGCCAGAAGAAATTGAAACTTCTAAAATAAATCCTTTAAAAGTGCCTAGCTCATTTAAAAAAATCAGTGTGTCACTGGCCTGCGTGAATTCTGAGATTTCTTGTTCAGATTATACTGAACTTCACTGTGAAAATAAAGTGATTGTTGAAATTTCAAATAATAGAATATTATTAGCTTAATTATTTTAAAGAAAAAGAATGTCTATTGGTATTTTGTTGCAATTTAATTTGATGATTATTTATGAAAGCCTTAAAAATACCAAAATTACCTTTGAAAATCTACTGTTGAATAACAAGATGCTAGAACAATTTCTTTGGGGAAAAATGAAAAGTGTTTTTAGTATAAACTTAAATATTTACTCCACTAATAAAATGTTTTATTTAGTGTTTCAAGTAACTATGACTATTTTCTCTGGATATTTGAGTTAAACAATAAAGCTTGATATATTTATTGTTTGATCCTCAGATATGTATTTGTTATGTAATAATAGGCTTCAGCATGTGAATATGCACACTTATGAAGAATCGGTACATTAAACTATTCAAACACACTCATTCTTTTCTCAAAGCAAGGGAGGTCATTGGGTGAAATCTATTTTTAATCATTCTGAGAAAATAATTAATTTTCTTGTCTACATCCCAAAGAAGAAAAATAACCTCTATCATAAATATTGTTTTTTTTTTCAATTTAAAACTATTTTATTTATGCATGTATAGAGATAATGCAGGTTGTCTCAATGTCATTTGTGGATACATTAATCAAGTTATTAATGTGCCACAGAATGATGCAAGGGAATATCTATTCTGTCTCTTATCAAGACAAAGATTTGTTTATGGACATTTCAGTAAAAGCCCTGCTTAATGCTTAAAACTTTCTCTGTGAAATATGCCTTACTGTAGTAAAATTTAAATTGCATCAGTTTAAAAAAAAGAATTTCTATGACAATTATGACATGTGAATCATTAAAATTAATAACATGTAACTCTTTATGCCAAAGCACATGAAATATTCATAGAGTTTAAATACTGGTTAATACAGTGATAGACTGCCTTAGTTCAATATAATATGACAGTGATGAAACAATCCAGAAATGGCAAAGTACTTGCATGCAAGATATTTATTCTCTCCATGGTCCTAGAAGTCTCTACTGGTGAACAATTTCTATACCTCTCCCCAAAATCTAGAATGCCACTTGTGATGGCCCTCCATGCTTTCATAGAGACAGCCATCAGTAATTATCAGGGTTATCAATAATTAACTGTCCAGAGATGACACTGACTTCTTACCATGCAGAGACTTTCAGAAGAACATGTCTGAGAGTTCATTTTCAGAGTTTCTTGATGTTATTTCTATGAATAATATGAAGCAGTAAAAAAGAAAAGAATGAATCACATTAGTAACTCGTTTAAGATTACAAAATGCTTGTAATAGTGCTACTTCTTTTTAAATATGGTCTCTCTAGTGCTACAAATTATCAATACAGGACATATGCAAAGTTGTATATTATATGTAATAATGTATATACATATTATATATGTATGTATATGTTTGCATAAAAACCACACTGAGTCCATTTAATGCTGCTCATATGTACATGTGTTTAGAGCTGAACACTTAATTGGCTAATAGTTTTGGAGCTCTTCCCTAGAGAAAACTGGTTCAACACATTTAAATCTTCTTTTTTTCTTTTGTGGCATTTGCAGTAATCAGGTGAGAAATATGATATAGCAGAGTTGACTCTTTACCTAGAGTCAGGTCCTCATCTCACCTGATATCTGTAGCTTCTTGTTGTTGGAATGGTTACATGAATTCTTTGAAAATTAAAAAAAATGAAAATAAGCTCTTTATTTCCAGAATAACAAAAATATTCCACAAAACTTTAAAGTTTCCTAGAATTCTCTTTTTTTAATTTAAGAATTTTTTTCTTCTTTTTACATACCAACCACAAATCCACCTCTCATCCCTCCTCTCACTCCTCCCCCCAGCCTTTCCTCTACCAACCCACCTCCATCCCCTCCTCCAAAGGGTAAGTCTGACTCCCATTGAAGAGTCAGCAAAGCCTGGTACATTCAGTTGACATAGTACCAAGACCCTCCCCCCTGTATCAAGGCTGAGCAAGGTGTCCCACTATAGGTAACGGGCTCCAAAAAGCCAGCTCTTATACCAGGGACAGATCTTGATCCCACTGCTAGGGGCCCCTCAAAAAGACCAAGCTACACTACTGTCTCCCCTATGCAGAGGGACTACTCCGGTCCCATGCAGGCACCACAGTTTTCTGTCTAAAGTTCGTGAGTTCCCATAAGTTTGGTTCAGTTGTCTCTGTAGGTTTCCCCATTATGATATTGATTCCCCTTGCTCAAATAACCCCTCTTCCCTCTCTTTGACCCCCAGAACTCAGTCTGGTGCTTGGTGTAGATCTCTGCATCTGCTTCCATCACTTACTGGGTGAAGACTTTACGATGATAATTAAGGTATTCACCAATCTGAATACCTGCATAGGCCACTTCAGGCACCCTCTCCACTATTGCTAGTAGTCTAATCTGGGGTTGTCCTTGTGGATTCCTGGGAATTTCCCTAGCACCAAGTTTCTCCCTTGCCCCATAATGTCTCCCTCTATCAAGATATCTCTTTCATTTATCTCCCAATCTGTCCCTTCCACAGCTTGACTATCCTTTTCCCTCATGTTCTCATCCCCCATCCTCTCCCCTCTATTGCCCCCCTCATGCCCAATTTATGTAGGATATTTCATCTATTTCCCCTTCAGGGAGATCCATGCATCCTTCTTAGGCTCCTCCTTGTTAGCTAGCTTCTCTGGAGCTGTGGGCTGTAGTCTGATTATCCTTTGCTTTACACCTAGTAGTATCCACTTATGAGTGAGTACATACTGTGTTTGTCCTTCTGAGTCTGAGTTACCTCACTCAGGATGATGTTTTCTAGTTCCATCCATTTGCCCTAGTTCTTTATATATTTTGGAGATTGGCTCTCTGTCAAGTGTTGAGTTGGTGAATATCTTTTCCCAATCTATAGGATGTCATTTTGTCTTATTTACCATCTCCTTTGCCTTACAGAAGCTTCTCAGTTTCAGGAGGTCACATTTAAAATTGTTGCTCTTTGTCTGTGTTTCTCGTGTTATAGTTAGGAAATGGTCTCCTGTGCCAATGCATTCAAGGCTACTTCCTACTTTGTCTTCTATCAAGTTCAGTGTAACTGGAATTATATGGAGGTCTTTGGTCAATTTGGACTTGAGTTTTGTGCATGGATCATGGATCTATTTGCAATCTTCTACATGTTGACATTCAGTTATGCTAACACCACTTGTTGAAGATGCTTTCTTTTTTCAATTGTACAGCTTTGGTTTCTTTGTCAAAAATCAAGTGTTCGTATGTGTGTGGATTAATGTCAGGGTCTTCAGTTCCATTCCTTTGGTCCACATGTCGATGTTTATGCCAATATCAAGCTGTTTTTATTACTATAGCTTCATAGTAGATCTTGAAGTCAGGGATGGTGATGCCTCCAGAGGTTGCTTTATTGTACATGATTCTTTTAGGTATCCTGGGTTTTCTGTTTTTCCATAGAATTTGAGTATTGTTTTTTTTTTTTGAGGTCTGTGAAGAATTATGTTGGGGTATTGATAGGGATTGCATAGAATCTGTAGATTGCTTTTGGTAAGATTGTCATTTTTATTATGTTGGTTCTACCTATCAATGAGCATGGGAGATTTCCATTTTCTGTTATCTTCTTCAATTTTGTTCTTCAAAGTCTAAGATTTCTTATCATACAGGTCTTATACTTGCTTGGTGAGAGTTATCCAAAGATATTTTATATAGTTTGTGGATATTGTAATGAATGATGTTTCTCTGATTTCATTCTCAGCCTATTTATCACCTGTACTTAGGATGCCTACTGATTTTTTTTTAGTTAATCTTGAATCCTGTGACATTACTGAAGGTGTTTATCAGTTGTAGGAGTTCCTGGTCGAATTTTTGGGGTCACTTACGTATACTATCATATGATCTGCAAATAGTGAAAGTTTGACTTCTTCCTTTCCAATTTGTATCGACTTGATATCTTTTTGTTTACTTACTGCCCTAGCTAGAACTTAGAGTAGTATATTGAATAGATTTGGGGAGAGTGAACACCCTTGCCTTGTTCCTGATTTTATGGGAATCACATTGAGTTTCTCTCCATTTAATTTGATATTGGCTGTTGTCTTGCTGTAAATTGCCTTTATTATATTTAGGTATGTTCCTTGTATTCCTGATCTCTCCAAGACCTTTATAATGGAGAGATGTTGGATTTTGTCAAAGGCTTTTCCCGCATTTAATGAGATGATCCTGTGATGTTTTTCTTTAGTTTGTTTATATGGTGGATTACCTGAGAGATTTTCATATGTTGAACTATCCTTCCATCTCTGGGATGAAGCCTACTTGATCATGGTGGATGATCTTTTTTATATGTTGTTCAATTTACTTTGCCAGTTTTTTTTATTTTATTTTATAATTCAATTTAATTTTACATATCAGCCATGGATTCCCATGTTCTCCCCCCTCTCAGCACCCCCCCTTCCCGTCAGCCCACCCCTCCATTCCCATCTCCTCCAGGGCAAAGACTCCCCTGGGGATTGAGTTCAACCAGGTAGATTCAGTTCAAGCAGGTCCAGTCCCCTCCTCCCAGGCTGAGCTAAGTGTCCCTGCATAGGCCCCAGGTTCCAAACAGCCAGCTCATGCACTGAAGACAGGTCCCGGGTCCCACTGCCTGGATGCCTCCCAAACAGTTCAAGCTAATCAACTGTCTCACTTATCCAGAGGGCCTGATCCAGTTGGGGGCTCCTCAGCTATTGGTTCATAGTTCATGTGTTTCCATTCATTTGGCTATTTGTCCCTGTGCTTTTTCCAATCTTGGTCTCAACAATTCTTGCTCATACAAACCCTCCTCTTTCTCACCAACTGGACTCCTGGAGTTCCACCTGGGGCCTGGCCATGGATCACTGTATCTGGTTCCCTCAGTCATTGGATGAGATTTCTAGCACGACAATTAGGGTGTTTGGCCATCCGATCACCAGAGCAGGTCAGTTTGGGCTTTCTTTCACCCATTGTCAAAGTCTATTGTGGAGGTATCTTTTGGATTTCTGGGGACCTCTCTAGCACTTTGCTTCTTCCTATTCTCATGTGGTCTTCATTTATCACTGTCTCTTATTCCTTGCTCTCCCTCTCTGTTCTTGATCCAGCTGGGATCTCCCGCTCCCCTAAGCTCTCTTTCCCTCGCCCCTCGTCCTTCATTACCCCCACTCACATCCAGGTTGTTCATGTAGATCTCATCCATTTCTCTGTCACTGAGCGATCCCTGTAACTTTCTTAGGGTCCTGTTTTCTAGGTAGCCTCCCTGGAGTTGTGAGTAGCAGTCTAGTCATCTTTGTTTTACATATAGGATCCTCCTATGAGTGAGTGCATACCATGTTTGTCTTTCTGAGTCTGGGTTACCTCACTCAGGATGACTTTTTCTAGATCCATCCATTTGCCTGCAAACCTAATGATGTCATTATTTTTCTCTGCTGAGTAGTATTCTGTTGTGTATATGTACCACATTTTATTTATCCATTCTACAGTTGAAGGGCATTTAGGTTGTTTCCAGGTTTTGGATATTACAAACAATGCTGATATGAACATAGCTAAGGAAGTGCCCTTGTGGTATGATTGAGCATTCCTTGGTATTCCTGGGTATATGCCCAAGAGTGGTATAGCTGGGTCTTGGGAGAGATTGATTCCCAATTTTTGAAGAAAGCACCATATTGATTTCCAAAGTGGTTGTACAAGCTTGCATTCCCACCAGCAGTGGAGGAGAGTTCCCCTAGCTCCACATCCTCTCCAGCATAAGCTGTCTTCAGTGTTTTTGATCTTAGCCATTCTGACAGGTATAAGGTGGTATCTGAGAGTCATTTTGACTTGCATTTCCCTGATGATTAGGGATGTTGAGCAAAGCCATTTGAGCTTCCTCTGTTGAGAATTCTCTGTTTAGTTCTATAGCCCATTTCTTAATGAACTGTTGGGCATTTTGATGTCTAATTTCTTGAGTTCTTTATATATTCTGGATATCAGTCCTCTGTCAGATGTGGGGTTGATGAAGACCTTTTCCTATTCTGTAGGCTGTTGCTTTGCCTTATTGACCATATCCTTTGCTCTAAAAAAGCTTCTCAGTTTCAAGAGGTCCCATTGATTGATTGTTTCTCTCAGTGTCTGTGCTACTGGTGTTATATTTAGGAAGTGATCTCCTATGCCAATGCATTCAAGACTACTTCCTACCTTCTCTTCTATCAAGTTCAGAGTAACGGGATTTATGTTGAGGTCTTTGATCCACTTGGACTTGTTTTGTGCACGGTGACAGATATGGATCTATTTGCAGCCTTCTACACGTTGATATCCAGTTATGCCAGCACCATTTGTTGAAGATGCTTTCTTTTTTCCATTGTACAGTTTTGGCTTCTTTGTCAAAAATTATATGTTCATAGGTGTGCGGATTAATGTCAGGGTCTTCAATTCCATTCCATTGGTCCACAGGTCGGTTTTTATGCCAGTACCAAGCTGTTTTTATTACTGTAGTTCTATAGTAGAGCTTGAGGTCAGGGATTGTGATGCTTACAGAGGTTGTTTCATTTTACAGGATTCTTTTGGCTATCCTAGTTTTTTTTGTTTTTCTATATGAAGTTGAGTATTATTCTTTCCAGGTCTGTGAAGAATTGTGTTGGTATTTTGATGGGGATTACATTGAATCTGTAGATTGCTTTTGGTAAGATTGCCATTTTTACTATGTTAGTCCTGCCTATCCATGAGCATAGGAGATCTTTCCATTTTCTGACATCTTCTTCAATTTCTTTTTTCAGGGACTTAAAGTTCTTGTCATATATGTCCTTCACTTGGTTGGTTAGTGTTACCCCAAGGTATTTTATGTCATTTGTGGCTATTGTAAAGGGTGATGTATCTCTGAATTCCTTCTCAGCCTGTTTGTCAATTGTATATAGGAGGGCTACTGATTTTTTTGAGTTGATCTTGTATCCTGATATGTTGCTGAAGGTGTTTATAAGCTGTGTCAGTTCCTTGGTTGAATCTTTGGGGTCACTCAAGTATACTATCATGTCATCTGCAAATAGGGAAAGCTTGACTTCTTCCTTTCCAATTTGTATCCCCTTAATCTCCTTATGTTGTCTTATTGCTCTGGCTAGAACCTCAAGTACTATATTGAATAAGCATGGGGAGAGTGGACAGCCTTGCCTCATTCCTGATTTTAGTGGAATTGCTTTGAGTTTCTCTCCATTTAATTTGATGTTGGCTGTTGGCTTGCTGTAAATTGCCTTTATTATGTTTAGGTATGTTCCCTGTATTCCTGATCGCTCCAATACCTTTATCATGAAGGGGTGTTGGATTTTGTCAAATGCCTTTTCTGCATCCAGTGAGATGATCATATGGTTTTTTTCTTTGAGTTTGTTTATATGGTGTATTACATTGTCAAACCACCCTTGCATCCCTGGAATGAAGCCTACTTGATCATGGTGGATAATTGTTTTGATGTGTTCTTGGAGTCTGTTTGCCAGTATTTTATTGAGTATTTTTGCATCAATGTTTATGAGGGAGATCAGTCTGTAGTTCTCTTTCTTTGTTGTATCCTTGTTTGGTTTAGGAATCAGGGTAATTGTAGCCTCATAGAAGGAGTTTGGTAATGTTCCTTCTTTTTCTATTGTGTGGAACAATTTAAAGAGTATTGATGTTAACTCTTCTTTGAACATCTGGTAGAATTCTGTGCTGAAACCATCTGGTCCTGGGTTTTTTTGGTTGGGAGATTTTTAATGCCTGATTCTATTTCCTTAGGGGTTATTGGAATATTTAAATAGTTTATCTGGTCTTGATTTAACTTAGGTATGTGGTACCTGTAGCTAGAGTTTTCCTGCCTGGCCCACAGTCAGGACAAATCTCTCTCACCTGCCAGTCCCACAGCCACTCAGACCCGACCAAGTAAACACAGAGACTTATATTGTTTACAAACTGTATGGCCGTGGCAGGTTTCTTGCTAACTGTTCTTACAGCTTAAATTAATCCATTTCTATAAATCTATACCATGGCTCGTGGCTTACCGGCATCTTCACATGCTGTTTCTCATCGTGGCAGCTGGCAGTGTCTCTCTGCTCAGCCTTCCACTTCCCAGCTTTATTCTCCTCCTTGTCCTGCCTATACTTCCTGCCTAGCCATGGCCAATCAGTGTTTTATTTATTGACCAATCAGCAACATATTTGTCATACAGAACATCCCAGAACAGGTACCTATCAAGAAAATTATCCATTTCTTTTAGATTTTCCAGTTTTGTGGAGTAGAAATTTTGAAGTATGACCTGATGATTCTCTGGATTTCCTCATTGTTTGTTGTTATGTCCCCCTTTTCATTTCTGATTTTGTTAATTTGGATGCTCTCTCTGTCTTTTGGTTAGTTTGGATAAGGGTTTGTCTATCTTGTTGATTTTCTCAAAGAACCAACTCTTTGTTTCATTATTTTTTGTATTGTTCTCTTTGTTTCTATTTTATTGATTTCAGCTCTCAATTTGATAATTTCCTGGCGTCTATTCTTCCTGGGAGACTTTGCTTCTTCTTGTTCTAGAGCTTTCAGGTGTACTGTTAAGTCACTAGTGTGAGATTTCTTCAACTTCTTTGTGTGGGCACTTAGTGCTATGAGTTTCCCTCTTAGCACTGCTTTCATAGTGTCCCATAGGTTTGGATATGTGGTGTCTTCATTTTCGTTGATCTCTAGAAAGTCTTTAATTTCTTTATTTCTTCCTTAACCCACAGTTGAGCATTATTCAGTTTCCATGAGATTGTAGGTTTTCTGTAGTTTTTGTTGTTGTTGAAATCGAACTTTAAACCATGGTGGTCTGATAGAATGCAGGAGGTTATTCCAATTGTTTTGTATCTGTTGAGATTTGCTTTGTGGCCAAGTATGTGGTCGATTTTAGAGAAGGTTCCATGGGATGCTGAGAAGGTATATTCTTTTTTGTTAGGATGGAATGTTCTGTAGATATCGATTAAGTCCATTTGAGTCATGACATCAGTTAAGTCCTTTATTTCTCTGTTAAGTTTAGATTTGGGAGATCTGTCCAATGGTGAAAGTGGGGTGTTGAGGTCTCCCACTATTAATGTGTGGGGTTTTATATGTGTTTTAAGCTTTACTAATGTTTCTTTTACATATGTGGGTGCCCTTGTGTTTGGGGCATAAATTTTCAGAATTGAAACTTCATCTTGGTGGATCTTTCCTGTGATGAGTATGTAATGCCCTTCTTGATCTCTTTTGATTGATTTTAGTTTGAAGTCTATTTTGCTGGATATTAGGATGGCTACACCTGCTTGCTTCTTAAGGCCATTTGATTGGAAAGTTTTTTCCCAGCCTTTTATTCTTAGGTAGTGTCTATTTTTGAATTTGAGATGTGTTTCTTTTTTTTTTTTTTGGTTTTTCGAGACAGGGTTTCTCTGTGTAGCTTTGCGCCTTTCCTGGAACTCGCTTTGGAGACCAGGCTGGCCTCGAACTCACAGAGATCCGCCTGGCTCTGCCTCCCGAGTGCTGGGATTAAAGGCGTGCGCCACCACCGCCTGGCGAGATGTGTTTCTTTTATGCAGCAGAAAGATGGGTCCTGCTTTCATATCCATTCTTTAAGCCTGTGTGTTTTTATATGTGAATTAAGTCCATTGATATTAAGGGTTATTAATGACCAGTGATTGTTCATTTCTGTTATTTTTTTGGTGTTAGTGTGTGTGTACTTCTCTTCTTTGAGGTTTACTGCTGTGGCATTATCTATTGCCTATGTTTTCAAGGGTGTATCTGACTTCCTTAGGTTGGAATTTTCCTTCTAGTGCTTTCTGTTCTGCTGGGTTTGTGGATAAGTATTGTTTAAATCTGGCTTTGTCTTGGAATGTCTTGTTCACTCTGTCTATGATGATTGAAAGTTTTGTTGGGTATATTAGTCTAGGCTGGCATCCATGGTCTCTTAGTGTCTGCATTACATCAGATTGTCTATTTCCAGCATTCCCTCTGTTTGTGTCTTCTTCATTTTTTTCTGTTTCCCTTTTTAGGTCTTGGACCATTTCCTTCATCTGTTTCATTGCTTTTTCATGATTTTCTTTCAGGGATTTATTGTTTTCTTCTGCTTTATTTGTCCTTTCCTCTAGCTTTTTATAGTGTTCTTCCCATTTTTTGTTTGTCTTTTCCTCAATTTCATTTTTAACTTCTTCTATATAAGGCTCTAGCCTCTTCATGATGTTATTCATAAGGTTGCTTTCTTCTGCTTCTTCCATTTTGTGATGTTCAGGTCTTGCTGTTGGAGGAGGGCTAGGTTCTGGTGATGCTGTATTGCTCTTCATTTTGTCTTATGTACTCCTGCCTTGACGTCTGCCTATCTTGTGGATTCGTTCTTGGTCTTATCAGTGCTCTTGGTCTACACAGAACTGACAGATTCAGGAAGCCTCTCTCTGGTCCAAATAGAAGCTCTCTTGCCCAGATGGGAGCTCCAGGGCAGGATGGGAGCTGGGAGCTGGTCTCTAAGTCCCAGGAAGTGGCTGGGGTCTTGGGCAGATGGGCATGGGGGCAGGGCCTGGAGATTGCAGGGTCTGCTGGGGGTCTTGGAGAAGGGGAACTTTCCGGTGAGGGTGGAGGGCATCCTGCCAGAAGACCAGAACCTGGGGCCAAGTTGGGCAGGTCTTTCCCGGAATGGCTGTGCCCAGTGTTGGGACCTAGGGTCAGGCCTCTCTGGGTATGAGCCCAGGCACTCACCTCTTGTCCAGATGGGAGGTCTGAGGCAGGATGGGAGCTGGGGGCTGGTCCACTTTGCCAGTATTTTATTGAGTATTTTTACATCAATATTCATCAGGGATATTGATCTATAATTCTTTTTCTTTGCTGCGTCTATGTTTGGTTTGAGTATCAGGGTAACTATAGCCTTATAAAAAGAGTTTGGCAATTTTCCTTCTGTTTTTCTATTGTATGGAAGAGTATTGAAGAGTATTGGTATTAGCTCTTCTTCGAAATTCTGGTTGAATTTTGTGCTGAAAACATCTGGTCCTGTGCTTTTTTGATTGGGAGACTTAACGACTGCTTCTATTTCCTTGGTGTTTATAGGTCTACTTAAATTATTTATCTGGTCTTGATTTAATTTTGGCACAGTACAGGTGGAGTACAGATTTTTGAAGTATGACCTGATGGTTCTCTGAATTTCCTCATTGTCCATTTTTATGTCTCCCTTTTTTGTTTCTGATTTTGTTTATTTGGATATTCTGTCTATGTCTTTTGGTTAGTTGGGATATAGGTTTGTCTATCTTGTTGTTTTCTTACAGAACAAGCTCTCTGTTTCTTGATTTGTTGTATGATTCTCTTTTATTGATTTCAGCCCTCAATTTCATTATTTCCTAGTGTCTATTGTTTCTGGGTGAGTTTGCTTCTTTTTGTTCTAGAGCTTTCAGGTGTGTTGTTAAGTTACTAGTATGAGATTTCCCCAACTTCTTTATGAAGGCATTTAGTGCTATGGACTTTCCTCTTAGTACTACTTTGATAGTGTCCCATGGGTTTGGGTATTTTGAACATTCATTTTCATTGAATTCTAGGAAATCTTTAATTTCTTTCTTTATTTCTTCCTTGACCCAGTGGTGATTCAGTTGAGCATTATTCAGTTTCCATGATTTTTTTTCGCTTTCTATAACTAGTGTTGTTGTTGAATTCTAACTTTAAGTCATGATAATCAATAAAATACTAGGGGTTATTCCAGTGTTTTTTTGTATCTGTTGAGATTTGTTTTGTTACTGAGTATGTGGTCAATTTTAGAGAAGATTCTGTGGTTGCTGAGAAGGTTTATTCTTATGTGTTTGGGTGGAATGTTCTGTAGATGTCTATTAAGTACATTTGAGTCATAACATCTGTTAGTTCCCTTATTTCTCTGTTAAGGTTCTGTCTGGCATACCTGGCCATTGATAAGAGTGAGCTGTTAAAGTCTCCCACTATTAGTGTATGGGGTTTGATGTGCAATTTAAGATTTAGTAATATTTCTTTTATATATGTAGGTACCATTGTATTTGGGGCATAAATATTCAGAGTTGAGCCTTCATCATAATGGGTTTTTCCTGTGATGAATCTGTAATGTCCTTCTTCATCTCTTTTGATTAATTTTTGTTTGAAGTCTGTTTTGTTAGATATTAAGATAGCTACACCAGCTTGCTTCTTAAGTCCATTTGTTTGGAAAGTCTTTCCCCAACTGTTTCCTCTGAGGTAGTGTCTGTCTTTGAAGTTGAGGAGTATTTCTTTTATGCAGTAGAAGGATGGATCCTGTTTTCAAATCCATTCTGTAGCCTGTGTCTTTTAATAGGTGATTTGATTCCACTAATAATAAGGGATATTCATGACTAGTGATTGTTAATTTCTGTTATTTTTTGGTATTAGTATGTGTGTATTTCCATTCTTTAGGATTTGCTGCTGTGAGATTATCTATTGCCTGTGTTTTCATGGGTTCATCTAACTTCCTTATTTTAGATTTTTTTCCTTCTAGTGCATTCCATAGGGCTAGATTTATGGGTAGGTATTGTTTAGATCTTGTTTTTTCATGGATTATCTTGTTTACTCAGTCTATGGTGATTGAAAGTGTTGCTGTGTATAGTAGTCTGGGCTGGCATTTGTGGTCTCCTAGTGTCTGCATAATGTCTGTCCAGGACCTT
This sequence comes from Peromyscus californicus insignis, assembly GCF_007827085.1. Taxonomy (NCBI): domain Eukaryota; kingdom Metazoa; phylum Chordata; class Mammalia; order Rodentia; family Cricetidae; genus Peromyscus; species Peromyscus californicus. The sequence goes on from NW_026294584.1 coordinate 33,645,411, forward strand.
CTGGCTTTCAGAGTCTTCATTGAGAAGTTGGTGGTTATTCTGGTGGGTCTGCCTTTATAGGTTACTTGGCCTTTTTCATTTGCAGCTCTTCATATTCTTTCTTTATTTTGTATATTCTGTGCTTTTATTATTATGTGGCAAGGGGATGTTTTTGGAGGGTCCACTCTTTTTGGTGTTCTATAAGCTTCTTGCATCTTCATAGGAATTTTCTTCATTAGGTTGAGAATTTTTTTTTCTACGATTTTGTTGAATATATTTTCTATGGCTTTGAGCTGGTACTCTTCTCCTTCTTTTGTCTTTATTATTCTTAGGTTTGTCTTTTCATTGTGTTCCATATTTCCTGGACATTTTGTGTTACGACTTTGTTTTAATGTTCTTTTGACTGATGAATCTATTTCCTCTATTATATCTATATGCAATATTCTCTCTTCCATATCTTGCATTCTATTGATTATGCTTACATCTGTAGTTCCTAGCATTTTTAACTAAGATTTTCCATTTCCAGCATTCCCTTGGTTTGTGTCTTCTTTATTGCCTCTATTTCAATTTTCTAGTTTTGAGCTGTTTCCTTCACCTGTTTAATTCCTTTTTCTTGGTTTTATTGAATTTCTTTAAGAGATTTATTGATTTCTTCCAATTTTTTGTTTGTCTTTTGCTCAATTTCTTTAAAGGAATTTTTCATTCCCTCTTTGAGGGATTCTATCATCTTCATAAAGTTATTTTAAGGTTCTGTGCTTCTTCTTCTATGTTGGGGTGTTCAGGTCTTGCTATTGTAAAGTCAATAGGCTCTGGTGCTGTCACATTGCTCCTTATGTTGTTGAATGTATTCTTGCACTGGTGTCTACCCATCTGTTCCACAAACCAGTGCAAGTGGTGTTCGTGTCTCAGGGAGCCACTGGGGTCTCAGAGGATGGCTAGATTTAGGGGACAGAGTGGGACTTGTAGATTACAGGGTCTGATGGGGGTGGAGGGAAGGCCTGCCCACAGAAGAATTGCCTGCTAGCCTGTACCTGAGGCTGCAGTGGATGGGGTTGGGGGCATATGGGTTGTGCCCCACAGCTTAGGGCCTAGAGACTGGAGTGACTGCCTGGGAGAACAGTTACTTCTTGGCCCAGTTGGAGCTGACAGAGTCTGTGTCTCGGGGAGCCACTGTGGTCTTGGGGAATGGGTGGGTTTGGAGAATGGAGTAGGACTTATAGATTACAGTGTCAAATGGGTGATGGTGGTAGGTAGGCTTGCCTGCAGGAGTCTAGAATTCTCTTAATTTGCAGATTCTGTATATGGTCATTCATTACATGTTTCCATTTTGTCTTATCTGCAACTATTGTTTAACCAATTTTGTGTTCTCTACATTGGACAATTGGTTGTTTAAGAGCATTTTATTTAGTCACTATGTGTTTGTGATATTTTTTGTTCTTTTACTTTTGACTTTTAGTTTGATACTAAGGTGTCCATAGACAAATATTTCGTACAATTTCAAATTACCTATACTTATTAATATCTGTGACTTTAACTCATAGTCTACTCCATCATGTCTCAACCTTTGGGTCATTATTCCTTTGGGGGTCATGATTCCTTTAGAGATTGCATATTAGATATGCTGCATATGAGATATTTATATTATGATTTATAATAGTAGCAAAATTATAGCTATACAGTAGCAACAAAAATAATTTTATTGCTGGGGGTCACCACTACATGAGGAACTATATTAAAGGGTCACAACATTAGAAAGTTTGAGAACCACTGTTCTACTCTAAGGAGTGCTTAATGGTCAATTGAGAATAATGTACATCTACTTCCTTGGTGTGGAATATATTGTGTTCTTTAGTCTGATTATTAGCATTATTGAAGTCTTCTATTGACATTTTAATCTCTATATGACTGTTCCATTTATTATTAAAAACATGTTATCCAAGCCACCATCTATTCTCAGGAGATTATTTCTTTCTAATTTTAATTTTGTTAAAATTTGTTCTGAATAATGGAGGCTGTATTTCTTATATTTTTCTTCACCTAATAATTTGATATTTTCGTTTCCTTTTTATTAAAAGTCAATTTTCAGATATTTACAATGTTATTTCAAATTTCTTATTGTTAATCTTATATAGAATAACTTTGTTATCTTTCTGTCTTCTCTCTATTTATCTAGATGTTAATGTGTTTTTAGATAGCATATTATTGAGATGTATTCATTTCATTTAGCCCTTCTGTCTCTGCTTTTGATTGCTGAATTTAATTCACTTTATTCAAGATCATTAGATAGAAGACTTACTTCTAGATTTAAGTACTTACATCTTTGAATAACTTACACATATTTTGATTCACAGATCTTCCATCACTCTCATCTTTTATGTTTAGATGACTTTTTAATAGTGTACCATTTGGATTCTATTCTCAAATTTGTATATGTACTATATATTATTTTTTAAAAACATTATAAGATTGCATGTAGCATCCTAACTTTGGAAAATGCAGTTCAAATTGTTAGCAACTTAATTCCAGTGACATATAAAATCTTTGTTTGTGTATAGATATTCTTTCCTATCCTTTCTAACTTGACAATGCTAGTTAAAAGATTATTAAATGGACCGAGTCTACCAGGTTGACCTCAGTCTGTGGGGAAGGCTTTGCCCTGGAGGAGATGGGAATGGAGGGGGGGCCTGGGGGGAAGGTGAGGGGGATGGGAGGGGGGAGAACAAGGGAATCCGTGGCTGATATGTAGAACTGAATGGTATTGCAAAATAAAAAAAAAGATTATTAAAGGATGTTTGACATTTATCCAGTAAGCCACACAGAGCTATTAAACAAAACCTACACTTACTTTCTGATATGCAGAAGGAATTATGATATGTCTTGAGTTTTGTTCTTATCCTAAGGATATCCAAATTTTATTATAGTTAATAGTTTCTCATAGAATCTCAAAAAAGATACTTAAGAATTATTATAGAAAATCAAAATGATATTTAATATATATTTAAGAGAGACCTTTAGAGTAAAAACAAGACACTAGAAGAAAATTAAGAGACAGAATAATGTGATTCATTCACAAGAAAGAGTAATGAGGGGGATTTTCATTGAATAAAATAGGAATTGGCCTGCACAATATCAAGAAGATTAAAAATTCCAGCATGTAGGGGTCAGGGCTCCAAATGTGTCAATCCTAGAAATGGAGTTGTTGGCAGTTAATGAATACTAGAGACGAGAGAGTCACCTTTCTTTAAGTTTTCAGCCACTCATTGGTTTCCCATGATTTAGTAAATGATAATGAGCCTATATGAATATTAGCGGTAAATTTTGACTTGTTGAAAAATAAAACAGCATTTATTAAACGAAGACATGCATTTGGGAGGAAGATATGATGGGGTTTCCTAGGAGAGTTGGAGGGGTTGATCAAGATACATCATATATATCACATATATATATATATATATATATATATATGTGTGTGTGTGTGTGTGTGTGTGTGTGTGTGTGTGTATGAAAGTTTAAAGGAATAAAACAAATAGGAAAAAAACAGAGGAACTGCACATCAAATGAAAGAGTTTGAATAGATGAAAAAAGAATTGTTTTGTAACCAAAATTAACAAACTATATTAAAAATTGTAACATTATGAATAGGAGTCAACCTGTTCATTGTAAAGAAATTGCATGTAATAGTCTGAATGGGAGAAACCCCTATAGTCTCAGATCTTTGCTTGGTTAATCCCCAGTTGTTGAACTGCCTGGGAAAGATTAGGATGTGTGGCCTTGTGAGAATAGGCATGGACTTGTTGAATGAAGTGTGTCACTAGGACTGGGGGTTGATGTTTCAAAATCCCATGATTTGCCCAGTCTCTCTTTCTCTGCCTGCTGCCTGAAGATTAGGATATAAAGTTCTCAGCTGACACCATGCCTGTGTGCTTTATTCTATGATGCTCATGGACCAACTCTCTAAAACTGTAAGCTAGCCCTCAATTAAATACTTCCTTTTGTAAGTTACCTTAGTCATGGTAGCGCCTCATAGCAATAAAACAGTAAATACTCTGTTCTATGTATAAACTAATAGTGTCACAATATATTAAATCAGAGATGTATTAACACTATGCAAAAGGGACTGGAGATCTTTCCATGCCAAATGATCAGTGCAGGGGATAGATGGCCAAAGGAGTAGTGTCTGTGAGTTACTACTATCTCGTGGATTAGAAGATTTACAGAAAAACATATGTAAAGACAGCCACCATTGTGGATGGAACAACTTGCTGTTAGTGGAAGCCATAAACCAGTATACTAGTATTTTGTGAGGTGACAGCATTTCAAAATTAACTTCATGTCAGACATGAGGAATGGGTTTCTAGCTCTAAACAGTATTTTATATGGTTATTTAGTCAAGTGATATCCAATATTATATAAAAGAAATAAATAGCAATGACATAAATTTATATATTATTTTAAAAACTGAAGTAATAAATAATAGTGAATGGAAGAACACTCTTTAAATTTAATATTGAGGAAATATATGAAGATAAAAAATAGTTGAATATCTACCATTTGAATTCCATAAAGAGCGATTTAAACATAATAAATTACATCATAAATCATCATTTATTAGAAATATTTAATTTCTTGCATTGCTTGCAATCATGTCTTAAGTTAAACTCAGTATGAGAAATAAAATACTGTCTTATTAATAGTTCAAGAATCTGAAACTTGACCAAAATCTTGTACATGTTTACATCTGACAATGTTTTCAATTTTTCTCAGAACTATAAAAGTATTTGATTATGTATTAAATATTCTTTGTTCAAATTATATGTAATATAAAATGTTACCTATATATTACATGTCCAATAAACATACTTATAAGGTGACAAATTTTGTAGTTCACACTATGACTTTTTAAAATTATCTATAGCTCCATGTCTCATTAAATGTATCTATTATTTAGTTTGAGCAGCACCATAGGAGGGATAAAATTGTGCTTAGAACTGTAGCTCAGTTTTGGAACATACTGATGTATTTGCTGTCATTTTAGAGACTGTACTGGTAAGGATGATGAAGTTAGAACTGTAGCTCAGATTTGGAACATGTTGATGTGTTTGCTAACATTTTTGAGACTGCACTGGTAAGGATGATGAAGCTGTTTCAGAGTTAGTTGGCTGAAGGAACCACTTTAAAAGTGCAGATTGCAGAATAATTTATTTTCCTTGCATTATCAGATCTTTAGCTGTAGAATTTCCCATTTTAGGGTTCAAAGAGCTTAAAAAGCTTCAGTATGTTGGATAATTGCATCTTCAAATAAATTTTCACACCAATTTCCTTTGGGCATAAACTTGTTCATATGTCACTCAATGTATACCAAGAGAATGACTTTGCTGTGTATATTCTGACGTCCATTCCCTTCATTAATACTGATGGGAAATGAAGATAACATTGCCCCTGAGCTACAAACTTGCTGAAACTTCTCTTATTAGACATCCAACTTTTTAACGCAATGGAAGCATTCTCAATATTTTCTTGTCTCATGAATAGCTAAATTAACTTGGCTCTACCTTGAAGCTTTAGTTTAATTCTTTTTCAATGACATTATGCATTTTTTCAATCACAGGCATATTTTATTTTTCCTCATACTACTTCCCTCTTTCCCCCTTGACATTTGTTTTAGAACTGTTTAGAAAATGCTGGATATTGCATTTTATAGAGATAAATGATAATTTGGAATATATAAACAACCCAGAAAAAAATAGTTGGTTAATAACAAGTACATGATACACTAATGCTTGCCCAAGAAATATTTCTATTGATTCCATTTGCTTTTCTGCTTTCAACCTTGAAAAACAGAGACCACTTCACATTTGGAATTGAAGTTGTGTCTTCACAAGTTCACTTTACCCTATTGTCACATGAAGCTGTTAAAGGTGTGAAAAACAATTGAATCTCTCTGAGAAGGATTTATTTAAAGCACCCTGTAATAGCACACTATATCAAGGATTTTCTTCACTTCTGCCGAACAGCAGTCATTGGAAATTATGTTTAACGCCTTTTGTTTTACAGAATCAATATATTCAAGTAATTCTAAATGAATCTTTTTCCTTGAATTTTTAAAATTATGTGTATAATCTGAAGTTTTTCATGAGGATGGCATAAAGGAAAGGAAGAGATCTCCTGAAGAAATTTAGAAGAAAGTACTCTTTTTCCCAATAAAGTTCAAATTTAGTGATCAGTCTTTGATATTTAATTTTATCATCAGGTCATACTATTCAAGTGTAGTCACATTAATGATAGAAAATAAGCCGTTCCAGATCAGAAAGTGATTGTGGGTTTCAAGTTCTAAGATTTTGAGATCCCATAGCACTAAGGCTTCTATGAAGAAGTGTAGAAACCACATTCAGAGTCTATCACTGGACAATATTCTTCCTGTCACATGTTGGACTTGAGCTATTTTTTTTTAAGGCAATAAAGATCAATTAGGGAAGAGACCATTTCCATTCATATTCTTGGGAGATAAAAGTCTCACAGTAATGTGTAAGCAGAAAGTGCCCCTGCAGTTTCAGCTGTTAGATATTTCTATTTTTTATGCTTAGACATTATGTTTGGGGATATTTGTAAATGACTTGAAAGCATACTCAGACAAACAGAGCAATGGAAGAGCAGTATCTGGCAGCTTCCAGGAATGCATACATGGACACCTATAGTCTTCTATCTGTGCCCGTCTTCTGAAGAGCATACAATTCCTATAGATTGTGTTCTGTTCCAACCATCATTATAAATATATATATATATATATATATATATATATATATATATATATTTTTTTTTTTTTTTTTTTTTGGTTTTTCGAGACAGGGTTTCTCTGTGTAGCTTTGCGCCTTTCCTGGAACTCACTTGGTAGTCCAGGCTGGCCTCGAACTCACAGAGATCCGCCTGGCTCTGCCTCCCGAGTGCTGGGATTAAAGGCGTGCGCCACCACCGCCCGGCATAAAAATATATTTTAACATAAAGTTTTGTAATACAAAATAACAAAAGTAATGCACACATATTTGTGGCTGTCGCTAAAATGGATTATAGAACTAAACAGAGATTTCGTAAAAGAAGAAATACAAACAGTTGGGACATAGTTTTAAAAGTTTTCAGCATCCATAGCCATTAGTAAAATGCAGATTAAACCTACTTTAAGATTTCATCTGACTCTACTCAGAAAGGTTACCATCAAGTGGTGACACATATCTTTAATCCCAGAACTCAGGAGGCAGAGCCAGGAGGAGATCTGAGCTCAAGGATAGTCTGGTGTACAGAGTGGGTTCCCTGACAGCCAGGGCTGCACATAGAAACCCTGTCCAAAAAGCAAACATACAAAAAAACAAAAAAAGGAAGGACAAAAGAAAAGAAGAAAGAAAAGAATACCAACAAATAATATGGACAACAAAGTCTGACATGGATGTGGGAAAATGGAAAGATTTAATTAAACACTTGACAGTGGTATGTACTTGTAGAGCCATTTTGCAAATTATCCAAGAAATTTCTAAGAAAATTTGAAATGAAACTACCATTCAGCTCAGGTCCATCATGTATGGTAACATACTCAAAAGATTCAGTGTACTAGTACAGAGGTAACTGTACGTCCATGATCACTGCTGCTCTGTTCAGAACAGACAGGAATTGGAAGCAACCTATATGTGCATCAACGGATTAATGCATAATGAAAAGGTGGTGAATATATACAATGAATTTTTATGTAGCTACAAATAAAAATGAAGTCATGAAACTGCTGGTAAAATGGATGGAACTGAAAAATAGTAAGTATTAAATGAAGTCATCAGGCACAGAAGGACAGATGCCACAGATTCTGTGTCATATGCAGATTCTAGCTTAGATTTGTTAGCTCAGTTTTTTTTTTTTTTTTTAACTTTGAGTAGCCCTAGAAACCAGGTTCTAGGAAGAGAAAATCAGAATGGTGTAAGTTTGTTTTAAGGGAGTGATGATAAAACAAAGGACAAAGAATGCAAACTAAGGTAAAAAAGATTTCAGTGGAGAGAAAGTGTGGTGTGGTAGGGAGCTGAAGATACAGGACTGGGGGAGTAGGCTGGGATTAACCAAAATGCAAAGAGTATGAAAAAAGCCATATGGATACTTAATATCTTGTAATTCAAATGAAAATAAAACCCAAATTAACCCAAATTAAAATATAAAAGAGATATACAAAGGATTTATCCTACATGGCTAGATGTTGCTACTCATGGAAACAGCACAGTCTAAGTTAATTCTGAGTTCCAGTTTTGCTGTCCCTGCAGGGAGGTCAAGGATGCTCCAGAGGCCTCAATCATTACAAGACCCCGTCAAGGTTCTTGGTTGCCAGCCAGAACTAAAGGGTACAACCTGATTGTTGGAGACACCACATACCTTCATGTTAAGTTATTGAGAAAGCAAGATAGCCTCTCTGGTGGCTAGTTTTACAAGTGTTAGAAGATGCTCTGAAGCCTTCTGGAAGAGAAAAGCTATCAATGGTCTTTCACAGCTATTAGCCCTATATGTCAACAAAAAAGCAAAAAACAACCTCCCTCAAAAAAACAAAAATAAAAAACAACCTGCTGAGCAAGCTATACCTACCCATTCAATGGCAATACAACTGTAGAGGTAGCAACCAAAGGCCCCTTCGCCCTCTCCTGATCCACTTGTAGGATTCAATGTCTGACTTTGTAGCTGTAAGTGGGAAATGCACTTCTGTTGTGTTAAAAAAAAATCAACACAACACCACACTGCATTATATAACATATAACATTCCTAGCATCACACAAGATATCATAACACTATAGGTATAATATCTATACCCATAGACAAAATAAAGCAATTAAATATACTAAGTAAATCTCATTAATTTGGTTTACTTTACAAGGTAGAGATGGAAATTAGTACTTTCATGAGAACAAAAATAAGGGAAAGATTTTTGAGCAGGATGTTTCTGAGAGACTGATTATTAGCCTGGACTATGCATATATCATAATGCTTCATAAAAAATTCAAAACAAAGGCAGTGAATATAGGTCCATGCTAGTGATTTCTATGTCTAAGAAGTCTCCATCAACCAGAAAACTCAGAGCTTTCTGGAGGCTGATCTCTGTGTTTTTAATAACGTTTCTCTCTTGCTTCACAAGGTGAAAGGAAGATCATCATGAGCTTATCCTCTTGTTTTCCTAACTGGTCTTGGCCATGTCCCAACCCCAGCTTTTAAATAATTGGCCGAGAAATAAGCACTCTATAGTAAACAATTTCATATTCTTATACCCCATCTGCTTTTTGGTGACACAAATCAAACAACCCTAATTTGTTATTGTGTCTTTACTTATATAATTTCTTTGCAATTAATGATATCTTATAGCTATTAAAGCACTGAAATCCACTGAATAAACCTAATTTGGTTCTGGAATCACTTTACTAGAAAATAGACTTCAATTTTTAATAGGATGTGAGGATTCGGGACAAGAAGGAAAAACGTCCTTTGAAATTGTTTTCTTATAGATTTTAATTTTCCAACACGATCCCAGAATTACCATATCTACAAAATCCGTTGAGTCCTCCTTTCTTGTGCTTTCCCTATAGGAGCCTGAGTGAAGGAATATTATTAAATTCTTAAATGCTGGAAACATTTCACTAGTGTAATTGTTCATATTTTTGAAATTTGATAGCTGCTGTGAGAAGGAGTGTCAGTTTTAAGGTAACCCTGGTAATTTAATCATGCCCCAATAAAAAGGTTCCACATCTAACAATATATGAATAGCACAGTGTGAACTTAATGAGTTTAAAAAAGAGAACACAGAGCTGTGTCATTAAAGAAGGGCAGTAGATGGGGGGGGTCGAGGCAATGGGGTGGGGTGAGTGTATCATTATATATTGTATGAAATTCTCAAAGTACTAAAAGAAAAACAAAACAAAAACAGTAGACTGGTTCCATAAAGAACTAAGAATATCTCACAATTCAGTAGATACTTCCCTTAATATCTTTTGAGACAGGGTCTCATCAAGTAGCTTTGGGGACCCCGATATTGCTATGTAAGTCAGGGTGGCCTTGAAAACACAGAGATTCACCTACACTTGTCTCCTAAGTATTTGGACTAATGAAGTGCACCACCACATCCAGCCATACTTAACTTACAGTAGACTCTCATACAAGGCTGTGGCTGTCTAAATCTCTACAGAGACTAAAAGGAAAAAAGTACACTAGAGTTCTAACATATGCTTTTACACAGGATATAAACTCGTAGGCTGATTCTGTAGTCTTGTCCACTGCCAGAAATGACATTTGCCTTGCTCTGTTACGGTTTATCTGACAAACATTACTTATTAAGTAAGATAACTAAAAATCTATGAGAGTATAAGAGCCTAACTTGTCTTCTCATATTATGTTCAATAATGTGTTTGTATCAGTTTCAGAACCTTAATTTACCACCCCACATACTGCACTTTGTATATCAGATGTAAAATCACTCCAGCAATCACCAAGGCACTTTCTTCTGTTGATAGAACATAAAATCTTCGATCAGCTCCTATGTAATAGGTTTTATTTAGTCAATGAAAGAAGTAACATTCAAACATGATGAATTCTACTTGTGATTCATTTTAACTAGTTTTCTTTGTCAGTACAAGATCAATTGTTTTGAGACATTAAAATAAACAAGGAAACCTTTGATAAAACTAGCAAAAATGACAATTTTCTATCTAGCAATTCTGAACTTGAATTTTAACTAGTGACTACAAAGTGAGAACATCAATTTGTATTTATTTTTTCCATGTTACTGAGTATTGAACCTTAACCTTACTAGGCTAGTACTACAAAACTGAGCTATATCCCTATGTCCAAACTTATCCTTTATAATATGACTTGAAAGTTATACTTGAATATTAGATGGGACCAATAGATTTGGGTCACATCTAAGACATCATAAGTACTACATGAAAAACACAGTGCTAACTACAATAAGTTTCCTCTTAATTTTTTTTAAATTTTGTGTGGAAAACTTGTGTTATATCTAATCTATTTTGAGTGTACTCATACATGACATCTCTGAAATGTTCATTATTCAGCATGTGAAATACATATTGCCCAGTTTTCTTCTAGTTAAAGAGACAAGAAAGCTTGCATGAGGATATGCCCTAGCCTAGCTTAGAGAGGAACACAAAAATGCGATTTTATCTCAGGATAAGTAAGGTTAGTTTAGACTCTATCAGCAGTGTGTGTGTGTGTGTGTGTGTGTGTGTGTGTACTTGCGCTCTCAATCATATAGGCACAAATGTGAGCAGGCAGGTACACATGCATGTGTTGATGAGGATGGAAACTGAAGATCTGCCTTGGATGAGGTTCCTCAGAAATTGTCAGCCTTATCTTTTGAACCACCATGTGAGCGCTGGGAACTGAACTGGGTTCTCTGAAGCAGCAGCCCATGCTCCTACCCACTGAACCATCTTTCCAGCCCCCACTTTGTGTTTTGAGACATGGTCTCTCACTTGTCTAGAGAGGTTATGGAGAAGGCTAGTCTGACAGGCTGGGTATACTTAGGAAACCACCAGCCCCCGGCTTCCCATAACTGGTATCACAAGTACACTTCCATCATGCCCAGCACTGTTTATGTGGATTCTGGGGATCAAACTCAGGCCCCAGTGCTTGTAAAGCATGTTCTGTTGCAGACAGCTATCACCCTAGACCCATGCTCCACAGCCATTTGTAGTGTGCCACTCAATTTGTTCAGAGAGCACTGCACTCTCTATCACTGCACCCAACATAACTGCTTCCTCTTTGTAAACAGCATAGATTATAAACTAGTGGGCAGAACACCAGAAAGGCCCATTTAGAACCACACCCAAGGGAAAATGAATTTTAAATGTTTTTACATAATTTGTCTCAGTATTCTAACTAGCTTATCCGACTTAAGAGCTGCCTTTTACCAAAAAAAAAAAAAAAAAAAAAAAAAAAAAAAAAAAAAAAAAAAAAGAAAAGAGTTGCCTGTGGGAGCTGAAACCTGCTGAAGGAACAGTACATTCAATTTTCCCTTCTCATGCTCTGAGACATATGCTCATTTATTGCAATGAGGGGAGGAATAGCATTTGGTATCTTAAAATGTTCCCTATCTTTTTTTGTTTCACTTGCATATTAATAAATGGTGCATATGACATTCTTTTTAAAATCAGAATGCCAATATTCTTCTTGGATCTTGCATAGTGTTTGTTTGCTTGTTTGTTTGCTTTGTTTATGGGGGCTATTTTTTTTTTGTTTCAAACCTTATTTTAGTGTCTACAAGCTAATTGCAGACCAGAGGTTTTCAATTTTTGCCTTTAGGAAAGTCTGTATGGGACGTTGGATATAATTTTTTTCTTGTTTCTAAACCTAGTATGTCTATTCATCAACAATGTTAAAATTTACAATCATAACATACATTGAAAACAATGAAATTTCTCAGTGTTTTCAAATTGTTGTTATGTTAGCCTTTGAAATTCCAGGGAAAATATATGAGTATTCCTCATGTATTCCCTAAAATTACCAAATAATAATATTTTACACATACTTCTAACAATCTTTACCACTTATAAAATAGTTATTGACTGTTTGTATTTTCTTGTTTTAATACTGTCTATGCAAACCATTAATTCCTTTGTCTATTGACAGTTTTATTTCCTTGGTATTTAACTTTTGAAATTCTTTGTAATTTTTGTATATTAATATCCATCTGAGGCATAACTGGTAAGGGTTTCCCCCATTCTGTGGGTTATCTGTGTTCTTTACTGACAGTTTCTTTTAATGTGTGAAAAAGTTTTAATTTCATGTAATCCCATCTTTTGATATGTGGGACTAGTTTTTGTGTTATTGATGTTCTGCTCACAAACTTCTTGCCTACCCCAGTGTCCTGGAGAATATTCTGTGTCTTTCTCTAGTATCTTTAGTGTTTCAATGGATGGCAAACAAACCACAAAGCAAATGGAAACCATAAACACTCAGGTATCCCATATCTGATAAATACCATACCAAAACTATTCAGAAGAGATAAAACGGAATACTATATTTTAACTAATACATTTCTGATAGGTAGTATATGTGCCATAAGAAGCCTGACATACATGTCCTGGGTTGGCTCTGCTTTAATTGACACTTAAACTATTTATTCTAGTGCTCATGGATTAGAAAGAACCACTGGTGCACATAAAACTCTTTTTAGGAAATGTGGGAGAGGTAGACGTTTAATTGACTCTAGGCAAACTTTAAAATCTATGCTGATTATGCATCAGAAGGTTACTAACTTGTACTCAAAGTTGTTCTTTTAAAATTTCCGCAATAAATTATCTAGTCTTACTTTTCTATCAAATTCAAAGTTCTCCCCTCATTTAACACTTATGCATTGCATTTCCAGTAAACAAATGTTCATTCTAGTTATTACAGTGATGTGTGAAAAATGCCTGTCATTTCCTACCACTTACCACAATGTTTCCTCAGGAAGTTGTTCTAATGGCAGGCTAGACCTGATAACTCAAACTTGAAAAGAAAAAGACATTGCACAAGTAAGTTATTAGGGCTGAAATATGAATTAAAGGATAAAAGGAAGTCCAGTGGGGAGGGATGGAGTTTTTTTTAACAGATGAAGAGTTTTTTGCTTAACAGTTTCAAAGCATGTACGTATCTTCACTTAGCAAGTGTCCTGAGGAGGGGAAAAAAAAGATGCACTATATTGCCTTTGAACTTGGCTTCCATAGAAAGCCTAGTAAACTGTCCATGGCATTCATTCCAAAGTATTTCTCTACTAATTTATGGGAAATGTCCAAAATAAAGTGGTTTTCAACTACTTTCCTTTTCAACAACCTACATTGTATTTTTTGGTTTATTTTAATTCATTTTTTCATTAAAATTTTAATAGGTTAATACAATTTGATTAGGTATATCATGTATACCCTTTATTAGGTATATCATCACTTGTCAAAAATAATAATACTGTGATGAGTGAAAGAGTAGTAAAAGTATTTTGTGTCCCATTAGTTTCATCGCCGTTGTCCTTATAACCATTTTTTGTGAGAAGAAGTTTGCCAGGTATGATGAAACAAAAGCTGAGGACCCATGACTGTGTCAGAACCCACAAACAGACAAAATGCATATATAGATTCATACAGAGAATGGTCTAGTCATTGGTATGTTAGATTATGGAGGTTAGCATGTTCCTTAATGTCCATTTGGCAAGCTATCCATCAGGCATGGTTTCAACCTGAGACCAAGGTCTAGGAACCAGGAAGACAGTCAGTGGTTCTAAAGACTGTCAAGGTTCAAACTCAGAAGGAGTCCATGTTTCTTTCAGAATCTAAAAGTCGGGATAAGATATTCTTACTCTCACTCAGGCAGCAAGTGTTCTTTCCTATTTGGAGGCACTGGGGGCCACACTTTAGTTCTTTCCAGGTGTTAAATGGACTGGATGAAGCCAACTCCATTTGCAAAGGCAATCTCCCTTATGCAGTCTATTAATTTAAATGTTAATCTTATCCAGGGAAGTTTCACAGATATTCAAGGAATGAATTATGACCGAATGCCTTTGCATCCTATGGTCTACTCAAGTTGACACTTAAAATTAACTGCTATGGAAAATATCAGGAAGCAATTGTCTGTAGAAAGTGATTCCTAAGTTTCAAATATAAAATCATGACTGTGTGAGTGGCACACATATTGTCTCACATATGAATCTCCCTGAGTTCTTTACTTAACTTACAGGACATGGATCTTCTCAACCTATAGGGTGCTTGATTTTCTTTTCAAGGGGGAGGAAAGGATCTATTTATATAGGTAATACTTCACAATACCTTTTAAAAAATAACTACAAATTAATATCATGACAACCTTGTTTCTATTGCATTTATATTTAAATTTAAAAATGTAGAAATCAAGTACCAAAACCTATTTTGTCTTTATTATTGCAACAAAATATTTAAATTGTTTAACTCATTTTTTTCTGTTACTCTTACTTGCATTGCTACATACAAGAGACAATTATAAATAATAAGCTATTCATGCCATAAATCTATTTTATTTATGCTGAATACTGACTTAAAAAGAAAAATCCAAATACATGTAGTAAAGTTGAGACTTATAGGCTTGCTTCATCATTCCAAACTCAAACTGTTTCAATTTCTATTCAGTAATTTAATACAATAATTACTTATCTAGACCATTTATCCCATTTTTAATCATCTTTGTCAAGCTCAATAGAATTTATAGCTCTAGTGTTTTTGTGTACATTGATATTTTGGGTAATTAGAGATCACTAATCTATGGGAAATACATGGGGCAAAAATTATATAACAAAATTGTCATTAACATTTCATAAAGACAAAGATTAAAATTATTTTAAAAGTTCTATACTACTAAATATATAGAAACTAATTCTAGCTCGATGTTGAAATTTTGAGATTAATTCTCAGCTACTTTCTATGGGGAAAGGCATTTTCTCTCACTTATAGACTTTTGGCTATTGATGGGCATTTTTCCTTTGTTCCTGTGCTCACTGTGATTAATACCAATGCTATGTGGCAGAAAATTAGATGAGTCTGTGATGTCCAAATTTGTTCTGGCATTTCCCCCTATCCTAGCCATTCTTGCTGCTCATGGATTACCTAATATCTGCCCATTATGTGGCTTACATGCAGTATTTTACCTATATCTCAGATACAAAATTACTTGTTTTCTATATGATGATTTCAGCTAACTTAATTTGGTGGGGCACTGTTCCTCAAACACTAGTTTAAAAACACTTGAAAAATCTCTGGCACTCACGCCTGAAAAGCAGGTAGGCTAAGTGCAAATCTTCATCTCTGCCTCGTCTCCTGCTCTCTGCTCCCATTTCCAGAGGATCACAAAAACTTCACCTCTGGACTAGGCCCTCTGCATAAGAGAGACAGTTGTGTAGCTTGATCTACTTAAGGGGCCCACAGGCAGTAGGATCATGATCCATCCCTGGTGCATGAGCTGGCTTTTTGGATCCCACTACCTATGGTTGGACACCCTGCACAGCCTTGATGCAAGGGGAGGGTCTTGGTCCCACCTCTACTGAATGTACCAGGCTCTGCTGACTCTCTATGGGAGGCCTTACCTTCTTGTAGGAAGGAATGGGGGGGTGGGTTTGGGAGGGAGACTGCAGGGGTGGGAGTAGGTAAGAGGGAGATCTATGGCTGGTATGTAAAATGAATAAAAAATTTCTTAATAAAAAATCTTCACCTCTAAATGTCTTCCCCAAAACTCATCTCTTTCTCCTAGCCTCCTGCTCCAGGAGGATTTTCCTAGGAACCTGCAAGCCACTCTATCCAGGAAAACAGATAGGCTAACTGAAGAGCTTCACTACTTCTTCTTCATCTCCTTCAAATTTAATCCTCCAATCTCACCCTTAGCTCTGTATCAGACCATTTGTATTGGTCTCCCCTTCTGTTCCACCCCCATCCCAGTCACAGTGTATCACACAGATCTTCCAATCCAACCTTTCTTTCCCCAGCTTATTGCTTTATTGCAGTCCCTAAATCTGCCAGGCATTCCATGGGAACTCTCAGGTCACTTCAGACAGAGAAGCACATAGCAGAACTGCAAATGTTCACGTCTACCGTGTCTCTACATACAATCCCTCAGTCTCAACTCCAACTCTGTAGCTACCACCAGCTGCAACCTCCACCTCCTCTCTGCCTCCATCTCTAGCAGATCTCAAAGATCGTTTTCTCCAACCTTCCTCCCAACTCATTCTGTTATCTCAGCACCCCAACCCCAAGGCATTCAGTGGACACCCTCCAGCCAAGCCTGCCAGAGAATCAGGAAGGCTAGTGAAGCAGGTAGGCAAGCTTCAGAACTTCTCTTCTCTCCTCCAAATCCAATCCCTCAGTCTAATCCCAAGCACTGTGGCAGACTAACTGTTGTAACTTCCCCTCACTGTTTGCCACCATTTCCAGAATATTAAGCAGATCCTGGTGGAACACCCTGCTTACTTACCTGCTGTGGATCCCCTCATCACTGCCTTTCTAGCCTAAGCCCATTCCTGAGTGACAGATCCAGATATCTAGAAACACATTTTACCTGCAATCCCCCATGGCCACATTTATCAAGATATTAGAATTATCTACCAGGCAATACACAACCATCACATCCTCTTAGACTCAGAGAAGACAGCAGAAACAAAGGAAGAAAACACCCAACCAAGAAAAACAAGCCCAGAAATCCTATCATGGTAGGCCTTGAGAATTGTGAGTTAGATGAAGCACAAGATAAAGATTCTAAAATAACTTTTATATATGTGATAGAGGTCTGATAGTGGAAATGAATGAAACCCTTAAAGAAATCTGTAAAAACACAAATAAACAGTGAAAGGAAATGAATAGAACAGTTCAAGACCTGAAAGTGGAAATAGAATCAATAAAGAAAACCCAAACTGGGGGAAATCTGGAAGTGAAAAATTTAGGAACTCAAACAGGAATATTAACAGTGTGTTAATATCCAAAAAATATATGGAGAACTCATAAAACTAGATATCAAGAAAACAAATCAAATTAAGAGATGAGGTACAGGTACAGAACAAAACAGAATTCTCAATAGCTGAGAAACACGTAAAGAAATACTCAACAATTTTTTTTTGTTTTTGTTTTTCAAAACAGGATTTCTCTGTGTAGTTTTGGTGCCTTTCCTGGATCTCCCTCTGTAGACCAGGCTGGCCTCAAACTCATAGAGATCTGCCTGGCTCGGCCTCCTGAGTGCTGAGATTAAAGGTGTATGCCACTGCCACCCAGCTACTCAATACTCTTAATCATCAGAGAAATTCAAATCAAAACTACTTTGAGATTTCATCTGACAGAGTGTCTATGATCAATAATACAAGTGATAGCTCATACTGGCCAGGATTTGGAGTAAGGGGAGCACCCATCCGTTGCTGCTGGGAATAAAGCTGCAAGGCCACTATGGAAATCAGTGTAGCAGTTCTGCAGGAAGAGGGGAACAGATCTAACTCAAGATCCATCTTTACTACTCTTGGGCCTGTACTCAAAGGATGGTCATCCTAACACAGAACACGGAGATACTTGCTCAAACATTTTCATGGGAAACAACCTAGATGTTCCTCAATAAAAGAATAGATAAAGAAAATGTGGTACATTACAATGATTTACAATGTGATATTAATCAGCTGTTAAAAATAAAATCTTGAATTTCCTAGTTTGTAATTCCTAGGATGGAACAGGACATAATCATCCTGAGTGAGGTAAACCAGACCAAGAAAGAATAATATGGTATATATTTGCTTGAATGTGGATTCGGGCTGCTAAATCAATGATAATCAATCTAGAATCCATAGAACTACATGTGTTAATTATATGGTAAGGATCTATGGGATACAGATAGAATTCCCTAGGCTGGATGGGAGTCCAAGAGTAGAAGTATTAAGTTGTGAGGAAGAGAGAAGAGGGGACTAGGGAGGAAATACAGGGAGAGATAACCAAAATTACAGGCCAATTGAAGGGTAGTATAAAAACCTAATATAATAGAAGAAACCTAAAATACATACATATACATATACATATACATATACATATACATATACATATACATACATATATATATATATATATATATATATATATATATATATATATATATATATATATATATATGAAGGCAATCTAAATGAAATCACCAATAATGGGGATGACAGAACCCCAACTGTCCATCTATTGTTACCAAATGAAGTTCTCAGTATAGGGATTGGATTACATCTAAGTGGGCTCTAGGACAAAAGGATCCTATGATAACTCGCAAACAACCTAGGCTGTTGCCAAGTCTGTAGATTGCTCTCTACAAACTCATGTTAAGGTCCTACTGCTGAAGATACCATTTACACAACTCATTGAATGTGGAGAATTCAAGCTAGTGCCTACATAGAGCCTTTACTCATACATGCTATTTTAATTGGCACAGGAAGGTACTCTGCATGCTACCAAGAGGAGGAACTTAAACCCCAGACCGAAAACCTTTGATCTACAATGATGTTCTGTATGCAAGATAGTCTAGAACAATGTTGACATAAAACTTTTTGGCAGTAACCAACTAATATTTTATTACATGGAAGTCTACTCCATGAAATGGAACCCATACCCAACACTGCTTGAGTGATCAAAAACCTGAGAATAAATAGCCCAGGGACCTAGGGGAAAACCAAATACTATTACTATACTATAAAATAATTTAGCAATAAAATGACTCCCAAAGATATTGTGCCAAACTCATAGATCAGTGAGTTGCCTAGCCATCATTAGAGAAGCTTATTCCTGATGAATATGGGAACAAATACAGAGATCTACAGCAAGACAATGCACAGAGTTAGAGGTCTTGGAACACTCAGTCCTAAACAGGATATCTCCAACAAATCCCTTCCATCAAGGCTCAAAGATCCCCATCAAAAAGGAGGTAGAAAGAATGTAAGAGCTAGAGGTGATGGAGGATACCAAGGAAACAAGGCCTTCTAAACACAACAGGACCGACACACATGAATCCACAGAGAATGAGGCAACATGCACAGGACATGCATGGGTCTATACCAGATGGTGTCTTAGAGCTGAAAATTGGAGTGGATGTATTCCCCCATCCCTAATCAAGAATCAATCTCAGATAGTTAAATACGGTAATTATTCACTTATAAGTGGATATTATTCATTAAGTAAACGATAATCAAGCTACAATCTGTAGACCCATGGAGGTTAGGTTAAGAGGAGGGGGCCTAGGGAAAACTCATGGATCTCCCTGGGCAGGGGAAATACAATAGATTTTACAGGCAGACTGGAGTGGGTGGGCATGCTAGCAGGGGGGTCAGATAGTGGGGAGATAGCTGAAATTGGGAATGCACTCATTTTGGATCTGATCTAAATTCCCTCTCCCCCCTCTCTCTCAGTCTTCCTCTCCTCTCCTCTCCTCTCCTCTCCTCTCCTCTTCTCTTCTCTCTCTCTCTCTCTCTCTCTCTCTCTCTCTCTCTCTCTCTCTCTCTCTCTCTCTCTCTCTCACACACACACACACACACACACACACACACAGATATAGGGTAGACTGAGAGATGAGAGAGAGAGAAAGAGACAGAGAGAGAGAACAAATGTTCAATTACAGTTTTTTCTCTTGTAAAACCATAAAGAAATGTACCACATTTACCTAAACCTGGTCTGAAATGTGAAATCATTTATCAGTGTTTCTTTTTTTTTTGTTTTTTTTTTCTTTCTTTTTTTTTTGTTTTTTTTTTAACCATACCACTTCGGACCTCAGAAGTTTACAGTGTTAAAAATTTAAATAGCTAAAGTAACTTAACTTGAACTCTTTGTATGTATGTATGTATGTATGTATGTATATATGTATGCACTTTAGGAAGCTTCTTTGGTAGTCTTCTTTTATATGATTTTTTTCATAAGGTCTTAGTGTTAGTTATTTACCTCCCTGTTGACCCCATATACCTTGCCATCTATCCTTCACACCATTTAATTCTGCTCACATTTTTTTCCTTCCTTTCTTTCTTCCTTCCTTCCTTCCTTCCTTCCTTCCTTCCTTCCTTTCTTTCTTCTCTTCCTCCCTCTCTCCCTCTCTCCCTTCCTCTCTCTTTTTTCCCTTTCTTTCTTCCTCTCTTTTTTCTTCTTCTTTTCTCTCCCTCCTTCTCTCTCTCCCCCTCACTCTTTCTCTTTCTTTCTTTCTTCCTTTCTTTCTTCTCTCTCTCCCTCCCTTCCTCTCCCTACCTTTCTCTCTCACTTTCTCTTGCACTTTCTTTCTTTCCTTATTTATTATCTCTTTCTTTCTTCTCTCTCACTCTTTCTTTCATCTTTTTTTCTTTCTCTTTCATCTTCCTACTAAACATCTCAGGCTATCCAACAAAATCACCAAGTCAGGAATGGGTTACTTCTATTGTAACTGTTGGTTAGTAGGATCTCATAGATGATCACATAGATGCCCAAATATTATAAGCTCCAGTAATTTTTCTTGAGCATTCTCCAGAACTTAAAAGTAAGATTATATTAGTGAAGATATTACATTCTTGAGTTATAGAATACGTGTAAACCAAATTGATATCAATCTCGAAGTTTCATTGCCGCCAGGTAGATTTTATAGTGCTTGAAGGTGCTAGCATATTACCAGAGGAGAAAAACAACCATTAATTTTACCCAGCTGTAAATTCTGTGAGCTACAGTAATGACCTGCCTGCAAGATATGATCTGAGAAAAGCAGATGCCATGGGAATAATAAATCACATTTTGATTGGATTTAAGATCTGCTCCATAAGAAGAAAACCATACCTAACATGGGCATCAGAACTAAGAACCTGTTGAGAAACCAGTTAGAGGTCCTAGGGGAGAACCTACTACACTACTAGCATTCTGCTAATGGGACACAGTATTAATCCAACTCCTAATGATATTTTTTTTTTGTTTCACCCATAGTTTAGTGCATCTCCCAATCTCATCAGAGAAACTTCTTTTTAAGGTCAATCACAATTAACCCAGAGAACAACAAGTGCTCAACGATAAGGGAATCAGTGACTTAGGAGTGTTCAGACCCCAATAGAACATCTATATCACACCCACTCATTTCAGATCTCAGGAATCATTGTGGAAGAGGGTATAGAAAGCCTCAAAGAGCCAGAAGAAGTGGATGACTATGAGGAAAGAGTATTTTCTAAGCACAATAGGGCAGTTGCACATACAAACTCACTGTGGATTTGTTGGCACACACAAAACCTGTGCAACTCTAGCTAGGCAAAATTTCAGCATTGAGGAGCAGGAGTGGGCATGAATTCCCTCCCTAAGCTAAGAAAATATCATTAGTAATTGGCAGCCACTGAGAGAATGAGAGGTAGTTTTCTTTAAAGACCCTGGTAGATTTAACACACTCCTGTTGATGATCACACACTTAACTAGGAGTGATAGAAATTGTAGCTGGAGTTTTCTCCAGTCCTGCTCAGACCCGCAGCCACTCAGACCCAAATAAACACACAGATGCTTATATTACTTAAACTGTTAGGGCTAATGGCTCAGGCTTATATTATCTAGTTCTTATATCTTTTTTTTTTTGTTTGTTTTTTGTTTTTTTGGTTTTTTTTTTTTGATTTTTCGAGACAGGGTTTCTCTGTGTAGTTTTGTACCGTTCCTGGAACTCACTTTGTAGACCAGGCTGGCCTTGAACTCACAGAGATCCACCTGCCTCTGCCTCCCGAGTGCTGGGATTAAAGGCGTGTGCCACCACCGCCCGGCTTAGTTCTTATATCTTAAATTAACCCATTTCTATTAATCTATAAGTTACCACATGGCTTGTGACTTACTAATACCTTACATCTTGCTTCTCATGGCCGTGGTGGTTGGCAGCGTCTCCTGACTCAGCCTTCCACCTCCCAGCATTCTCCTCTCTCTTTGTCCCGCCTATACTTCCTGCCTGGCTACTGGCCAATCAGCATTTTATTTATCAACCAATCAGAGCAACACTTTCACAGCATGTAGAACATATCTACAGCAAGAAATATTAGTGGGAAAAATTGGATTTAAAATAATGAGGGCATAAATACAGGTGGGTAGGAATTGTGAGGTGGATCATGGAGGGGATGGAAAAAGGGATAAAATATTCAAATTACAAAGTAAGAAATTCTTGAAGAATTAAAGAAATAAAAATATATTAAAAGCAAAATAAAATAAAACATCCTAAAAGCTGAGGAGGATATCTGCTTTATTCTCAATTCCAAGTACACTTATTAGTAGGTTAAGATATAAATACTGTGGAGAATGTAGAAAAATAATTCTAAAACTAATTTTACTGAGTCCAATGAGTAATATTCACTGTAATTTATTCTGCATCATCCTATTTCTGAGAAGCTCTGTGTAGAAAAGTGTAGATGTATTCTATACAGATGATTGCAGTGAGTGCACACAGGTTACTACAAAGATTTGGGGTGAAATATCAGGCTAAAATGTACAAAGAATTTAAGAATGAAGATCAGAATAGATAATAACATGTGTTTAAAATTCAGTGTTTTTTTTCTTTTTGTCGTGTTTCATGTCTTAACACATTTTTCAAATCTCCCAATTCAGCTTTAGCTCTTTATCCTTGATGCAAATGTATGCTACTAATAGGTGCCTTTTAAGATGAAAGCCTTTTTTTCTGGTCAAACTTGGAATTGAAAACAAATTTTTGCCCCATTGAATTATAAAACCATTCAAAAATTTTTTCTATGAATTTTATAGTCAATATTTAAGCCAAATTTTACTCTGTATTCAAATACATAGAGCAAAGTTCAGAAAGAGAAAAATATCTACATGTCCTATAAACTGCCTTTTGACTTTATATTTCATTAATCTGAAACCCACAGATAGATTTGTTGTTTTCCTAAATATCAGTGAAACTACTTCTGTTTTCTGTTAAGATGTGGAAGATGAATGAGACCACTGTGTGTTGCCATTCTTGCTATGGAAGTAATATGAACATCTTGTAAAGTAATGATTCTAAACCAATCTCATCTTTGGACTCAGGAGAGATATGATTACTTTTTTCTCTTGTGGACTACCAAACAAGGTATAGGATCGCCTAGAAATGAAAGACTTGCAGTATGCACATAGTGCCAGATTGTGAGCTATAAGCTAAGAATACCGAGGAAGCAGCTGCTTCTATATTAACAAATCAATATCTATCCACGATTTTCTAAAGGGCCAACACCTAATGTCTAGTATAAGTATACTGAAGGTTGGGTCAGAGAAAGAGATATGCTATCAACCTTCAAAATATCCTGTAGGTGGGAAGGATATCTACTGCAGTAGCTCTCCAAAACCAGGTGGCAAGGTATGAACAATATAAAAATGCCTGTGAAGTACTCAAGCCCCTTCAGGGTCAGGGCAGGATTTCTCAAAAAAAGCATTTGTAATTCATTGTGCTTTCACATAATACAATATATATAGCATTTATGTAATACAAAAGATATTTGTCAGCAAAATGTTGTCTGTTCTTTCATAACCAATCTGTCTAACTATCTATCATCCATCATCACCAGCTATCTATCTATCTATCTATCTATCTATCTATCTATCTATCTATCTATCTATCATCTATCTATCTATCTATCTATCTATCTATCTATCTATCTATCATCTATCTATCTATCTAGCATCTATCTATCTATCTATCTATCTATCTATATCATCTATATATCTATATATCTATCATCTATCTTATCTATCTTATCCATCTTTCCCTCCCTAGCCACTCCCTTCCTATTCCCTTTCTCCTCCTCTCCTCCTCTTTCTTCCCTTCATTATCCTTCCCTCTCATTATTAATATTCTTGAAGTTTATTTTTCCATACACTTAAGCTCTTCTATTACTGCTTTTAAATATTTAAACTATGTACCCTTCTAAAGCTAATGATAAACATTTGAGGAGATATTTCTAGTTCACACAGTTTATAGTATATGCCATATCTAGCACTTCTTGGTCCTGGAAATCTGACTAGGACAACAAGGAAATGAAGAAAGGACAAACACATGTACAGCAAAGCTCAGATCAGGTGTGTCACACTTGTTCTGATGGAGAAGTACCAAGTACACAATAACCCCAAATCTTAGCATGTTTATCACGTGTAGTATGAGAAGGGTGTTAGCTAGTTATGGTAAGTGGTCTCCCTGGATGAGCAGTCTCATGCTGCTAATCAGAGAGATGGAAGCTGCAGCTGCTAATTTTTTCACTCACTGGTCACTCATTTCTTAAACACTCAAATTAGACAAAAAGAAACCTTAGCCACACCTCTGAATTTTACCTGGAGAAAGAATGTTCTAGTTCCCATGGGTATGAGGAATTTGTTCTCAACAATAATAAACATTCATTTACCTTTTTATTGGGCTTTATTCTCATTTTTCAGAAGGCAAATTATATTTGTGAGCTAGCATTTTGTTTAGAACATTTTCATATTTACAAAAAAAAATGTGTGATGGGAGACATTTGTATTTTATATACCTTCTTTGAAGGTCAATACTGAGTATTAACTTGACAAAACCTAGAGTTTCTAGAATAAAAAGTCTCTGGAAATCCCTTGACTGATTATCTTGTTTAGGTTATTTGGGGAGGGAAGATCCAAACACAAAGTTTTCAGAACCATTCCCTGGGCTTGGGTTCTGTATTGAATGGAAAGTGGAAACAGAGCTGAGCACTAGCATCCATCACTTTCTGTGTTTTTACTACAGATGCAGTGTGACCCTCTGCTTCCTCAGTCACACCACCATAACTTCCCCACTTTTATGGAATGTATCCCAGAGTTGTGAGGGAAAACAAATTTCCTCCCTTGTTGTTTTTATAGGGGTATGTGATCACAGCAAGAGGAAAAATAACTAGTACATCAATCATACAATGTATCCCAAAATCTTATTTTAATTTGGTATACAGTTACATTAGTATGTCACTGATTATTGAAGTTTCTTCCTTTGTCTTAAATTCTTAGTTTTTGTCTGGAATCCTAGTGATTGAACTACAATCCATTTGCGTTCTTCTGTCACACTAGGCATCCTTCAGCTATGATCTTTTCTCCACTTTCCTTGTTTCTTACTATCTTAATAGTCTTAAAGAGTAGTTACAAATTTCAAGTACATTCTCCGATTTTTCAAAGTTTTGGGTACAGAATTGTTTATATACTTCCTTTCATTGTTAATGTTCATAGGCTAAGTAGCAGTGACACTTTTTACATTTCTGGTGGGGTTAGTTTGGGGTTTTGTTTTCTTTTGGTTGCCAATGTAGCTAGGCTAAAAATTTATCAATTTCACCTATATTTTCAATGGGCCAAGAACGAGAGTAATTTTTTATTATTTTTTGTTCATTTATTTTACATACTGACCACAGTTTCCCCTCCCTCCTCTCCTCCCATCCCCTCCTTGCTGTTGGATACCTTCCTGTATGCTGTGAATATGTGTTACTCTGATTGGTTGATAAATAAAACTGCATTGTCCTATGGCAGGGCAGGATAGAGTTAGGCAATACATTCAAACTAAGGGTGGAGTTGAGGGAAATGCCAGCCCACCATGGAAGGAGCAACAAAATGCCAACAGACTTGTAATGCCACTGCCACATGGCAACAGTTAGATTAATAGGAGTGATTTGAGTTAAGTTATAAGAACTAGCTAGCAAGAATCCTGACCCATAAGCTATACAGTTTGTAAGTAATATAAGCCTCTCTGTGTTTACTTGGGACTAAGCAGCTTCGGGACAAGGGTGGGAAAGATTCTTCCCAACCTCAGGGCTGAGTAGGACCTAAGAAACTTTCTGCTACACCTCTGTCCCCCTCTTTTCTATCCCCCACCCCATCCACTCCTCCTCTGTTTCCATTCAGAAAGGGACAGACCTCCCATGGAGGTCAACAAAGCATAGCACATCAAGTTGAGGCAGGACTAAGATCCTCCCCACTGCATCAAGTTTGCTTGGGGATTGGGTTCCCAAAAGGCAGATCAAGTGCCAGGGACAGGTCCTGATTCTACTGTTAGAGGCCCCACAAACTGACCAAGCTACACAACTGTCACACACACACACACACACACACACACACACACACACACACACACACACACACACACACACACACGCAGAGGGCTTAGGTCGGTCCCATACAGGCTCCCAAGGTATTGGTCCAGAGTTGGTGAGCTCCCTCGAGCTCAGATCAGCTGTCTCTGTGTTCACCTGTCATAATTTTGACCCACCCTGAACCAGAGTATTCAAGTGTGCTTTCTACAGAAATATAAGAACCACAGTTCAAAGTTTAGATGCCCAAGTGTGTATAAAAATTGTATGTTGTTCCACACATGCTGCAACTTCAGCACTGAGAAAATAGAGACAACAGGATTGCTGAGACACAAGTAGAAGGAAACAATATATGCTCCGGGTTCACGGAAAGTCTCTGCCTCGGAGAAGTAAAGTGGAGAGAAATATACGAACATATCTGATATGCTCTGGTATGTACCACAACACGGATTAGAACACCCTCGTACATGTGTGCATATCTACATCAATACTTCCCTCTGCATATCTCTACGTCTTCCTTTGTCTGCCTCTGTCTCTCTCTCACACAGGACCAGTTTTAATTTTATCTGTGGTTTTCCTATTGTTCCATTTGATTGATTTCTGCTATTTTCTAAAGTATTTTTGTCGGTTTTTTTAGCCTTAAATTCCTTCTATTTTGCAACTGACTTAAACACAAGAGCTTTGAATAAATTACTACAGAGCTCTTTACTTTCCAGTATATTTAAGCAATGCTATAAATTACCTTCTAAAACTATTGCTTCACATAGTATTCATAAATAGTATATTTGCTGTCTTTTATTAAAAAATATTTTAATTCATATCAAGACTTTCCTTTGATTCAAGTATTCTTTAGTATTGTATCAGGTGTTATTCAAGTACTTAAGGACTTTTTGGCTATTGGCCTCCAGTTAAAACTCACTGTGGTCTCAGAACATATTTTATATGATTTATTTATAAAAGCTATTCAGGGGCTAGAGGTATGACACAGAACTTATGAGCATAATAGGTCCTATTCTTGCAGAGGACCCAACTTGATCCTTAGGACTTATGTCAGGTGGATCCCAGCCACAAGAAACTCTAGCTCTAGGGAATCTAAAGCCTTCTATGTCCTTTGAAGTTACTGTAATCATGTCTTATACCCCGCTCATCACCCTCACACACGTACATGATATATATATATATATATATATTTTTTTTTTTTTTTGGTTTTTCAAGACAGGGTTTCTCTGTGTAGCTTTGCGCCTTTCCTGGAACTCACTTGGTAGACCAGGCTGGCCTCGAACTCACAGAGATCCACCTGGCTCTGCCTCCCGAGTGCTGGGATTAAAGGCGTGCGCCACCACCGCCCGGCCATGATATATTTTTTAAATCTTAAAAATTTGTTCAACTGTGCTTTATGAACAAAGACAATGATTTATGTTAGTAAATATGTTCCATGTGATCTTTATAATAATGACATGACTACTGTATAAAATACTCTACAAAAGTTAATTAAAGATTTTCTTTTAGTCAACTACATATTTATTGATTTGTTGATTTTGTTGGCTATTTAATCAATCAAATACTAAATTAGCACTGTTAAAAATCTCTTCAACAACAGCAGTTCATCTGCATATCTTAGCAAGTATCTAAGATGTTTCCTAAGGTCTTGACATATTATTGCTATGTGCACACATATTACGGGTTTTAAAATTATATTCCTTTGTCAATACACAATACCTTCTTTATATTTAATAATATTTCTTCAAACAAAGTCATTTTTATTGAAATTAAAGTATCTACTCTAGTTTTCTTATGTCGCCCCAAGCCTACACAAAGAAATACTGAAAATCGAATAAAGCTGGTAGTGGGAGAGAGGGTCCTCCTGAAGAAAAGCCACACTAATTGTTTGTCTAGTGCCAAACATCCCTGAGAATATGTATAAAATAACATTATATAGACTCAACAAATATACTTAGGAGTATATGTACATATGCAAATACATATACAAATGCAAGAATAATGACTGGGAAAGGGGTTATGAATTTGAGGGAGAGCATGTAGGTGTATATGAGGGGGTTTGGAGGAAGGAACCTGAAGTGAGAAGCATTGTAAACAGATTCCATTCTCAAAAATAAAGAAAAAAAATGTTTGTGATATATGATATATCTATGGAAAATCCAGCTGTTTGGAGGGATTCAAATCAGATCTGATAGCCATGTTTACTAGGAAAGCCAAGGTGGATCAACTTCATTCTTAATTTTGACTAAATTAGTCTCAGAGTTTTGTAAGAAAAAGAAAAAAGAAAATATAGATATGAGGTAGATCACTGAATCTACTGAGAAAAAAGATAAAGAAACAATAGGATAAATGGGTAGATCATTGAAGCTACACTAAAAAGAAAAAGGAGAAGATATAAAAATGACAAAAGGTAGATTATTGAAACTTTTATAAAAAAAAAAGAGAGAATATAGATATAAGATAAAAAAAAGGAGACTATTGAATCTACTTTTTAAAAAGGAACTACTTGTTTTAAATAGGATAAGTAATGAAATTTTCTTTTGTCTGAGTTTATAAAATGTTACTGGACTGGACATTGTTATATTTAATGGAGTTTTTTGTCTGAATCTGTCAAATGTTATTGGACTAGACATCGTTAATGTAATCTTGACTGTGTATATTGTATATACTTATTGGACATAATTTTTCTTGCATTAGTTATAAGTTTTTTAAATTTTAGACAAAAAAAGGAGAAATGTGGTGGTATTGTGTTCCCTGAAATATTGTAAACTCCACTAAACATATAGAGCCAAATAAATCATAGAGCCAGATATATTCAGATCAACACTGGAAGTCTTCATATAAGGTGGGACCCATGTCCAGTTTAATGAATTCCACATTTTTGTTTAATAGAGTTTCTGCAGTAGCTCTTTGTGCCCTTCAGCTCTCAGGAAACCATAAGCATTTAATTCAATGCTCTCTTCTCCAGATGATCACCATCATCTTGATTTCACCGATAGGTTTCCCAGTTCAGATGTTTTAGGCAGTTCATGTGAAGTTCATGAGAAAGAAGGGGTCCAACGTCTTGGCCAGGTACTCCTCTTTGATGCCTCCTCTGGAATGAATCTATCATCCACTGGTAGGCCTGCCTGAGAACAGCAGACTCCCTTTCTTGGTTGGCACAGAGGAGGCATTCATGAAGCTGGTCCAGTTTTTTCAGATCCTTGGTGACCTGTACAAGACTACAGCTTGCCCTTGTAGAACTCAACCCTCTTCAAATATGGCTTGACGGATTTTTACTGTGCATAGAAACTACTCAAATCAGGCACTAGATCCTTTATCATAGCCATGCAGAAGAGGACTGATTGTTGAGAATTGTTTGAGACCTGTGTCTATCCTCTGCATGCCAGAGTATTCCTTTGGGTAATGTTCATGATGCAAGAGCCACAGATCCCACATGATCTTTGGAAACCCAAGGTGGATAGACTTCATTCTCAATCTTGATTAAAGCATCCAATACCACTGGGAGTCTGAAAATATGGTGGAACACACATCCAGTCGTAAGGGTTCTACATTTTTGATTAAGGGAGTTTCTACAATAGCTGTCTGTACCATTCAGCTCTCAGGAAACTGCAGGCAGACTAAAAGGAGCACAGTAGCAAGGAAACCACACCTCAAGGAAGCCTCAATTGTCAACTTCTTGGATACAGACATTAGTCCCCTCTGTCTCCCTTTTAATTGGTTTCATCATGGTATAACTCTTCCTTATTTTCAGGTAGAGATTTTTTTTTGTGTGTGTGTGTGTGACTTTGTCTTTTAATGTGACACAATTTTAGAATGAAAATTAGACATGATATATTAGGAAATAATATCTGAGGTCAGTAAGCTTCCAGTGTGAATTTTCATGTTCATCTAGACAGGCACTCTCTTCAAACTAGACATGCGTGGAAGAGTTCTTTCCATAATGCTTCTGTTACTATGGTGATTGCAGTCAAGGCAGACAAGTGTTCCATAATCCCATGTTAAGCCTCGGTTTTTTGTGTCTCTTTTCCTAGTTTGTCAATGCAGGTGAAGTAGGTAGTATGTGGAATACCTCAGAAATTTCTACTCCATCAAGTCAGATTAGGTCCGGGAAAGCCCCCTTGTGAAGCTCAGGAAACTCTTCTATGAGTATATGTCAAACACTTCAGAAAGTTTATTTTATCCCTTACCCAGCAAGAAGAAAAACCTTGTTGTTGTTGTTGTTGAACACTTAAAATTAAAACACTGTATAGTTCTTATTTTTGTACTTTGCCCCAAGATACCCTTAATTCACAAAGGATGCAGACTCTACTTTCAGTAGGAATTGGACATTTTCATGCCTAACTTCTTGGCTCTGTCAACTTTTGTTCCAGAATCAGATCTCACTTCTAACTTCTGTGCCTACCTGTTTGTTCAGAGATAGGGTGATAAATGCCCTGCAGCTTAACAAGCACCAGAAACATCAGATGCACATTTTGCTTAACCTTTTATTATTATTTTGTTGTAAGTATATAAAGGACAGTTTCAAAGCCCTTCACACTGTGAAGTGGTATCTGGGACTTCATATTCATGGGATTAATAAAGTATCTGCTTCTGTTTGTATCTGTTCAATTATTTTTATCTTTCAAATTTTATTTGTAATTTTATTTATTCTTTTGGATGTACTACAGTTTCAGATATATGTGTTCAGAATAATTTCTCCAAGATTATGGCTGTGATTGTTCATTTCCAGAAGACTCCCTTCAACTGCACACACATTTTAATTGTATTTACTGCCTTTTATTGTACTTTCTTTTATGATTATTACTTTTTTCTGCATTAATTTTTTTCTTCTGTATATTTTTGTCCTAGCTCCTCCATGAATCATAATATTCTCAGGCTTCCAAGACATTTTTTTGTAAAAATTATACAGTTCTAATGGAAATGTGTTAATGCCTCTTTCAAACATGTGAATCACCTTTATATGAGTAATAAGGTTTATTTTCACAGTTAGTGAGGATAAATATTCTTATTAATCATTCTGTAAATGTTAGGAAGAATTATGTTATAAAACAGTTTGTTCTGAAGTTTTCTTTGAGGAGAGCTTTATTTCTGATTCATCTCCATCACTTATAACTGGTTTATTCTCTAATTTCCAGTTTCTTAATACTTCATGTTAAGTATAGTATACCTTCATGTTTGTATGTTACACCTTTTATCTATGTTGTCCAAGTGGTTAACATATATTTGCTTAGCAATTTCTTATGGTCATAGATAATTCTTTGAAATCTATTGTACTGCTTTTTTAAGATTGAAAGCCTTCACATTATAAGAAGTGTTACCATGAATTTACATTTAATTTTTCAGGACATTTTCGATGTTCTTTTAAATTTCTTCTTGACCTGGCTATATCTTCATGAATGAATTGTTTGAATTCTACATATTCATTATTTTTAGGAATACCCCGCCACTGATTTTAGGTTTCATAATGCACTGGTCAAAACTGATGTTGAGTATGATTTGAGACTGCTTAGGTTTGCTAAAATTTACTTTTTGTCCTAATATAATGTGGTCAAGAATGTCCCATATTCACATGATGAGAATATGCCCTACATGATCCACTGACTCCTCAAAAATGATATAAAAATTTGTCACATATGTAATTTTTTGATAAAATAAAATTTAATACATACTCTTCTACTTATATATTTTTTGCAAAATAATTTGAGGTAAGACTAAGGACCTCACCTTGTATTAAGGCTGAGCAAGGCAATCCAGTATGAGGAATAGTATTCCATAAGCTAGGAAAAGGTTCAGGGACAGCCTATACTCCCATTGTTAGGACTCCCACAAGAGGACCAATCTAGACAACTGTCACACATATGCAAAGTGCCTACATAAGTCCCATAAAATCTCCTTGGCTATTGGTTCAGTCTTTGTGAGCTCCTATGAGCCCAGCTTAGTTGATTCTGTGGGTTTTCTTGTGGTGCCCTGAACCATCTGGCTCCTAAAATCCTTTCTCCTCCTCTTCTGCAGGATTCCTAAAACTCAGTCTAATGTTTGGCTGTGGGTCTGCATCCATTTCCATCAGTTGCTGAATGAAGCCTCCCTAATGAAAATCGGGCTAGGCACTAATTTGTGAGTATAGCAGAATATTGTTAGGCATCATTACATTGAAATTGTTTCTCCAGTCATGTTTAGTTCTATCCAGCCTGTGAGTTCTAGTGCTCCTGGCATTATCAGAGGTGGGCTTACTCTCTTGGCATAGGTTTTAGGCTAAACCAGTCATTGACTGGCGACTCCATTAATCTCTCGGCCACTGTTGTGCCTGCACATCCCATAGGCAGAACACACTGTAGGTTGAAGGTTATGTGGATGGATTGGTGTCTCAGTTTCTCTACTGGAAGCCTTGCCTGGTCACTGGAGATGGCCAGTTCAGGCTATGTAAATGCTATTGCTAGGAGTCTTAACTGGGATCATCCTTGTAGATTCCTGGAAGATTCCCTTGCACCAGGTTTCTATCTGACTCTGAAATGTGCCCCCTTTCCAGTAGTCTATTTTCATGATCTCCCCAAGGCCCTCAGATTGATCACTTACGTTCTCATTCCCACCCACCCAAAGTTCACTCACAAAATCTCTTTTATTTCCCCTTCTCAAGGAAATCAAATTGTTTACCCTTGAACCTTCCATGATACCTAGTATCTCTGGGCCTGTGTATTGTAGCATAGTTATCCTTTATTTTATGGTTAATACCCACTTTTAAGTGACTACATGCCATGTTTGTTTTCTGGTTCTATGTTACCATGCTCTTGGATCAGTAGGATTAACAGTAAAGCTGGACATTTTACCAGAAACAATCTACAGATTCGGTCAATCTTCATTACAATCCCAACACATTTCTTTCTTTTTTTTTTTTTTCTTTTTTTTTTTTTTTAATTTATTTTGCAATACAATTCAGTTCTACATATCAGCCACGGATTCCCTTGTTCTCCCCCCTCCCGTCCCCCTCACCTTCCCCCCAATCCCCCCCCCATTCCCATCTCCTCCAGGGCAAAGCCTTCCCCACAGACTGAGGTCAACCTGGTAGACTCAGTCCAGGTAGGTCTAGTCCCCTCCTCCCAGGCCGAGCCAAACAATCCTGCATAGGCCCCAGGTTTCAAACAGCCAACTCATGCAATGAGCACAAGATCTGGTCCCACTGCCTGGATGCCTCCCAAACAGATCAAGCCAATCAACTGTCTCACCCATTCGGAGGGCCTGATCCAGTGGGGACCCCTCAGCCATTGGTTCATAGTTCATGTGTTTCCATTCATTTGGCTATTTGTCCCTGTGCTTTATCCAACCTTGGTCTCAACAATTCTCGCTCATATAAACCCTCCTCATTCTCGCTAATTGGACTCCCAGAGACCCACCCGGGGCCTAGTCATGGATCTCTGCATTCAGATCCCTCAGTAGTTGGATGAGGTTTCTAGCACAACAATTAGGGTGTTTGGCCATCCCATCACCAGAGTAGGTCAGTTCGGGCTGTCTCTCAACCACTGCCAGTAGTCTGTTGTGTGGGTATCTTTGTGGATTTCTGTGGGCCTCTCTAGCACTTTGCTTCTTCCTATTCTCATGTGGTCTTCATTTACCATGGTCTCCTATTCCTTGTTCTCCCTCTCTGTTGTTGATCCAGCTGGGATCTCCCGCTCCCCCAAGCTCTCTTTCCCTCAACCCTCGCCTTTCATTACCCCCACTCATGTCCAGCTATACCACTCTTGGGCATATACCCAAGAAATGCTCAACCACACCATAAGAGCACTTGTTCAGTTATGTTCATATCAGCATTGTTTGTAATAGCCAGAACATGGAAACAACCCAGATGCCCTTCAACTGAAGAATGGATAAACAAAATGTGGTACATATACACAATGGAATACTACTCAGCAGAGAAAAACAATGGCATCATGAGGTTTGCAGACAAATGGATGGATCTAGAAAAAATCATCCTGAGTGAGGTAACCCAGACTCAGAAAGACAAACATGGTATGTACTCACTCATAGCAGGATACTAGACATGAAACAAGGATGACTTGTCTGCTACTCACATCACCAGGGAGGTTACCTGGAAAACAGGACCCCAAGAAAGACACAGGGATCACCCAATGACAGAGAAATGGAATGAGATCTACATGAACAGCCAACACATTTCTTTATAGACCTTGAAAGAACAATACTCAACTTCATGTGGAAAAACAAACCAACAGGATAGCAAAATTCCTGTACAAGACAATAACTTCTGGAGTATCACTATCCCTGATTTCAAGTTCCACTACAGAGCTATAGTTATAAAAATCTGCATGATATGAAAACAGACAGCTGGATCAGTGAAATTATATTGAAGATGTAGACATAACTCCATATACCTATGGACACCTGATTTTCAACAAAGAAGCCAAATTCATACAAAAAAAGAAGACATCTTCAACAAGTGGTGCTGGTATAACTGAATATAGGCATCTAGAAAAATACAAATAGATCCATATGTATTGCCCTGCACAAAACTCAAGTCCAAGTGGATCAAAGACATCAACATAAATCCAGATACACTGAATCTGACAGAAAAGAAAGTAGGAAATAGCACTGAACGCATTGGCACAGGAGACCACTTTTTAAATATAATACCAGTATCATAGACACTGAGATTTACAATTAATAAATGGGACTTCCTGAAACTGAAAAACTTATGCAAGGCAAAGGATACGGTCAATAAGACAAAATGGCAACCTACAGAATGGAATAAGATTTTCATTAACACCACATCTGACAGAGGGCTGATCTCCAAAATATATAAAGAACTCAAGAAAATATACATCAAAATACCAAATAATCCAATTAAAATGGGGTACAGATCAAAACAGAGAATTCTGAACAGAAGAATCTCAACGAGCAGAGAAACACTTAAAGAAATGTTCAATATTCTTAGCCATCAGGGAAATGCAAATGCAAATGACTCTGACATTCCATCTCAAACCTGTCAAAATGGCTAAGATCAAAAATACAAGTGACAGACAGTTCATGCTGGAGAGGATGTGTGGCAAGGGAAACACTCCTCCACTTCTTGTGGGAGTTCAAACATTTACAGCCACTTTGGAAGTTAGTGTGGCAGTTTCTCAGAAAACTGAGAATCAACCTACCAGAAGACCCAGCTATACTGCTCTTACACATATACACAAAGGATATCACAGTCTGAGGGACCAGCTCTCAGAACTGCAACTAGGGTTGTAAAGAAAATGCTTTCAGAGTAGCGGGACTTACAAATAATTCTTACTTATCTGAGCGAATAAGACTTATACACATACTGATGATTGTTCTCTTTATTTTTTCTCAAGCTTCTACCTCTTGTTCTATCTTTCCTTATATCCATCCCATGGAAAGTAAAAAATGTTACATCTGAGGGAGGAATAACAATGGCTTCAGATTGTAACCTGAGGCCATGGTCACAGTGCCCAGTGAGACAAGCTGCTGAAGAATTTTGTAGGGAGTAGGTCTTTGTCAGCCAGACTTAGCAAGTGGAGAACTAGCACCAAAGTTGCTTTGTGTCTGACCTGGGTTCCACAATTAGATATTTGGGAATTTGTCCTTGTGCATTATTTGCAGGGGCAACTAGTTTATTTTAGATTTGAAAATCTTTCTTTATAGCTGAGAATACTGTCATTTTCCTATGTCAGTCTGAGTAATAAAAAAAATCTTAGTATTATTTCTATTCATGAAAATTATAGAGTTTAAGAAGAAATAATCTACAGCTATATGTGTGCCCAGTAGATGGAATATATTGACGAGATAAACATACAAGCAGTGGAGAAAATAGTGATCGCTGTTTTTAGGGAGGAAATGTAGCAGCACATGAGAAAAATTACAGAGAGAGGCAACTGGTTTTCAGAGTCTGGTCCAGTAAACCTTGCTTGACGGTATTCCTCCATCTGAGAATTATTTATCTGGTGGGTTGACACCTGAACTATCAGTTGCCATCTGCTGTATAGTCTTGTGGCCTCTGGTAAAGCCATTGCGACCAGCAGCTCTCAGCAGATGCTCAATCAAACCAGAAGTATCCTTGCTCAACTATATTCATAGGAGCTTTATTTGTAATAGCAGAACCTGGGAACAACCTAGATGTCCCTCAACTGATGAATGGAAAAAGAAAATGTTAGTACACTTACACAAAGGAATATTACTCAGCTGCTAATAACAATGACATCAAGAAATTTGCAGGCAAACAGATGGAACTAGAAAATATCATTCTGAATAAGGTAACTTGGACCCTGAATGATGTCAGTTTTTAAATGACTGAGTGATACCCCAACGTGTAAATTTAACAAATTTTCACTACCCATTATTATGTTGAGGGACATGTATGTTTTTTATAATTTCTGGCTATTATGAATAAGGAAGCACTGAACACAGTTAATCAAGTGTCTTTGTTGTAGGTTGAAGAGTAAATTGGGGACAGGACCAAGAGTATTAAACCTGGATCTTGAAGTAGATCCATCCCAGTATTCCTGATAGTAGTCCTGATTTCCATAATGACTGTACAAGTTTGCACTCCCACCAGCAGTGGCCACAATGAGCTGCAATTTGTTTTATTGAACTTATCCCTTATGACAACTGCAAAATGAAATTTCAAAATAGTTTTGATTTGAATTTCCTGATGGCTAAGGATGTTTAACAGTTCTTTAAGTGTTTCTTGGCTTTTTGAGTTTCCTCTATTGAGAACTCTCTGTTTTGATGTGTATCCCAGTTTTCAATAGAAATATTAGTTTTCTTAACTCCTGTTTCTTAAGTTCTTTAAATATTTTAGACATTGACCTTGTATTAGATATGACATTGGTAAAAATCTTTTCTCATTATGTAGCCTGCCACTTAGAATGATAGTGTCTTAGCCTTGCACTTTCATGAGTTACCTTTATTAATTGATCTCAGTGCCTGTACTACTGGTGTTCTGTTCAGAAAGTCTTCTCCTGTGTCAGTGAGTTCAAGGCTATTCCTCACTTTCTCTTCTACCAGGTTTATTGTGCCTGGTTTATGTTGCAATTTTGATCCATTTGGACTTCAGTTTTGTGCAGGGTTATAAGCATAAGTTTATTTGGATTCTTCTACACATCACCACCCAGTTTGAACTATTTTTTACACCATTTGTCTTTTTTCAAGTGAGCTTTTCTAGTTTCCATATCAAAAATTAGATGCCTTTCGGTGTGTGGATTAATGTCTGCGCCTTCAATTTGGTTCCCTTAATCACTGTGACTGTTTTGTGTCAATACCATGCTGTTGTTTATTACCATAGCTTTGTAGTACAACTTGAAATTGGGAATGGTGATACCTCTAGCAACAATTCTTTTATTACTCAGGATCATTTTGGCAATTCTTGATTATTTTGGTTTTTTTTTTTCAAATTCCAGTTGAGAATTTTCCTTTAAAGAGCTGTGAAAAAATGTGTTGGGATTTTGAAAGGGATTGCATTGAATCTGTAGATTGCTTTCGGTAGGATGGCTATTTCTACTGTAAATTCTACCCATCTATGAGCATAGGAGATCTTTCTGTCTTCTGATATCTTATTAAATTTCTTTGTTGTCTATCTTCAAGTTTTTAATCATACAAATATTTCACTTGCTTGGTTAGAGTTACTCCCAAACTATTTTACACAACTGGAGGCTATTGTAGAGCTATTGTTTGCAGGATTTCATGTCAGTCTATCTGTCATGTGTATATATGAGGGCTACTGGTTTTTGTGAGGTCATTTTTTAATCCGGTGTCTTTGCTGAAAGTATTAATTATCTATAGGAGTTTCCTGATGAAATTTTTTGAGTTAACCACATACACTACCATATCTTATGCAACTAAAAATATTTTAAGTTCTTCCTTTACAATTTGTATCCCCACAATGTTCTCCAGTTGTCTTGTTGCTCTAAGATTACAAATACTGTATTAAATAGGTGTGGAAAGAGTGCACAACATTGTCTTGTCCCTCATTTTAATGGAATTGCTTTGAGTTTTTCTCCATTTAGGTTAATGTTGACTGTGGGCTTATAAACTGCTTTGTTTAGGTATATTCCTTGTTTCCCTAATCTCTCTAGAACTTTCATAATTAGGACTGTTAGATATTGGCAAAGACCTTTTCTGCATCTAAAAAGATGAGTCTGCAGATTTTATCTTTTGATTTTTTTACAGAGTGGATTATATTTATTGATTAACATATGTTGAGCCATCCTTTCATCTCTGGAATTAGGTTTATCATTCTTGTTTATCATGATACTTGTTTATCACGGATGCTCTTTTTGATGAGTTCTTTGATTCAGGTATAATTAATTTTTTTAGTGTTTTTAATATATGATCACAAGGGAAATTGGTCTGTAATTCTCTTTTGTTGGATCTTTATGTAGTTTTTATAGCAGCGTTACTGTAGCCTTGCAAAATTAATTGGGCAATGTTCCTTCTGTTTCTATTTTGGACTAATTTGAAGAGTATTGACATTAACCTTTCTTTGAAAGTCTGGTAAATTTCTGTGCTAAAACCATTTAGTCCTGGGCTGATTTTGTTTGGGAGATTTTTAATGACTGCTTCTATTTCACTCAAAGTTATAGGTCAGTTTAAATTGCTTATCTGATCTTGATTTAATTTGGTGATTGTTATGTATCAAGGGAATTATCCATTTCTTTTAGATTTACAAATTTGTTGGAGAAAAGGCTTTTAAGTATGTCCTTATGATTCTCTGGGTTTCCCCAGTGTTTGTTGTTATGACTCTGTTTTCATTTTTAATTTTGTTAATTTGGATATTCTTTCTCTGTTCTTTAATTTGGATGATAAATTATGAATCCCATTGATTTTTATCAAAGCACCGAACTCTTTGTTACATTGATTCTTTGTATTTTGTTGTTGTTGCTGCTGTTTATTGATTTCAGCCCTGAGTTTGATTATTTCTTGCTATCTACTCCTTTTGCATATGCTTTCTTCTTTTTGTTCTAGAGCTTTCAAGGTTGCTGTTAAGATTTTTTGTTTTTGTTTTTGTTTGTTTGTTTTTTGCAGGAGATTTCTCCAGGTTTTATGTAGTCACTTAGTGCTATGAATTTGCCTCTTAGAACAGCCTTCACTGTGTCCCATAAGTTTTGGGTACGTTATGTATTCATTTTCATTCAATTCTAGAAAGTCTTTTATTTCTTTATTAGTTTCTGTGCTGATCTATTTTTCATTCCATGGGAAGTTATTCAGTCTTGTAAGTTGTAAGCTTTCTGTTGTTGTTGATATCCAGGTTTAATCCTGGGCAGTTGGATAGGATATATATATATATATATATATATATATATATATATATATATATATATATATATATAAAGTTGTAACTATAACTGCTAGTCTTCAATCCCATCAAAGACCTGAGAAGGAATATAATGGTACCTGAGAAATGGTAGATGGATGCAAGCAACTTTCGGGAATCTTGCAAGAGTAGTCTAAGACAGCTGGCAGCCTGGACAGTCACCTAATGTTTCTCAGCATTGTTGGTGCATTCAAATTGGCTACAGGCCTAGAGTGTCTGACAGACCATTTTCAGAAGCAGGAATTCTGAAAGACCATCTTATCCCATCTTGGCAGAGTACAGTGGTCTCTTTCCTTGTGTCCCGCTTGTCCAGAAAGGACAGCATTGCATTCGTACTGTCAGCAGTCCAGGCAAGGGCAATTCTTTGCCCAGTAGGCCATTTTGTACCAAGAAGACAAACTTCCAAATGGAAATGTCTTAGAAGCCCAACATTCTCTTGAGATCAAATTGGTGGTGCCAGGAGCAATTGTGTCTCTCACGTCAACAGAATTCTAAGTTATTTAAATGGCATATTCTCTAGATCTATGAAGTGTTTGAAGATTACCTGTCCATCTGACCTATGTATCTGTAAATCTGGATAACCTAACTAATGTAACTATAGATATGACAAGCATAGGTGACTATAAATCTATAAGTCTTATCTACCGAAATAACCTAAGGACTAAGGCTTCATGTAAACAAGGTAAACAGTCTATAAGCAAATGTACGGTAAACAATGATGACTTCAAAATTGTGACAATATACAAGATATTTATAACAGAGGTAGGAATATATAGTGCAATATACAATATGACAATTATCTTAAATATATATCAATATACAAAATATCCTAAACAGAAGTAGAACATACATAAAGTATGACAGATATAAATTTACATTTGCATCAATTTACAAATATTTCAAATAAGAGTAGAAATACATGTACATTATAACAAATATAGTTCTGTATTTGTATCAGTATACAAATTATCTTAAACAGGAATATAAAAATAGTTTACATTTGTATCAACATATAAGAATCCATAACAGTGCAAATTATCTAAGGCTGCTATTTTACTAAATTTGTTTACTAGTATATACAATAATCTACCATAATATCTTATACCTATCCATTCCATTTCTTCTTTTCCCTTTTTTTTAGGAGAATACTGAGTCTAATATTTTCTTCCACCCCCAACCCTATAACCATCATCCATAACCCTGAGAAATATGAAACCTTAGGGAGAAGGGACGTCATTTTCTTAGAATTGCTTCCTGCTGTTTATGGGATGATGGTATCTTTGTTGGGTACTGTGAGAAAGCTCAGATAGTTAAATCTCAGTTAGACTAACTATAGGCTCCACAGCAAGTCTTAGAGTAATGGGTAAGATTGTTTGAAATTCTGGCAAGAATTGTAGTATGATGATGATTACCATGGCATCATTCTGGATTGGGTAGAGTTGCTATTGTTGGGGCCCCATCTTCCTTCTGGAGACTTCAGAGATTACTATTGGAAAAACTTATTTATTATCAAAATGGAAAGGTTGGATTTAAAGAGGACATAACATGTAAGAAAGGATTCTGAGAAATCAAGAGTAAGCATGGAGAGAATTAGAATCTAGAAGACAATGGTCCCTTTTTATTGGTTTCCTTCTGTCCCACACCAGAGGGCTCTTCTGATATGGGACTGAAGAATCTCTCAACATTTTCTTTTAGCAATATGCTTGGGTTTAGAGAAGGAGTGAGCCAATTCCATCTCCAAAACCAGCTTGGCTTATAATTGAATTGGAACCACAACTTTTCTAGATTGATAGAGATATAGATGTTAGACAGTGAGATTTTACCGTGTGTAGATTGATACCAATAGATTCTTTCTTTCTGCTGTAAACATCTGGATATCCAAGGCCTTATGATTTTTGGAAGATGGGTATTTCCATTATCCTGAAAAGTCAAAACCAGAACCCTACCCCAACCTTTGATTATTAAATTTTTCTTCCAACTTGTAGAGATGTCACATTGGTGGATAATCTTTTACTTCTCCTCATTAAGGTGTTTTTCCTGTTCAAATCGAATTTTTATTAATTTTTTTGGTATCCATAGCTTTTCTTCTCCTGCAGAAAAAAAGCAAAACTCCTTCCCCAACATAGAACATATCCAGGTTTCCATTCTGAGGTCAGCCCATCCTTGAAACAAACCCGTTGGTTAAGCTCAGGAGTTTTGTCTGTCGTCCAGTGTCTCTCCGCAACTGTTGTTCCTTTCTCATCAGCATTGAGAAAATTCAAGGTTAATAAAGCACTATGCAATCTATTTCTAGGAGTCATTGTTTATTTACCATATTCTTTAAAGTTCGATTGGATCTTTCTATGACTACTTGGCCTGTGGGATTGTGTGGTATACCTGTAACATGGTTTATATTGTAATAAGCAAAGAATTGTCTCATTTTATTGGAGACATATGCTGGGGCATTGTCTGTTTTAATTTGTACAGGTATTCCCATGATGGCCATAACTTCTAATAGGTGTGTAATCACAGAATCAGCCTTTTCAGAACTCATAGGAGTTGCCCATTGAAATCCTGAATAGGTGTCATTGGTATTATGTACATACTTTAATCTTCCATATTCTGCAAAATGAAACACATCCATCTGCCAAATTTAATTTCTTTGTATACCTTTTGGATTGCTCCCTGCAGGTAATGGAGTTTGGTTATAGATGGAACAAGTAGGACATTTTTTCACAATATCCTTAACCTGTTGCCAAGTGATGGAAAAATCCTTCTTCAAACCTTTGCTATTTACATGGTATTTCTTATGAAATTCTGAGGCTTCTAGCATATTACCTATTAGTAACTGATCAATCTCATCATTACCTTGTGCTCGAGGTCCTGGCAGACCTGTATGGGATCTGATATGTGATATATATATATATATATATATATATATATATATATATGATAGTGACATTTGATAACACTTTGTAAAGAGGCCAATATGATTGGTTTAATGAAAACCTGAACAGCTAATAGGTAGGCAAGATTTTTGGAGTAGAGAAGATGCTGAGAAGAAGCAGAGAAGCCAGACAGATGTGGAATGAGTAGGATACACCCAATGGGGTAGAAGTAAAAAGCCATGTGGTAGAACACAGATTAATAAAAAAATGGGTTTATTTAAGTTATAATAGCTAGTTGGAAAGAAGCTTACACTATCAGCCAAGCTTTCATAATTAATAAGAAGTCCTTATGATATTTATCTGGGAGCCAGCTGGCAGTATGGAGAAAAACTTGCTACATACACTTATTTTGAGACTATACTTTAATGACAAAGTTTCTCCATTCCTTTCTCTCCCTCCAAACTGCTGCATATACTTTTCCCTGCTCTCTTTCAAATTCTTGGTCTATTTTTTCATTAATTATCATATATATATATATATATATATATATATATATATGTGTTCCTAAATATAATCTGTTGAGTCCACATAATGTGATCTGTATGTATGTTTTTGGCACTGATTATTTGGCACTGCATAATAAGTTGATTTGCTCTTCCCTGGGGAAGACGACCTCTCTGGTCCCAGCTTCACTCAGTTGCTTGTACTTCTTTGTTTAATGGTTGAGGTCTCATGAGCCTTACTACATCCTCATTGGCATATTTGTTGATGTCATCCCTACTTGATATATTCATGATAACTAGGAAATGGAAAAAAAAAAAACCTTAAATGTCTACAATCAAGAAATGGTTAAGGAAAATGTGGTACTTATACTCTATTGTTTCTCAAAATAAACCCATCCTAGAAAACAGGAGAATAGAAGGGTACTAGTGATCTGATCAGGGGCATGGAGCCTGGGTGTTCTTTAAGGAGTGGGAT
Organism: Peromyscus californicus insignis; assembly: GCF_007827085.1. NCBI lineage: Eukaryota > Metazoa > Chordata > Mammalia > Rodentia > Cricetidae > Peromyscus > Peromyscus californicus. The sequence goes on from NW_026294584.1 coordinate 33,689,110, forward strand.
GAGGTAAATGAGTTTTAAGTGAAAATTTGCAGTTAACTGGGAAAAAAAAATCCATCATTGACGTTCTTTGCTTTATTTTCCTCTTAGAGTTACTTCCTTCTTCTCAATGTTGAGGGAAAGAGGAAGAATCTGTTACAGTTCAAATGCACAGTCAAAGCTTTAAGAGGTTTCAATATAGTTGTAATTAAAGGGAAAAATCAATAAATGTAAATGGTTTATGCAATCTTAAAATTAATGAATTTATAATTTCTATAAAAGTCTTGCAAGTAAGAGTACCAAATGAACATTTGTTTAATGACTGTCTGAACAAATGACAAGAAGAGTGCTTCTGTAAAATAATCTTCAAAATATCAAAGTTGTACTATACTGCCATATCTGAGGATAAGTTCAGTAAGTAGCACAGTGTTAATATAGCCCTGAAAATAGAATAACTCTGTGCATTCTTCCGACGTCTTCACTGCCTTCTGCTCTATAGTACCATACTTATCCATTGTTACACATTTCTTAGGCAGCTTTGGCACATTTACTGAAAGGAAAGAAGGAAAGGAAAGGAAAGGAAAGGAAAGGAAAGAAAAGGAAAGGAAAGGAAAGGAAAGGAAAGGAAAGGGAAGGGAAGGGAAGGGAAGGGAAGGGAAGGGAAGGGAAGGGAAGGGAAGGGAAGGGAAGGGAAGGAAAGGAAAGGAAAGGAAAGGAAAGGAAAGGAAAGGAAAGGAAAGGAAAGGAAAGGAAAGGGGTTTTTCTTGAACTCTTCCTTCCCTAACCATATATGACTCTTGGTCTCAGGAAAAAACATACCCTCAGGCACTTTGCATATAAAACATCCATACTGATTTTTAGCTCAGTTCCTGAAGTAGTAAAACTGTATCTCAAAACAGAATGAAAATAAAAGTTATAAATGTATATCTTCATACAGGATAAAACTATGGCATTCATCTAGCTCAATAGCACACATATAGCAAAATTCAGTTATTGAAAAAGTAAGTGCAAGTCAAGAAAATGGCTTCTAAGGAAAGCCTACATCTTTCTTTTGCAGATAGAGACTCAAGTTCTCACAGAAATAGTGGGTGTTTCGACCCAAGTTTCTTCATTTATACAAAAATTTAAAAAATGCATTCATGACCTTTCAATTACAATACACAGCTTTACTAATAAAACTGTGATTTCTTTTTGTACCTACACTGAGTTACTGTAAAGGAAAAAATAAACAATAAGATATTTTCTAAATATTGAATGCATTCACATACTCGCACACATAATGATTGGCATTTAATCTCCTTTGCATTACAATCCCAAACTCACAACTTCTGTCAGCAACAGCAAACAAGCCAGACCATGAATTATTGCCAGGGTAATTTCAACACTAACCAATCTTGTACATGACTCATAAATCATTTTTAAAATCTACTGTATGCAGAAACACAGAAAACATGACAAGAAATCTTAAACTTGTACTAACCATACTGTCAATATGTCACCCCCTTGCTGCTCTTGTACACATGATGCAATTACATGCCTCAGGAAGTACAAGAGCATTAAGTACTTTAATAAAAGCAACAAGATATCATTCCTATTGTCTTATATGGGCACCAGTTTGGGTACTAACTTCAGTGACTTTGTGTGCTTGGAAAACAAAACAATACTCATTTCATTACATGCATGGAAAGCTTTGTGTATTATTTTTTTCCAAAATATGGGACTATAACTTCATATAGCTAGCATTAAATTTATTTTACAAATTGAGAATAATTATGTTAATTGATATTTTAATAAATATGTTCATTTAGAATATAAATCTTGTTCTTATAGACTAACACTAAGAAGGATCGCTTCAAGGTGAGACACCATCTATTCAACTTGTAACATATAATTTTCAAAAGCTCTGCATCTTAAAATACAAATAGAATGTTTTCTTTTTTCCTTCCTTATCTTTTTCTTACAGCAAGTTGACATTAAGTCAATAATAAAAATCTTTTATAAGATAATAAGGATGGTCGGGAGGTGATGGCGCACACCTTTAATCCCAGCACTCGGGAGACAGAGCCAGGGAGTTTGAGGTCAGCCTGGTCTATAGAGTGAGATCCAGGACAGGCACAAAACCTACACAGAGAAACCCTGTCTCACAAAACCAAAGGGAAAAAAAGATAATATGGAAACAAAGACTATAATAATTCATAACACGTTGTGAATTCCACCAGAATAATTAAAATAATGCTGGAATTTGTTTGATTACATGGAATGCTCAAACACAAAGTCATGAATCCAAATCCCAAAACTTCATTCTCAAAGTACTTTTCTCTCTTCATTCACCATTCTTTCCATGTAAAATGTGGAGAGTCATCTGAAAAATCAGAGAATCTGCTTTTGCCAAGCAAAATGGTGTGAGTAAATGAAAATGGTATTTTGTATTCAGAATCATCCCTCTACTATGTGGAAATTGATGTATCTACTGTATTTTATTAAGTGACACAAACCCCTTCCCTAAGAGAAACTTCTGACATATAATTCTTCTTTATAGTATCATTTCTTCTAGTAAAATAATTCATAATTCATACAATACTATTTGATACCATTGATGAAGCTACTAACTTTAACTTTTACTATGTTATTGTATTATAAATGGTTAGGCTTTATTTCTAGCCATAGTTAGCAAAATCAATCCATTATATTTTATAATCAGCCAAATTGAATTTTTTTAACCATCATTTGAATTAGAATACAATGTAAATGGTTACTTGAAACATATCATTAACATGTCTAACAGAGAGTCCTAATTTTCAAGCATGAAAACACACTACATAGACTACACAATCTGAAATCATTTATAACATGCTATTTTGAACAAATTAGAAATTAATTCAAAGAACTTAAATGGAAAGAGCTCTAACTAGTTTAGGTAGCAAATTCATGATCTGTAAAAGGAAAAACAAGAAAAAGAAAAGAAAGGAATAGAGATGGGAAAGAGCAAGAGCTTTCTGCCTACATATGCCTTTATGTCTGTAATTTTTATAAGAAAGAGTAGTGAAATATCTGATGGCATGAGTGGTGGTTTGCATAAGAATGCCTCCCATAGGATCATGTATGTGAATGCTTAGTCACCAAGGAGTGGAACTCTTGGAAAGGATTAGAGCAATTAGGAGGTATGGCTTTGTTTGAGGAAGTGCATCCCTGGGAATGGGCTTTGATGTTTCCAAGGCAGGCACAGTCACTCACTCTTCTCTCTCAAAAGCCCATGCTAGGCCCAGTCACACACTCTTTCTCACACACCTTTCCTTCTCTCTCCTTTTTCTCTTTGTCTCTCTCTCTCGGCCACTCTGTGTGTGTGTGTGTGTGTGTGTGTGTGTGTGTGTGTGTGTGTGTGTGTGTGTGTTTCTCTCTTTTCATGTAACTCTGCTTACCACAAGGTGAGACAATTTGTCCCACTGTCTGCTCATATCTTATGTCTGTCTTACCATGACCCAGAAATAATTGAACTGAAAAAAAAAAAAACAGAATGAAATCTTGGAAACTATAAGCCAATAATACTTTTTTTCTTTTTAAGTTATCTATATATTCAGAAACAATGACATGAAAACAACTAGTGAGGTCATAAATAGATGATAGATAGATAGATAGATAGATAGATAGATAGATAGATAGATAGATAGATAGATAATATGTGCTAGCTAGATTGAAGATAGGTCACATAGATGAATGAGAGGTAGATATACAGGCATTATATAAACAGACAGACAGACAGCTATAGAGTAGATAGTTAAATTCATACATATTTCATAGATTATTTTCCTTTAATAAACCAACACGAAACAGCAAAAACAAAACATAATTTGAATCAAAATCGCATCCAGAGATAGTCTCTACTGAATGGAGGTGTCCTATAGATATGCACAAAAGAGCTATTCTTTTCCATGCACATCTTTTTTTCTGCCAGCTTATATGTTGTGTTTCATTTTTAAACCACTTTTAAATGTACTGTATTGATATTTAAAGGCCACAGGTGTTTAATATGTACTACTTGACAAGTTTGATGACAAACATATATCCATAAAACCATTATCGCTACCAAGACCATAAAATTTAATTAAACTATTTTGAGAGATCATAGAAAACTTAGAGTCAAATGAATGACAGAGAAGTTTTTAGAGACAAAATTGTCCCTACAAAGATTTTTAACTTCTCAGTCTATTAAAATCACTCATGCTATCTATATGTTAACTGTTTATCCATAAAACATTTCTTGGGTATTTTAAAGGTAAAGTATTAAATAAGATGGTGCATTTCAATATGTTTTTATTATATTGAGATGAATTCTAATGAAATCCACCACTATAATCATTTTAGAGTATGCTATGAAGTGTTTTAGTATAAGCACCATATTTTATAACAAGCATTACAATTTTAAGACAATTTCCATAAACCAAAACTAAACTTAATCTTCCAGCTCTCTCCTCCAGATGGCCAACTACTGCTGGGCTGTTGGTCTAAGAATAGTCTGTTTCCTCAGTGAGACTCCCTCTGAGATTGGAGAAAGCTTCTTAGTTAGGGATGGGGACATGTGTCCACTTCTTATAGCCCTAGGATCTCATTGGGTGCAATGCATGAAGGCCCTGTACATGCTGGCTCAGTGTCTGTGAATTCATACGTGCACCAGCCCTGTTGTTCCTAGAAAGCCTTGATTCCTTGGTGTCCTCTATTCCCTCTGGCTTTTAGATAAACTCTTTCTGCCTCCTCTTCAGCAGAGCTCCCTGACCCCTGAGGAGAGGGTTTGAATGGAGGCATCCTTTTTAGGGCTGAGTGTTCCAAGGCCTCTGACTCTCTCTTATTGTCTGGATGTGGGCCTCCTTATTTGTTCCAATCTGCTTAAGAAAGAGTCTCTGTTCCCGCTCCCTAAGCTCTCTTTCCCTCGACCCTTGCCCTTCATTATCCTCCCTCATGTCCAGTTTGCTCATGTAGATCTCATCCATTTCTCTGTCATTGGGTGATCCCTGTGTCTTTCTTAGGGTCCCATTTTCTAGGTAGCCTCCCTAGAGTTGTGAGTAGCAGTCTAGTCTTCCTTTGTTTTACATCTAGTATGCTCCTATGAGTGAGTACATACTATGTTTGTCTTTCTGAGTCTGGGTTACCTCACTCAGGATGACTGGGACCTGTCCTTAGTGCATGAGCTGGCTGTTTGGAACCTGGGGCCTATGCAGTGACATTTTGCTCAGCCTGGGTGAAGGGAAGAGGGGACTGGATCTGCCTCGATTGAATCTACTAGGCTGAACTGAATCCCCAGGGGAGTCCTTGCCCTGGAGGAGATGGGAATGGGGGGAACGCTGGGGGGAGGGTCGGGGGAGGAGGGCTGGAGGAGGGAGGACAGGGGAATCTGTGGCTGATATGTAAAATTAAATTAAATTACAAAATAAATTTAAAAAAAAAGAAAGAGTCTCTGATGTTGGCTGATAAAGGTGTGGATTTTGGATTATAACCGATCATCATTAGGAGTCATTTTATTACTAAATCCCTTTAGCAGAACAGTAGATTTCCCCAAGGCTACTGGCCTTTCTAGTCTTAGGTTCTTTGCCACCCAACCAAGTTTGGATATGCATTCCATGTCATGGAATGGGCCTTACCTAAAATTGGATATCTGATGATTACTGTGGTAGTTTGAATGTAATTGGACCCCATAACTTCATGGGGATTGGCACTATTAAGAGGTGTGGCTTTGGCCATCTCATCACCAGAATACCCTAATTGTCGTGCTAGAAACCCCATCCAACGACTGAGGGATCTGGATGCAGAGATCCATGGCTAGGCCCCGGGTGGAGCTCTGGGAGTCCAATTAGTGAGAAAGAGGAGGGTTTATATGAGCGAGAATTGTTGAGACCAAGGTTAGATAAAGCACAGGGACAAATAGCCAAACGAATGGAAACACATGAACTATGAACCAATGGCTGAGGGGTCCCCAACTGGATCAGGCCCTCTGAATGGGTGAAACAGTTGATTGGCTTGATCTGTTTGGGAGGCATCCAGGCAGTGGGACCGGGTCCTGTGCTCATTGCATGAGTTGGCTGTTTGAAACCTGGGGCCTATGCAGGGTCACTTGGCTCGCCCTGGGAGGAGGGGCCTGGACCTGCCTGGGATGAGTCTACCAGGTTGATCTCAGTCCTCGGGGGAGGCTTTGCCCTGGAGGAGGTGGGAATGAGGGGTGGGCTGGGGGGAAGGTGAGGGGGGCAGGAGGAGGGAGAACAAGGGAATCCTTGGCTGATATGTAGAACTGAATTGTATTGCAAAATAAAAAAAAAAAAAGGAAAAAAAAAGAGGTCACAATAGTAAAAAAAAAAAAAAAAGAGGTGTGGCTTTGTTGGAATGGGTATGGACTTGTTGGAGGAAGTGTGCCACCGTGGGTGCAGGCTTTGAGATTTCCTATGTTCCAAACACCATCCAGTGTCACAAACGTGTTCTTGATGCCTGTAAGCCATAGGATTCTCAGCTATTCCTCCAACCTTATGTCTGCCTACATGTTACCATGCTCCCTGTCATGATGATAATGGACTGAACCTCAGAAACTGTAGACAAACCATCCCACTTAAATGTTTTATTTACCAAAGTTGCCACGGTCATGATGTCTCTTCAGAGCAATAAAAACTTTAACTGAGACAGTTACTCTTACAAGCTTTATGTAAGAATAACTTCCACATTGAGCCAGCGTTATCTTGCAGGCTGGTCAGGCTTGTAGATCAAAAGATTTGTAGCTGGGTTGATGTTTGCCTTTCACCTTTAGTAAATTGCAGAGTACCTTCTAGTACTATGAATACTGGTCCATAGGAATTGAAGGCTATAGAAAGATACCAGTTCCACTTCTCCACATACAACGAGTTGTGTTGGTGTTGTTTTCAGCAATAGGGCCTTATTCTCAGTTTATGGAGATCCACCAATAACACTGGAAATACCCTGGGTTATTTGGGGTTCCCATTGGGACCTCTAACAAGCAACTCACTTAGATGTAACCTTACCTGGTACGGAAGCTCCAAATGGTGACAAGAGATATCCAGTTGGGGCCTTGTGTTTCCCCATTGTTTGGTGATTTCATTTGGATTGTCATCATTTATAAATATTTCATATGAAGCTTCTACTGTATTAGGTTTCCATAAGACCTCTCAAATGGAGCTCAGTTTTAAGCATCCCTTCCCATCTTCCATTTCCTTCTTGTTTGATCCTGCTATTCTAGTTCCCTGTAGCTAGAGTTTTCCTGCCTGGCCCACAGTCAGGACAAATCTCTCTCACCTGCCAGTCCCACAGCTGCTCAAACCTGACCAAGTAAACACAGAGACTTATATTGGTTACAAGCTGTATGGCCGTGGCAGGCTTCTTGCTAACTTTTCTTACAGCTTAAATTAATCCATTTCCATTAATCTATACCTTGCCACATGGCTCGTGGCTTACCGGCATCTTCACATGCTGTTTGTCATCATGGCGGCTGGCAGTGTCTCTCTGACTCAGCCTTCCACTTCCCAGCTTTATTCTCCTCCTTGTCCCACCTACACTTCTTGCCTAGCCAATGGCCAATCAGTGTTTTATTTATTGACTTATCAACAACACATTTGCCATACAGAACATCCCACAGCAGTTCCCTTCCCATCTATTCATAACTATCTTATGACCCCTTCCAAGAGAGATCCATCTCTTCCTGCTAGTCTTTATCCTCTACCTAACCTCTGTGGTTATATGGATTATAGGTTGCTTATCAAGTGAACACATACCATATTTATCTTTCTGGGTCTGGGCTACCTCACTCAGGATGCTTTTTTTCTAATTCCACTCATTTACCTGTAAATTTTAGTATTTTATTTTTTAATGGTTGAGTAATATTCCATTGTGAAAATGTATCACATTGTCCATTTTTCCAAATTCTAGCTATTACGAATAGACCACCAATGAACATTGTTAATAAAGTTTATGTAAAGTATGATTCCATTTTATCAGCCTCCTTGTCTACAGTAATTTCTATCTCTCTCTTTTTTAAAATAATTACCTAATATGTGGACACTGGAATATTGCAACTTTGATTTAATTTTCTTAAATGAGTAGTTATATTGGTCTTCTTCCTATGTGTTTATTGACTCTTTACTTATTTTTGTAGGATAAATACCTATTTAAATCTTTTATATAATGATTTTCATTGAGTTATCTTTTGTTCTGAGACCAGTTATATTCCAAATTATAGGGCTGGAGGGATAGCTCAGCCATTAAAGGCTAGGCTCACAACCAAAAATATAAGAGTTATATTCCAAATTATAAATAACTTATAGTAAATTAAAAACTAATTAATTAAGTTTAATAGTATTAAGATTATAGAAATGACTTCATCTGAGATATTATTTATGTCTTTCTTTGTAGACCAACATTGATCATTAGATTTTTTACAAAGAAATGTACTGAAGGATTCACATTGGGCTTGAGTTTGTTTAAAATACTGGTTCAACATTACAATTCTACATACTGCCTTTATGTAGAAGTTACTAACACAGCATGGTAGAAGTTACTAACAATACTTTCTTGAATCAATATTTTCCATAGCAATGGTGTCCCTTGGGACAGGAACTTTTCCTCTCAGATTGTAAACTTCATGTACATAGAATCATTGCTGCATTTCTATTTTTATGTTTGCATAAAGAATCATAATAGAACTCACAATAATGAAATATTCTCCTTGATCTCTTTAAGATCCTTGGTCTCCCTGCATTATCACTGTTCCATTATTATATAGAATGTTAATTTTAAAGGTGCTTTTAATTTAGTTTTAGTTTGTTATGTGTTGGCACAAAATGTGGGTCGTGACCTTGGTAGTAAGTACTCTGTAATACATGACACAATCATGCTATCTAGAATATCATTCTTTCTTTATTCTATCATCTTCTTTCTTGTAAATCTGTTTTCAAGTAAGATTCCTCATGTGGAATTAGAAGTGTGTGTCTATTATCTACTTTTCAAGTTAGTAGCCCTTTGACCTCCATCACTCTATATCTGCTTCCAAATATAAGATGATAGTTGTAAAGAGTTAATAGCCACACTCATCTGTATTTTCTGCTTCCTAGCACATTTGTATGTACTTTATTGAGATATTTATTGCTACAATATCAAAAGCAACTTCCATACTTGTAGTTGGAAGTTTTCTCTGGTACAGCCCAACCGTGCAGTCCCCACAGCAGCTTATAAAATAATCACACAGAGGCTTATGCCAATTATGACTACTTGGCCATTAACTCAGGCTTATTATTGACTAGCTTTTACACTTAAATTAACCCATAATTCTTATCTATATTTAGTCATGTGGTTTGGTACCTTTTGCCTGTTCTGCCTTGTCATCTTGCTTCCTCTGTGTCTGGCTGGTGACTCCTGACTCTCCTCTTCTTCTTCCCAGAATTCTCCTCTTCTGCTTGCTCCACCTATGCTTCCTGCCTGGCTACTGGCCAGTCAGCATTTTATTAGACCAGTGTATGTGAACATTATCCCACAGCACATACTTATCAATAATATATGCATTTTCAAATTAGGTGCACAGTTACCCAACTTGGCAATATACAATAAAAATGTGACACAGTTACTTTCCTATATTAGAGGCTATTTTGTGTTTTCTAAGTTTATCAATTCTCCTTTCCTTTAATTCTTTCTCAGTGACAAGCCTTTTTAAGGATTTCCAATGATTTTACCTTCTACTAAAGTTTCCTTTCTTCAAATGACTCATTGCCATATGAACTTATTTTCTTTATACTATTTGTTTATTGTATTTTTTATCTGCTTTCTCTAGTAAACTTAAAACTCATATAGAAATGTCTGTGCTTTGATCAAAACTCATTGTATGAATGTATGCAATTCTCAGAAAATACAAAAGAAAAAAAACCTATCTGTGTAATTTCTTTATATATTTTCAAGGTAGTTTTGTGGAGCTAATCTTTTAAGATTACTTTCCACAATCAGACATAAGAACATGAGAGCTAGACACAGCTTCAAAATAACACTGAATCTAAATGTGTTAACTATTAGCTAAAACAGTATGAAGCAATTGTATTTTTCCTCCTTGTAAGCCAGTGAGTTAGCCTAACATTTTCATGACCATAGAGTGACAGATGACACCATATTCTAAGTTCAGATTTCAGACTATTTATCATTCACAGAATTAATGGCAGTTAGACCAGCATCTTAGTTCTGTTTGTACATCTCAGTCCTTACAGGGAAACTTCAACTATGACATTCATATGTCAGAGCATGTTATTATGAATTGTATAGGTTTTCTTTTAAATTTTATTCATTTATTATCTACTTTGTGAGTGTCTGCATGTACACTCCACTTATAATTTCATAAAGTTCATAGATGTAATACATATTAAATACACATATTGTAGGATCACTTTTCTTACCCATGTGTCTTAGATAATGTCCTCTCTACTCATGCTTGTGTTTACCATTGTAGGAAACACCAACTCAACTTCTCCTAACCATGTCATATTATCACTAAGACCTTTATCTCTAAGAGCAGGATTAAATAAGGAGAAAGTAATTTTTATAAAATTTATTCAAAATTAAAGTGCTCATCTTTACACTGTAACATTTATAGATTATACCAATAACATTGTAGAGTATGAATTAAAAGAAAGAGTTGGGTTTCCAAATGGCCAAAGAAAATCTTTAAATTTTAATGTTGGTCTGGTTAAATCCAACACATAACAAGAAGAAATATCTCTTCCTCAAAACACTATATTTAAAGTCCTAATTGCTTCACAAAGGTATATATATTCAGGGAGAAAAAGAAAGAAGGAGCAATATGCTACCAGTCCCTTGTTGAGGAATGTTTTCAAGATGGGATAAACATGTTGTTGTTGTTGGTGATGATGATGATGATGATGATGATGATGATGATGGTGTATGTGTGTGTGTGTGTGTGTGTGTGTGTGTGTGTGTGTGTGTGTATGGGAGAGAGACAGTCACAGTGTCAAGCTCATACTTAGTCTGTAAGTGACATAAAAGCATCAGTACTATCCTCTAATACCCATGGAGGACATAGAAAGTACAGGTCCAAAATTCAAAGAGCTAGGTGGAGATGGTCGAGTTGATTTGTTGTCTTACTTGCCTGGATGATTTAATAGAAAAATGATTGTTAAATGTAGAATATACATACATACATATATATATGTATATATATATATGTGTGTGTGTGTGTGTGTGTGTATGTGTATGTGTGTATGTGCATTACGCACACTGCATGTATGTGTTTATATGTATGTATGTGTGCATGTATGTATTTGTGCACCTAATATATGAAATGGAGAAACATCAACAGCAAAAATATGAAACAGGTTAAAAGTTTGTGGTCCCAAACTCATTTTAACCTTCCCTAAACAGCACAGTAAATTTCTAAAATCTACCTACTCCTCTATGAGCTCCCAAGCATCTGATGTTTACCTAAGTTCTGCTTTCTTATTTTGACTTTATGTCTTTTTACATGTTATTGTAGCTGCATTTCAGTACTTCCTGGTATCTTTGTCTACTTCTGACTCAAGTATTCACTCATTCCTCCCACAGTATCTGCAAGAAATTAGGTGCCTGTAGTGAATAGAGGTATAAAAAGTAGATGAGTATAGAATTATGGTGATCAGATGCTGGAAAGACTTAGGGAGGACAAGGAAAGACGATCAGAGGACAGGAGGTTCTAGTTAAATAGGGACAGGAAGACTTGGTGTTGGTGTTCAATATGGTGATAGTAAATGACAATATGCTGTACATTTTAGCACACCTGAAGAAATGTTATAAAATGTAGGAAACCTGGCTACTCAGATCTCTTTAAAAAATGTATTGCTTCCACCCATCTTCAGTGTATTTCTGAGTGCAAAGTCCTGAAAGTGCTCCTCTTGCTAAGTATGGCTTGGATTTAAGTTTTTAATGCCAGAGTCACCTCACCTTTTGTAGGATAATTAACTCTTTTTTTAAATTTTTTATTTTTATTTTGCAATACAATTCAGTTCTATGTATCAGCCATGGATTCCCTTGTTCTCCCCCCCTCCCGCCCCCCTCACCTTCCCCCCAGCCCACCCCCCATTCCCACCTCTTAGAATGTTCCCAACTAGCCAAAGATATTTGAATACCTAAAACCAGCTATAACAGTCAAGGACACTGGAAATGCTGGTGATGTTAGCAACTGATGCTTCAGATTTTTCTGGGATCATCTTGAAGAGCTCTTATACAATTATAAAAAAAAAAATTATTGCTGGCATGTCAGTGTCCCTTCTGTTAAAGAGAGAAGCTGCACGAAAACGAGTGATGGGAAACCCTTGGGGAAGAAGGTGTCTTTGGTTTATTAACATCCTCACTGAAAAGAGAAGGGAAGAATAACTTTTATATCTAAATCTACCTCCAGGGGTTTTTCAAGGACACTGACTTATTTTGCTGCATTTTGTGCAGTGAAGTCAGAACTGTGATATTTGTATAGTCTTTCGAATTCAGCATCCTCCACAAGTTTTTCACAGAAATAACTAAGATCAAACCACATCTGTTTTAGCTTGCTTGTTCAAGGGTCATATACAACCATAGTGAATGGAAGAGCCTGGGATGCAATAGTCAAGACTGCTCACTTAGTGAAGGATGGAGGAGATTGTTCATAATCTGTTGACTATAAATCACAGAATGAGGACCCATTCAAAGGAAAGAAAGCAGTATCTCAAAGTTGTTTGTACTTTCATGTGTATGGTAGCACTCTTCATAACAGAAAATATGTGGGAATAGTAAAAGTATCCACTGAAAATAAAATGGCTAAAGACAATATTGTATGTATACACCATGAAGTACTACTGAAGCTTAAGAAAGGAGTCTCTGCCATTTGTAACATTGTGGATGAACCAGAACCTCACTATATTGTCATATAAGCCAAGCACAGAGAAATAAGAACCATGTAATTTTACTTATACAGAGAATCTAAAAATAGTCAAAATCAGAGAAGCCAAGCATAGAATGGAGGCTAAGAGGTGAAAGAAATGGAGGTGGTAATCAGAGTGTACACAGTGTCCATAATTCAAACTAACACATTCAAACAGTCTATGTTGGGGATTATGCATGTGATTATCACTAGCTGAAATATGCTAGGGGAGTATATCTTAAACTTTCTTAACAAGAGGAACAGGAGGACAGTAATGGGTAGGATAATTATCTTTATTGGGGATATCATTTTATAATGTATGTATATACCAACCTTTAACTTTATAAATTGCAAATATATAAAATTTTCATCTTTTCATTTAGACTTGCATAAAGCAGTAATGAAAAGACATTCTTCCAGGTTGCAATGTGTATGTGTGTTCAGTGTGCAAATACCTTTTGGTCTAAAATAAAGTGAAACTGGTTAATAAGAGGCACCTTTCCAAGCTGCTTGTATTCAGTATTATTTTTATTCAAGATATTATCTATCCCTTGCTGATCAGTAGAGGCAGCCAATGGGAATTTGTGTGTGTGTTTAAATATCCTAAACACTGATCTAGTCACTCATATATTGATTTAGCCTTGGTGACATATTAAGTTTAAGGCATTTTTCTAAATGTTAAAAAGAATATTAAAACAATTATTTTCAAATCTTACTTAAATTGCATATAATTTTAATATATCTATACATGATGGAATTAAAATAAGGCATGTCATAGACTATACCATAGCTGAGACAATTTCATTGTGAGTATGCTTGAGAAGAATCTAGGTTCAGTGATCTGTCACAGACTACACAACTTTGAGTAAATAAGTCTTAAGCAAAATTGACTAAATTGTCTTACCAAATATGACATTTTAGATGCCATATTAACATATAGTAATATGTGGATATTCTACTACTTAAAACTGTTATACTTTTATTTTGTTTGATATGTTTACATTTTATTATGATAATAAATCTATAAATAGTTACATTTTACTGGTTTAAATAGCATTGTGATTATTAAACTAGCTATTATTATAACAGCCACCAATTATCAAACTTTTAAGAAGTATTTAAAAATAACTTCAATACTATTCTCAAGACCTAATTATCTTTTACCCTAAGGAGAGTTTGGTCTATAATCCTCATTACTTCTCAGGGAGTTTTTCTGAATAACCAATCATTTTCATCTTTGCTGTGTTTCTTCCAATCTTGCCTTGGAGTACATGCACTAATAGTATATTTACTAGATTGAAGGATTGCTTCCCACATTTTCTTTTCTATTGTTGTCAAAGATTCATCTCCCATTGTCTAGTACTCTACAAAAACTCATGTCAGCCTCCAAGACATAGTCCTGAACTCTAAATCCACTCTTCTCAGAAATGGCAATCAGACACCTGTCTGCACTCTCACACTTATTTTTTCACAAAGCATGCTATTTTCTCATAGTACACTCATTTCTTTTTCTAATGTACACTTTTTAATAATGTTCACATCTTTCTGCATATGCCCATGTTGGTGACTGGAACTCAGAAAAAGTTAGTATGGATAAACTGGATTTCTGTGTTTTAATTAATTAAAACTGAGTGATACTTTAAAATAGTAAATAAAAGCAAACAGCATTATAATAACAGAGAAAATGAAATAGAGTGTCATATAAAATCCTAAATGACCCAATTCTATACATTAAGAAAATAGTCAAGACAAATAATCCTTAGAAAATTTGTTAGTCATTAAATATAAAGCATAGCATTTGGAATAATAATAACTACCATAAATTATAGACAATAATTTATGCAGAGTATTATGGGTATTGTTATTACAGACTTCAAAAGATATGCTTTTCAAAATAATCTCTGTAAGATCTGAATCTTTCAATGTATACTTAGATTATGCACATATTTAATTCAAATAAGCAAAACTGTTCATATGTGAAATTAAGATTTTTTAAGATTCTATTTTTTAATGACTTGGAATTATAATCCTATCATTCACAGTGACTATATTGTTAATTATTTCTTTCATAGGGCAGCTCAAACAGCTGCTCTATAAATGAAGTGTCTCAAAATTTGTTAAAACACACACTTCTGTGTGTTACATATAACTTTAAGAGAACCTAAAGTTACCTCTCCTGTGTCTCTAGCTAAAACTGCTGCCTCTGGAAAAGAAAATGGAATTTATACCAGGTATAAAACCTTCCATCGTTTAGAGCAATCATCAATCTTTACTCTCAATCCATTTGCCACAGACAGGCAGGCTCACTCAAAAACAAATGAAGCTGTTCTGGAAATTCTTGACTGTGTAAAATGAACTCTTTCAAGTAATTGCTAGACATTAAAATGAACTTTCCAATAAACCTGCAGACTAGGTATCCATTGTCATACACCTAAGAATATTCCTACAGCCATCGTCTGTTATAAAATTACATTTAACTTAAACACTGTTTTTATCTTTATTATGAATATGAATATATAGTGAAGGAAAGTCAGTATGTATTGAAAAGAGCCAAAAAATAAACAGGACAGAAAATAAAAGAAAAAGCATCAACATATTAATACTAAGAAAATTAAAATAAACTATTTTATATAATGCTAAACATGTTTTAAATTTCATGTATGTATGCACACACATGCATATATATATATATATATACATAAATACATATATACATAAAGTTGGCGTAATGATATTTCTCCCAATGAATATTTGCATCATTTAACATCAGAGTAAGTTACTGGAAAGGGGCCATTTACCAATTTTGTCATTTTGCAATTATCTCAGATTTGTTTTCATACAAATTTAGGATGGTATATATTAATGACACAATGTGGGTTCTTTAAACTGTCAAAATATAAAGAAATAGAAGATATTTGACACTATTGTAGGCATGACATAATATACTGTTTTATAACAAACTTCTCAAAATAAAGGGTGTACATCAAAATGGTAAAAGTATAGCATAATAAATACATATATAAGCAACAGTTTAATATCATTGTTACATTCATTGCATGTAGTAATAAATGCCATGCTTTTACACAGCCTATGGCTCCATGAGTTGTTTATGTCCACACCACTAGACATGTGAAGATTGCTTTTGTTAAGAAACTACAATAGCCCCAATGTCCCTGCAATCTTAAGAGACCATGAAGTGGGCTGCTGAGGACTGAAACATCACTGTACTATTCCTAATAAGGATGTAGGAGAAACAATTAAAACATTTTAATATCCCTAGGCAATCAGATTTTTTTTCTGCAGAACAGAATGAAAAATACCACTCACAATTTCATATTAAATTACTATAAGTAATACTACCAATAAAGTATACCATTTTAATATCAGCTATCTGAACACCAGATTTCACAGAATATCAACTACATCACAAACAAAATTCTGCTCCATGTTTTCTTCATCAAATATTTTTCAATTTTTTGGTAAGCATCACTTATAATTACTTTCACTATAGTTTGTAGGGAAGCTTGTTGTTCAACAGAATACCAGTGTTTAAAAACCTAAGAAAGACTGGTGTAATAAAACCATCTGTCTTCATGTAAATAAAAATGTATGTTTAGAATGAATTCAATGAAATGCAATACCACAGAATATCAATGTTCCAAATCCCTAAGAAATACTTGTGTAATAAAACCATCTGTCTTAATGTAAATGAAGATATATGTTAAGAATGAATTCAGTGAAATATAATAAATACTGCATACAAACTAATGTTCAAACAGTATACCTGAAATATTACTATGAATTCAAAAAGGCTACTAATATATAATTGCAAGTAATGCACTTTAATTTCACTAGTATCACATATAGTATTAAAAAGGGAGACTTCAAATTATACTAGCAAAGGAATTAACATACTTATAATAAAATCCAATTTGAAAGAGCTAAAAATTTGAGGCTTTGAAGGACTGTTTTTTCCATTCCAAATAAACAGACAGCTTTCTTATGGTGCTTCTTATGAGTTTGATTCATCTGGTTACAATTAATATTCAATATTTAATTATTTAATAAGTTATACTAAATTAAAATTGTAATGTAATAGCATTGTAATTTAATATTTTAATTAGTCAAATATATTTCAATTTTAAATTATGTGGAACATATTTCCAGTATTATCATTACTAATAATTATCCAAATAATATGAGTTGTATATTAATAGAAGATGCAGAACTATTGAAACAAGAAAACATTATTTTATGGTTGATATGGTTGCATATTATGCATATACAAGAAAATCAAATGATACATTTTAAAATGATATGTGTAAAATGATATGTACATTATAATTTTAAGTGCCATAGTAGATAATTACACTAATTTGAACTAATTCATTCATATTCAAGCAGTGTAACATCTCAGTTTTATGTTAATCCTAGTAGTCTTTCCTTTTATGACTACAGAGACACCACTGTTATTTGTGTTATTGATTCTCTCTTCTCCTTATCTAACCTGTAAAAGTCCCAAAATGTCTTTCTTTTCCCAATGTAAGCCAGTAGGACTTCTTCTAAGATGTTGAATATGGAAACACAGTAGGATTAGAATTATGTCAACTATGAAGCCTTTGTGTTCACATCCTCATCATGTGGGAAAGTGCTTCTAGAGTAGAATGTTCAGTGTGTGCAGCAAAGAAAAGATGAGCTGTGGATGAAAAGAGCAACAAAAGCAAAAGATTAGGGATCTACTACCTGGTTAGGAGCATTCAAAATACCAAGTGTAAACAGCATGCTTTGGGATTAGCTCTGCCTGAATTTAGCTTAACTTTTTATTTAGCAAGAGAGTTTTCAGTAAGCCATCTTGTATCCTGTCTGTTTATTTTGGCTTTGTCATGATATTGATTTTTCTCCTAATAATTACTGACAGAGTTCCAGAACATTTCGCATACATTGAAATTAAAGGGACAAAGGAACAAGGGTATAGAGACAGAGATTCAGAAATCCTGTGAATGTAGTTTTAACTTACATCTGTTTTCCACCACTATATATGAAAGTCAAAATTTATAAAATAAACATTACAAAACTTTATGGAAACGAACTCTAAAAACCAATAATAGTGGTATTCATAATTAAAGCAAGAATGAGGAAAATAGATTTCTGACTTATCATAAATTTTAGTTTTTCTGATTTCAATTTACATGGTAATACTAGACATTAGATGCTGTTTTCTGAAGCACACAGTACGGAATGTATATTGCTATACCATGTGTTTTCTTTTTACTTTGAAATATAAAATTATATTTATATTCTTTGAGGTTATAATTACATCATTTCTACCTTCCCCTTCCTCCCTCCAAACTCAACCATATATCCTTTCTTGATCTCTTTCAAATCCATAGCCTCTGTTTTTATTAATTGTTACAAAAACATATGTATATATATATTATATTTATATCCCAAATATATAAACATAACTGCTTCATATAATGTCACTTGTATGTAGATGCTCCTGTATTAAATATTTTAAATAAAAATGAAAATTTATAAAACATAAAAAACAATGCGAATCTGTAAGATTACATTACATATAAAAACAGAGTTTTCAGGAAAATAATGCTGTGAGTGCTTGGACTGTAGACATGTGGACTAACTTGACTGAGGATTCTCAGTTTTTTGACATTCTGGAACAAAATGAAAGGAGTGTTGAGGCATTTTTCATCCAGGACTGAGTTCAGGAATTTGAGCTGCCTTTGAATCCAAGCCAGTGCATATCTGAGAGGAAAAACATATGAACAGCAGGGTCATTTGTACCTTTCACTCTGATAGCCTCCTCAGATTGCCGCCTCTTTACTATTCATACTCCTCAAAATGCCTGTTCCGTACAGTGTGTCTGTGACTTTCATTTAGCATATAGCAGATAGTATTGGAATTTCTCCCAATGTAGTGATTTCCCCATTCCCTAAGGATAATTACAAACCAAAACATTCTAACTCTTTATGCATGCATATTAATTGACAGCCAATAACGGAACTGTGGTTTACCTTTTTGTGTAGCATACTGCTGCAAAACTGACATTTTAAACTATAATAAAGTCCATTCTTCTACATGCTCTTACTGTTGTTATTTTTCATAATACATTTGTGTCTTTCCATAATTCAGGATTAATATTTTTAAATAGGCAAAATACTTCACTGTTTTAATGAAAAGAACAAAGGAAGCATATTAAAAGCATTAATTAATTAGATGTGTGGTCATGGACATCAATCAACCGTTTTGAGTGATAACATTAATTTATTATTTATTCAATATATACCAGTATTCTAATATTAAAAGGGAAATACAAAACTGTCTTGTAGTTCATGCTTAACACTATTTTGAGACATGTAATAAATGCAATTAACACATTATGATTGCTAATTACTAATTAAACAATTACTATTCAAAATGACTCAGATTGCTATTTAATAAATAGAGTAGCAAGCTCCTCTACACTTATGTTCTCTTCCAATATGTGTATTATTCCTGAGATCATCCAAGTGTAAGAAAATTCAAATCAGATTCCAGATACTATAACAGAGAGTTTATACCAGATAATTTAATTCACTGTAGGTTAATTTTCTGATGTATACTAGGTAATAACATTTTAGATAAATTAGAACATTTTAAATTATCTCATGCAAAATGCAAATATGTTGGAAATGATATCTCAAAGACCATAACTGATATTTCAAGGATCGCAGGTAAAGAAAGAAAAATAATGAACAATAAAGTATAAAAACACAACGAGTAATGCTTCAGTGTTGGCACACTCTGCTCCTTGCATTTCTGTTTCTCATAGCCTGAATATTTTAATCAATAGAAATCACATGTGTCTTTGGACACATATATCTGTTAAAATTTCTGCCTGCATTATGATTCATTTTGTGTACCCTGGCCACTGTTCTCATCCAGTGATTCTTTCTAAGGAATCTTGTGAATTGTGATTTACTTTGTAGTATGAAGGTTTTGTTTTTAATAATGACTCTATGTCAAGAACTGAAGGAACCACAGTTGCACAAGGCACCAATCCAAACTACCTCTCTTCCCATTTCCTGAGCCTATCACAATGTCACACTTGCCTCTCCATCTCTCAGAAAGCACCAGGCTTTCATTTTCAACTCAGCTGCTCATTTCTCAATTTCTACATCCCAGCTCAGCCAACCAATGTGTGACCCCATCGGTTGTTGACAGCTGAGTTGCACTGCTGAGAATTTATTTCAGAGAGACTGGAACTTTCCTCTCATCTCACTTGCGATTTCAGGTAAACACGAAGTAATGCCTGTGGATATCTGACAACAAACGCTCAGATCATGGTATTTAAGAATTCACTCATAAAGCCAATATTTTTTGACAAAATTGTTTGCCAAAAGGTGCATTTTTGTTTTGTTTTCCATGTAAAAATCAAAAGAAACACAATGGCATTTATGCATCAAAATGCCTGAATACTTCTCATTTGGGAATAGAATAATGGTGAATTCAAGGAAACAGATAAATAAATTTCAAACTATGGACTTTCAAAGTGAGTCAGATATGAATGACATTAATCTATTACAATGTTATTAAGATCAATTAAATGCAGAGTATTTAAATAATACAATACAGAAAATATAGCACAAATAAATGCTTCATTCTGATAATTTTAGTAATGTTTTAAATCATGTATGTCTCAGCTCCTACTGGTTTAACAATTCAACTCTGACAGTACTTAATAAATATTAAGCATAATGTCTCAAAATATTTCTAACATAAAAAATTAAGATTAATATAACAATAATTAGGTAAGATAAAACCATCATCAATGAGGAAAAATTCATGAAAACAAATCATTTCCTAAATTGTCTTAAATCTCTCAAATATCAACCCCCCAAATATGTTTGTGTGTATACTTTATACTTTAGTTATTTATGTTGACTATGTCATATTACAAATACTTAATCTATGGGGATTTAACTCAGGGTCTCATCACAATAGGCAAGTATTTATCACTAATTTAAAACCATAGCACCTTACTAGAATTTTGGAGATTAGAAATTTATTGAATCACTATATTGATTGCTTGAGTTATGACATTCATATTATGTTCTACTGCCTAGAACATTCACCTTTTCCTCATTGATTAGCTAGAACTTCATGTTATCCCTATTGCCCACTCTATAAACACTTTAAAATGATTTTTTTCTCCCAATTTACAGAACATTATCTTAATAGGACCTCCTTGTTTATACAGGGATTTCTTGAAAGGAAGTGTCTTTGCCATTTCGGTTCATGAAGGAAATACAACAAAAACAAAAGGACTAGATTTAGCTAGGCAAAACTGAAACAGGGTTGTTAAACTCATTTTCTCCATCTCTGACTTTGGTTTTTATCATTTTGTGATCCAAAAATACTCCACTGCACAAATTTGAGTTATTCAACACACTTTGTTGAATATTTAGTGACTGCTATTTATTATTACTAAAAGATATGGTCATGGTCTGACCTTGAAGAACTTATATGAGTAAAGGAGACACAAGGAAAGACTCATTCCTATAACTATTATATAAATAAAACTATGTAGTAGCTAGTCACAAATGATAAAATTTATAAATGCAAAACAATCTGTCTGGGGAAACAAATATAGGATTTCATTAAGGAGTTTTCTTTTTGTTTATTTAGCTGTTTAATTAATTGAACATCAATGACTTATTGCTTATAGAAGAAATGTTAGTCATCCTTGTCAATACTGGTATGGACATGAACTGAGAAGATTAAGAGGTTTCAGATCATTATCCTTTGATACCTGTACTAAGGAGTTTAAATTATAATGAATAAACTTATAAGGAATCAAAGCATTGAAATTGTGGTAAGTTGTAGCTAAGTTTTCCTGTGTCATACCTGGTCCATGGTCAGGACAAATCTCTCTCACCCGCCTGGACCCAAGTAAACACACAGAGGCTGATATTAATTAAAACTGCTTGGCCATTAGCTCAGGCCTACCACTGACTAGCTCTTACATTTAAACTAACCCATAATTCTTATTTATTTTTAACCACATGGCTTGGTACCTTTTCTCAGTTCTACTTTCACATCTTGCTTCCTCTGCATCTGGCTGACGACTCTTCACTCAGCATTCCTGTTCCCTGAATTCTCCTCTCTGCTTATTCTGCCTATACTATACTTCCTGCCTGGCTACTGGCCAATCAGCATTTTATTTATCAACCAAATCAGAGCAACACACATTCACAGCATACAGAAGGATATCCCCAGCACTTCACCTTTTCTTTTTTTCAAAAAGGAAGGTTTTAACTTTAGCATAGTAAAATTGCAGGTAAAAAAACAATTATCAAGCAAGAATTATAGTTATAATATCTAGTCTATTTGTATTTGGCAAAATTAAGAAGATATCCTATCTATCCTATATTTGTGAGTATAAGGTTTCATATCTAACTTATCTTTTATTATAACTAAGGAAATTATAACTAAATCAAAGACCTCAGAAGGATATAATACTACCTAAGTAAACAGGAAGTGCACTGTAAGCAACTTCCAAAAAATCTAGAATGACAGAGACAGCTGGCTGCCTGGACAGTCATCAAAATTTCCTCTGTAAAGTTGGGGCATCTGTCTTTAGCCCACAAGTCTAGAGTCTCTTAGTCACTTTTCTCTGTGTCCTGTAGAATTTCTGGCAGTTTCTTTTGTGAAGCAGGAACCTGAAGGACCATTTTGTCTTGCAAAGTTCAGTGGTCACTGTAGATGTAACAGTCTTATTAAATAAGAAACACAGAGCCAAATGCAGAGTTAAAAGCCCAAGAGGTCAGAGCAGTAGCTAAGAGCTGAAACTAAAACCACCTTCTTATCACCCGTTGCCGCTGCCACCCTTCCCCTGAGAAAGAGATTTACTTCCTGTGTGTCTGTCTTTTTATTGACTTTCTGTTCTGCCTTCTCATTGGTTGTAAACCCAACCACATGACCTCCTCATCACTGCCTTTCTATACAGACTTCCAGGTCTCTATGGTTGGTATTGAGATTAAAGGCATGTTTCTCCAAGATGGCTATGTCCTTGAACACACAGACTATGCCTGCCATGTAATTGGATTAAAGGCATGCACCACCACTGCCTGGCTTCTGCTATGGCTTGCTATTAGCTCTGACCCCCAGGCAACATTATTTATTAACATACAAATAAAATCACATTTCAGCACAAATAAAATATCACCATAGATCACCTTCCTATGGGTCCTGCATTTCCAGTCGATGGAACATTTTGTCAAGCAATCCAGACAAGAACAGTTTCTTGTCCAAATGGCTATTTTTGCCAAGAAGAAGATAAATTCCATATAGAGTGACTTTGATGCCCATCCTCCTCTCTGAAGTAAATTGGTCCTGCCAGGAGCAGAAAGGTCTCACTGTCCAGAAAGTCTAAGTTTTTAAAAACACTTTAAATGCCATATTCTGTAGGTCTTTGAAGTGTTTGAATAATACCTAACTAATTGAATTATATCTATGCATACCTAGAAAACTTAAGCATGACTATAAGTTTGACTATCATAGAAGACTAGTTATTAATCTGTATTTCTTAATTATCCATTACAATTTAAATGAGTTACATAAACAAAATACCTTAAACAAGAGTAGAAATATATATATATATATATATATATATATATATATATATATATATATAACAAAATCAACTCTAAATTTGTATCAATAAACTAAAATCCATGGCAATGTAAAACATTTTTAAACAAGTTGTTACTCTTTAAAAGTAGGTTCATTAAACCACCTTTTTATCCTATCATATCTATACTATGCCCTTTTCTTCCTTAGAAAGAGATTGTATTATAATCAACCTGTTTTAAATAAAAATTTTAGTTTTCCTCTGTCCCACACCAGAGGGCTCTTCTGATATGGGACAGCAGAATCTCTCAACATTTTCTTTCAGCTACAGTAAGTAGATCGTATCATGATCAAATTTTAATTAGTTTGACTAATGCATAATTAAAGATGAATATATAGTTTATAATTCTGTGTTAAAAGCAAAGTGTGTATAAAAATATCATATACTGGCTGTCTTCTTAGGAGGAATGAAGGTTACGGAGGCCTGAATAATTTAATAAGAATACCAGCAATGGCCCAGCAGCCGGCCAACAGGTAAGAGTCTTGCAGGCAGGCTGCTCCACCAACACTGCCACCCACTGAACTCTTTAACCTACAAGACCCACTCTGCTGCTGGATCCCATCATTCTCCCCTTGACCAACTATCCCACTGCAACATTAGTACCCCTAGTGGCACAAGCACCACCTGCACCAATTGGAAGAAGAGGTAAGTGACTTGTCTCCCAGCTAAACTGGCCTAATCTTTAGGCCCTAAGCCCCAAGGCACATCCTGTGCCCCTCCCCTTCACATTTGGTGAGGCAGCTGGACCCTGCCCCCAACACTGCTGGAATTCTACACTCTGGCACAGCCCCCCAGCAGCGAATCATCAAGTAAGAGACCTGAGGGCAGGCAGCTCCACCACTTCTACCATTCATTGGACTCTGTAAACTACAAGACCCACTCAGCTGCCCAAACCCATTGATCCCATCATTCTCCCCGTGGCCAACCATCCCTGACAACATCAACAGCCTCTAAAGGCACAAGCCCCACCTATACCAGTTGGAAGACCAGCAGCCCCTATAGGCTCAAATACTACCTGCACCAGTTGGAGGAATAAGCTCACTCTGCTGCCCAGTCCCACCAACCCCAACAGCCTCCCCATGAACAATCCTCTCTGGCAACATCAGCAGAACCTATAGGCACAAGCAAAACAGATACCAGTTGGAGGAACAGACATCATAGGCGGAGGTACAGCCTGCACCAGTTGGAGGAACAGACCCTATAGGCACAAGTAAAGCCCACATCGTCCAGCAGAACTGGAGGATACACTGGATCTAGGCACCCCAAACCCTTAAAACCTCAGCTGAGGCAACCCTCCTCAACCTGATAACAAGCCAATTACCAGAACCCTTGGCCATTTAGGCCAAAAGACGATAAATGAAACAGACAACAAAGGAACCAAAGACTTATCCAACAAAGACATGATAAGAATCAACACCTGTATCTCTAATTATCCCAAACCCGGATGGGTGGACTGCAGTATAAGAATACATTCAATAACACAAAGAGCAATATGGCACCACAGGAACCAAGTGGTACTACATAAGCAAGACCTGAACACACCAACACAGAGGAAGCAGAAGGAAATGACTTTAAATTCACTTAAAGGAATGGAGGAAAAGACAAACAAAAAATTCGGAAAAATTAATAAATCCCTTACAGAAAGCCAATAAAAACAATCAAACAGGTGAAAGAAAAAGTTCAAGGCTTGAAAAATGAAATAGAGACAGTAAAGAAAATGCAAACTGAGGGAATTCTGGAAGTGGAAAATCTGGATAACGGAACAGGAACTACAGATGCAAGCCTAACTAACAGAATGCAAGAGATGAAAGAGAGAATCTCAGGCATTGAAGATGTGATAGAGGAAATAGATTCACCAGATAAATAAAATGCTAAATCCAACAAATTCTTTTTTTATTTACCTTTTTTCTTTCTTTTCTTTTCTTTTTTTTTTTTTTTTTTTTTTTTTTTTTTTTTTTTTGGTTTTTCGAGACAGGGTTTCTCTGTGTAGCTTTGCGCCTTTCCTGGAACTCACTTGGTAGCCCAGGCTGGCCTCGAATTCACAGAGATCCGCCTGGCTCTGCCTCCCAAGTGCTGGGATTAAAGGCGTGTGCCACCACCGCCCGGCCTTTCTTTTCTTTTTATTAAGAGATTTTTCTATTCATTTTAAATATCAACCACAGATTCCCCTGTTCTCCCTCCTCCTACCCCCAAACCTTCCCCCCCACCCCCCACCCCCGCCAAACCCACTCCCCATTCCACCTCCTCCAAGGCAAGGTCTCCCCTGGGGTGTCAGCAGAGCCTGGAACATTCAGTTGAGGCAGGTCCAAGCCCCTCTTCCCTGCACAAAGGCTTAGCGAAGTGTCTTAGCATAGGCACTAGGTTCCAAAAGCCGGCTCATGCACTGAGAACAGGTCCCAGTCTCACTGCCTGGGGGCCCCCTAAACAGTTCAAACTAAACAACTTTCTCACTTATCCAGAGGGCCTAATCCAGTTCCATGGGGGTTCCTCAGCTATTGGTTCACAGTTCATGTGTTTCCACTAGTTTGGCTAGTTGTCCCTATACTTTTTCCAATCATGGTCTCAATGTCTCTTGCTCATATGATCCCTCCTCTCTCTCTCTTGTCGACTAGACTCCTGGAGTTCGGCCTGGGGTTTGGCCATGGATCTCTACAACTGCTTCCATCAGTCACTGGATGAGAGTTCTATCATGACAGTTAGAGTGTTCGGCCATCAGATCACCAGAGTAGGTCAGCTCAGGCACCCTCTCGACCATTGCCAGTAGTCTATAGTGGATTCATCTTTGTGGATTCCTGGGGACCTCTCTGGCACTCTGCTTCTTCCGTTTCCCATGGGGTCTTCATTTATCATGATATCTCTTTCCTTGTTCTCCCACTCTGTTCCTGATACAGCTGGGACCTCACGCTCCCCTAAGCTCTCTTTCCCCTGAACCCCCCCTCGCCCCCAGTTTGCTCATGTAGATCTCATCCATTTCTCTGTCATTGGGCAATCCCTGTGTCTTTCCTAGCATCCTCTTTACTAGCTAGCCTCCCTGGAGCTGTGAGTTGCAGTCTGGTTATCCTTCGCTTTACATCTAGTACCCACTTATGAGTGAGTACGTACCATGTTTGTCTTTCTGAGTCTGAGTTACCTCACTCAGGATGATATTTTCTAGTTCAATCCATTTGCCTGCAAATCTCATGATGTCATTGTGTTTCTCTGCTGAGTAGCACTCCATTGTGCAACATTATTTGTAATATCCAGAACCTGGAAACAACCTAGATGCCCTTCACTTGATGAATGGATAAATCCAACAAATTCTTAACACAGAACATCCAGGAAATCTGGGACACCATGAAAAGACCAAACTTAAGAAAAATTGGAAAAAAAAATGAGAATTCCTGCTCAAAGCACAGAAAATATATTCAACAAAATCATAGAAAAAAAAAAAAAAAACTTTCCCAACCTAAAGAAGGACAAACCTATGAAGATACAAGAAGCTTACAGAACACCAAATAGACTGAACAAAAAAAAGTCCCCTTGCCACATAATAATCATAACACTAAACATACAGAATAAAGAAAGAATATTAATAGCTGCAAAAGTAAAAAGCCATGTAACATATAAAGGCAGAACTACAAAAAAAAGAAAAAAAAAAAACCTACACTCAACTTCTCAAAGGATACTCTGAAAGCAAGAAGGTTCTGGACAGATGTAATGCAAACACTAAGAGACCATGGATGCCTGCCCAGACTACTATACCCAGCAAAACTTTTAATCACCATAGACAAAGAAAACAAGATATCCCATGACAAAACCAGATTTAAATAATAGCTATTCACAAATCCAGCCCTATAGAAAGTACTAGAAGGAAAACTCCAACCAAAAGAAGTCAACTGCACCCAGGAAAATACAGGTAATAGATAGTCCCACACCAGCAAAGCTCAAAGAGAGGAAATACATACACACTATCACCACCACCACCAACAACAAAACCAAAAAAATAACACGAATTAACAATTACTGGTCATTAATATCCTTTTATAGACTCAATTCACCTATAAAAAGACAAAAGCTAAGAGAATGGATATGAAAACAGGATCCATCCTTCTGCTGCATACAAGAAAAACACCTCAACTTCAAAGACAGACATTACCTCAGGGTAAAAGGTTGGGAAAAGATTTTCCAATCAAATAGACCTAAGAAACAAGCTGGTATAGCTATCCTAATATCTAGCAAAATTGACTTCAAACTAAAATTAATTAAAAGAGATGGAGAAGGACATTTCATATTCATCACAGGAAAAGTGCACCAAAATAAAGTCTCAGTTCTGAACATTTATGCCCCCAATTCAAGGAAACCCACATATAAAAAAAAATTACTAAAGCTTAAGTCACACATCAAAACCCACACACTAATAGTGGGAGACTTTAAGACTGTGCTTTCACCAATGGACAGGTCTGCCAGACTGAAACTTAACAGAGAAATAAGGGAACTAACAGGTGTTATGACTCAAATGGACTTAATAGATATCTACAAATAACATCCTACCCTAACACAACAGAATATATCTTCTTCTCAGTACCTCATGGAATGTTCTCTAAAATTAGCCACATACTTATATGTGGTCATAAAGCAAATCTCAACAGATACAAAAAAATTGGAACAACCCCCTGTATCTTGTCAGATCACCGTGGCTTGAAGTTAGAATTCAACAACAACACAAATTATAGAAAGTCTACAAACTCATGGAAACTGAATAATGCTCAACTGAATCACCACTGGATCAAGGAAGAAATAACAAAAGAAACTAAAGACTTCCTAGAATTCAATGAAAATGAATGTACAACATACCTAAACTTATGGGACACTATGAAAGCAGTACTAAGAGGAAATTTGTAGCACTACATGCCTATATAAAGAATTTGGAGAAACCCCAAACTAGTGACTTAACAGCACACCTGAAAGTTCTAGAACAAAAAGAAGCAAACTCACACTGGAGAAGTAGATGGCAGGAAATAATCAAACTGAGGGCTGAAATCAATGAAATAGACACAAAGAGAACAATACAAAGAATTAATGAAACAGAGTTGGCTCTTGGAAAAAATCAACAAGGTAGACAAACCCTCATAAAAACTAATGGAAAGACAGAGAGAGAGAGATCTATCCCTGGTGCATGAGCAGGCTTTCTGGATTCCATTACCTATAGTCAGACATCTTTCTCACCCCTGATAAATCAGAGAGGAGCTTGGTCCTGCCTCAACTGAAAGTATCAGGCTTAGCTATCCCCAACTTACCATGTTGGAGGAGGGAATGTGGGAAAGATTGGGGTGAGGGGGAGGAGAGATGAGAGAGGATCTGTGGTTGGTATGCAAAATGAATTTAAAAGAGAGAGATTATCCAAATTAACAAAATCAGAAATGAAAAGGGGGACATAAAATAGACACTGAGGAAATCCAGAGAATCATTACATCATACTTCAAAAAACTTTACATGACTGGAT
Organism: Peromyscus californicus insignis; assembly: GCF_007827085.1. Classification (NCBI taxonomy): domain Eukaryota; kingdom Metazoa; phylum Chordata; class Mammalia; order Rodentia; family Cricetidae; genus Peromyscus; species Peromyscus californicus. Next base: position 33,718,168 of record NW_026294584.1, read on the forward strand.
AATGTAAAAGAAATGGACAATTTTCCAGATAGGTACCACATACCAAAATTAAATCAAGACAAGATAAATAATTTAAATAGTTCTATAACCCCTAAGGAAATAGAAGTAGTCATCAAAACTATTCCAACCAAAAAAAATAAAAAATTACAACCCAGGACCTGATGGTTTCAGCACAGATTATTCCAGAATTTCAAAGAACAGCTAATACCAAAACTCCTCAAACTGTTCCATACAATAGAAATGGAAGGACCATTGCTAAACTCCTTTTATGAAGGTACAGTTACCCTGCATCACCAACCACACAAAGATGCAACAAAGAAAGAGACTTATAGAGTAATCTCCCTCATGAACATTGATGCAAAAATGCTCAATAAAACACTGGCACTCAGAATCCAAGGATACATCAAAAAATGTAGGACACATCATAATTAAGTAGGCTTCATCCCAGAGATGCAGAGATGGTTCAATATATGAAATCTGTCAATGTAATCCACCATATAAACAAACTGAAAGGAAAGAAAACACATAATCATCTCATAAGATGCTGAAAAACCCTTTGACAAAATCCAACATTCTTTAATGATGAAGGTCTTGGAGAGATCAGGGATATAAGAACATACATAAACACAATTAAAACAATATACTTCAAGCCTACACCTGTTGCACAAATCCTAAACCTAGAGCCAGATACTATGGTAAAAGGTGAAAGATAGAGAAGCAGAGCAAGCCACAGCCACCACCTCTTACCTAACCAACTGCTCAGTCTGAAAGAGTGCTAGTTCCTGTCTCCTCCCCGCCCCCTTATATTCCTTTTCTGCTTAGCCATATCACTTTCTGTCTCAATCTTCCTAGTACTGGGATTAAAGGTGTGTGATCAAAAGTGCTGGAATTAAAAGTGTATGCCACCACTGCCTGGCTCTGTTTCTCTTTTAGACTGGATTTATCTCCTGTAGACCAGTGTGGCCTTGAACTCACAGAAATCTAGACAGATATCTGCCTCTGCCTCCCTAGTGCAAGGAGTAAAGCTATGTGCCACCGCTGCTTGACCTCTATGGCTAACTCTGTGGCTAGTTCTGTCCTATGATATTCAGGCAAGCTTTATTTCTTAGATTATCAACAACATATCACCACAGACAGCCTGCATCAAATTACATGGAGAGAAACTTAAAGTGATTCCACTAAAATGAAGAAAAAGACAAGGCTGTCCATTCTCCCCATATCTATTCAATATAGTACTGGCAGTTCTAGCTAGAGCAATAAGACAACAAAAGGAGATCAAGGGGATACAAATTGGTAAGAAAGAAGTCAAACTTTCTGATTTGCAGATGACATGATAGTATACATAAGTAACCCCAAGAACTCCTACAGCTGATAAACACCTTCAGTATCACAGCTGGATACAAGATTAACTCAAAAAATCAGTAGCCCTCATATACAAATGAGGGAAATACAAATGAGAAAGAAATCAAAGAAAAAACACCTTTTACAATAGCCACAAATAATATAAAATATCCTGGGGTAACTCTAACCAAACAAGTAGAAGACCTGTATGACAAGAACTTTAAGTCTTTAAAGAAAGAAATCCGAGAGAGAGCAAGATATCAAAAAGTAGAAAGATCTCCCTGTGGGAGCCCGTTCTTGGGTTCCTCGTGGCTTTACCCAGCAGGTCCGCATAGAGGATGATTAGGACCACCGGCCTGAGTGCAGGTGTCTGAGATGGTCTGCACTTGGCTGTGCTGGGGGAGGAGGTCTCTTGCTCCACCCCTTGGCATCTCTATAAAAACCCTGGGGCAGAGACAGTCGGGCCATTGGAATAGGTTCCAGGCCCTCTCGAGGCTATCCTTTATTTTCTATCTGTTTATCTCCGTGATATTCTCCGCAATAAATCTTTCTATCTAATATTTCCTGCTGCTCACACTCAAGAAAACTCTGGGGAACTGTGGGGGTGGTTGGGTAAACACCCCACATCTTCCATGCTCATGGATGGTAGGAATAGCATAGTACAAATGGCAATCTTACCAAAAGCAATCTACAGATTCAATGCAATCCCTATCAAAATCCCAGCACAATTCTTTACAGACCTCAAAAGAAAAATACTCAACTTCATATGAAAAAAAAAAAAAACAAGATAACTAAAATAATCCTGTACAATACAGGTTCCAGAGGTATCACCATCCCTGAATTCAAGCTCTGTCATATATAGCTACAGTAATAAAAAAAAAGTTTGGTGTTGGCATTAAAACAGACATATGGATCAATGGAAATGAATCAAAGATCCTGACAGAAAACCACACACCTATGAACACTTAATTTTTGACAAAGAAGGAGAAAACATACAATGGGAAAAGGAAAGCATCTTCAACAAATGGTGCTGATGTAATTGGATGGTGGTATTTAGAAGAACGCACGTAGAACCATATCTATCACCCTGCACCAAGTCCAAGTAGATCAAAGATCTCAATATAAATCCAGTTACACAACCTGATAGAAGAGCAAGTAGCAGGAGATGACTTTCTGAATATAACTCCAGTAGCACAGACACTGAGCTAGCCAATTAATAAATGGGACCTCATATAACTGAAAAGGACACTGTAAGGCCAAGGACACTGTCAATAAGACAAAACAACAGCTTACAGAATGGGAAAAGATCTTCACCAACCCCACAGTTGGTATAGGGCTGATCTCCAAAATATGTAAAGATTCAAGAAACTAGACATCAAAAATACCAAATAATCCAATTTAAAAATGGGGTACAGATCTAAACAGAGAATCCTCAACAGAAGAATCTCAAATGGCTGACATACCATTAAAGAATTGCTCAACATCCTTAGTCATCAGGGAAATGCAAATCAAAAGGACTCTGTGATATTATCTTACACCTGTCAGAATGATTAAGATAAAAAACACTAATGACAGCTAATGTTAGAGAGGATGTGGAGTAAGAGGAACACTCCTCTATTCCTGGTGGGAGTGTAAACTTGTATAGCCACTTTGAAAATCAGTATGGTGGTTTCTCAGAGAATTGGGAATCAATTTACCTCAAGACCCAGTTATACCAACCTTAGGCATATACCCAAAGGATGCTTAATCATACCACAAGTTCACTTACTCAACTATGTTCATAGCAGTATTATTCATAATAGCCAGTACCTAGAAACAACATAAATGCCCCTCAACTGAAGAATGGATAAAGGAAATGTACATTTACACAATGCAGTATTGCTCAGTGGTGAAAAAAAAATTTGCAGACAAATGGATGGAAGTAAAAAAAAAAAAAAAATCGAGCCGGGCGGTGGTGGCGCACGCCTTTAATCCCAGCACTCGGGAGGCAGAGCCAGGTGGATCTCTGTGAGTTCGAGGCCAGCCTGGGCTACAGAGTAAAGTTCCAGGACAGGCGCAATGCTACACAGAGAAACCCTGTCTCGAAAAAACCAAAAAAAAAAAAAAAAAAAAATCATCCTGAGTTAACCCAGACCCAGAAAGACAAGTACAGTATGTACTCACTCATAAGTGGATACTAGATGTAATGCAAAGGATAACCAGACTACAACCAACAGCTCCAGAGAAACTAGTTGACAAGGAGGACTCTAAGAGGGAGGCATGGATCTCCTTGGGAAGGGGAAATAGATGAGATCTCCTGAGTAAGCTGGGGGTTGTGGAGTAGAAGTTGGGGGTGGGAAGATGGTAACATGATGGATCTGGATGGTTGAGTTCGGGGAGAGACAGAGAGGGAGAACAATGAAAGAGATATTGTGACAGAGCACAGGGTTAGGGAGAAACCTGGTGCCAGGGAAACTCCCAATCCATAAGGATGACACCAGCTAAGACGCCTAGCAATAGTGGAGAGGGTGCCTGAACTGCTTTCTCTTGTAATCAGATTGGTGACTACCCTAATCGTCATCATAGAACCTTCATCCAGTAACTGATGGAAGAAGATGCAGAGATCCACAGTCAAGCACTAGGCCGAGCTCCAGGACTGAAGTTGAAGAGAGGGAGGAGGGATTGTATGAGCAAAGGGAGGGGGCAGGGAAGGGTCGAGATCATGCTGGGGAAACCCACAGAGATAACTAACCCGAACTCATAAGAGCTCAGGGGCTTTGGACTAACAGCTAGGGAGCCTGCATGGACTGACCCTCTGTATGTGGGTGACAGCTGTGTTGCATGGTCTATTTGTGGGGCCCCTAGCAGTGGAACCAGGATCTGTCCCTGGCATAAAAGCTGGCTTTTTGAAACCTATTCCCTATGGTAGCATGCCTTTTGAGGAGGCCTTGATTCATGGGGGAGGACCTTGGTTCTGCCTCAGTGTGATATGCCATGCTTTGTTGACTCCCATGGGAGGCCTTACCCTTTCTGAGGAGTGGATGGGGGAGGGTAGAAAAGAAGTCGGGGGAGAGAACTGGAGGAGAGGAGGGAGGGGAAACTGTGGTTGGTATGTAAAATAATTTAACAAATTACTAAAAAATATCATATACTGATACTGATGGTAAATTTAGTATTTTTGTCTTGGTTTCTAAGGCTAATATGATTTTCAATATGGTACAGAATTTTAGAGAAGAATACAAATGTGGTTAAGGGGGTCTAGCTAACACAGGTACATGTTAAACATTCCCAAAACAAAGAAAGAGTTCAATATATAAATATGGGATTGGAAGAAGACAGAACGAGTCCTGTGAGTTAAACATCATGATGCTAAAGTAGCATTTCAGTGGACTGGCACTGATAAAGAAAATTTTAAGTAAAGAAATAATATGACCACAGAAGACCTTATAACAGATTCCAATATTTAAGTTTTGAGTATAAATGAAAGTCTTAAATCATTAAAAATAAAGCAAGAAAAAATTCCATAAATAAGATAGATTAAAAGAGGAGAAAGTATCATCAAAGTTTAATAGCTGTTCAAGAATGAATAATACTTCAGTGATGAGTCTGGAATGTTGCAGATTCTAATTACAATGACCTCTGAATGTGTTAATTAATATTCCTGACCAGAAAACAGTTGATATTTTTGTCCATGATTAAAATGTGCTGACAGCAGAAATCAAATTTCATTGAAATTGAAGTTCTAATAGTGAGTGCAAAATTTAAAAAATAAGTTTAGATAATACAGCCTTATTTTGGTGGGAGATTTAACACACTAGGTGATTAGAAATGCACTGTAAAGAGAAATATTTTTGGTAATAAAATAGTTGAGCATGTTTTAAAAATGCAAAAAAAAACCCATATAATCGAACTGATGCAATTTCAGAGATGAAATATATTGACAACTTTATTTGGAATATTTCTATTTTGAATTTTATTTTCTTAATTCCATGTATGATTACTTTATTTATAACATTCCCCTCCCCTCTCCTTCTTCCAACGCCTCCTCTTTAAGATTACTTAAGAGCTTCTTATGGCTTTCAACATTGGTGCCATGTACTGCGCTGAAGTTCAACTGAGCTATGAGAAGGAAGTAGAAAAGTTAGGTTAGAAATCAACACTGAAGAACAGAAGCTTCAAAGATTTCAGAGTTTTCTATTTTCCTTTGTATTTTGCTTGAGTCTTTAATTTTTTTTGGCACGACGAAAACAAAAAAATGTTAGTAACTGTGAGTTATATGCAAAAGAATTGAGAAATTTAGAGATAATGAGTAAAATGCTACATGATGAAAATTAGATTGCAAAAACAAAGTTGAAAATCCATTTTAAATAGTTGTATTTATGATCAGAAAAAAATGAGATTGGATAGTCCTTAAACCTTACTTTCATCGTTTGCCAACTATAAAACACTGAAAAAATGATAATATCTACATCAAATTACATCCCAGGCACCAAGAAATTTACTTCACAAAATTAAAAGTTTGGTTTAAGGTCATAAAATATCATGATAAAGACAGAAAAACTCTCAAATGATAAATCTTAATGTGCAAGTGTTGCTTAAATTATAAATATGTGCAATATTTTGGAAGAAAAATATTTTTCCTGAGAAACTGCATTCAGTAAGTTTCCATGTTGCTGTAGTGACTCAGATGAAATTGTACACAACTAAAGATATTTTGTTTCATTTTTGTTAAGAATATCTTTTTAAAATTTCATTCTTTTATTCAAAGGTAAATTTTCCAGTGGTTACTGAAGATACAAGATATAATTAAATGGAAGTTACAGTTCCACTTTTATTTATTTATTTATTTATTTATTTATTTATTTATTTATTTATTGTGTGCATGTGGAAATGTGTGTGTGTGTGTGTGTGTGTGTGTGTGTGTGTGTGTGTGTGTGTGTGTGTTTGCTTATGTACAATTATGAATGTGGAGCATTAGAGGGAAACCCATGGGAATGGATTTTTTCCCACTACGTGGGTCCCATGTAAACTCTGATAGTCAGATTTAACAGCAGGCAACCTTACCACTAAGCTATCATGCTGGCTCCTTAAATTATTTTTTTAATTTATTTTGCTTCTATTTTTAAGAAATGGTCTGTTAATATTCTCACCGAAAATAAATTCAAACAAAGTAGAACAATATGAAACAATACCAAATATTTGTTTTTTGGTAAATGTAGTAAGCACATACTATTATTATAGTCTTTGACATTAAAAAGCTGAAAAGTCAAATGTGCATGTAATAATCTGTACAATGAACTTTCAACAAAATTCAACATTAAATGATAATTATAGTAATAATGATAGTAATTTCTGAAATAGTTATGGAATATAACTTTTCTAAACACATTTGTGCAAAATCTTTATTAGCATATTGTGACTTTGAAGTGTGCAAGCACAGACTTACCTTTACTGCTGTGGGTCACACAAAGGTCAATGATCAATCATTGTTTCACTGGTTATCTTAGTGAATACACTAATAAATGAAAAATATACAGGAAGAATTAGAAAGGATCAAACATAATTGTCATTAATTGCTGCTCCTGTGATGATGTATTAAAGACACTAACACAACTGAGATAATAAAACATGACTATTAACATATTGATATGAAGTTTTCACAAGTTTGATAACCACTACACATGTAATCATATTTTACATGTGCACAGAAAGTTATTTGAAAATGTGTATAGCCATTTAGACAAGATGTGTCAGGGGACTGTCTACTTTTACTAGGACCGAATGTGGCCTGATATCATTTTAGTGCCTCATAAATCTCTAGAATGAGCTTGTTCCTAAGGAAACATTTGTTTTAATTGCTATTTACCTTGCTTGTTTAATGATAATGGATTTTGCCCAACTAGCATTTTCCTAGGGTGACCTTTTGTGATGAGCTCTTATTAGTCACACAGAGAAATAACTGGAGAATTTCTACTTGCCATAAATAACACTAGAGGCATTTCAAAACAAATGAGACAATTTGCCTTACACAGCAAATAATTCTGCCTGTCCTCTACCTTAAAAACCTCTTGACAGTCAGATATTATAATTATTAGGGTTCCATGAGCAACAATGAGACATTAGTTTCCAAACCACAGTGAAACAGGGAATAACTTGTTCACAATTCTTTCCATGTTCAGTTCAACTTGACATTCAATTGTAATAGTATGTAACAATTAAAGAATGAATTAAATCTTAAAGTTCATGTGATTCACTGTGGGTACACCTTAAGATTGTATATGCTTTCTCCATGCTCTGTCTTCTCTCTGCATAATATGATTAACTGCTTCATAGTTCTGCCACCTCACCTTCCTCTCCATGATGGACTTGACCTTGAACTCTATCTACATCAATAAATACTTCTTTAGGTTGCTTCTTGTAAAGCATTTGGTCACAGTGACAAAACAAAACAAAACAAAAAAAATAAGCAGGGCAGTTGGCTGGGGTTTTTGTTTGTTCATTTGAGAAAAAGAATTGTCTTATGAAGGAACTACTACACGGTGTAGGTTCTGCTTGTAGACATGCATGTTTTTAATGAATGAATTTTTGTCCAAAAATTTTGCTTGACCACTTAATTGTACATACCCCACTACAAATAAAGACTGGCAAATACGGAGAAAGAATGAACAAAAAAAATAATAAAAGTTTAAGAAATTATTTCATCCTAACCTTTGAAGTTTGAAGACCATAGCACAGATGTTGGTAACGTCCTTTGTGAATGGACTTGCATGTAAATCTATGGATGAATAAATGTGCTATTGACCATTTCTCTTGCCTGACATATAACATATATGGATACCTTACATTCTCTGAAATGTTAAACAATTCCATTACAGTATCTACTGAGAAACATTTAAGTAGTTAACAAACATAAATGAAGATTTTTTTTTGTGTGGCTTTATTTATTTATCTTTGGGTTATTTTTAGCCATGTACAAATTTTGCTCTCTTTTTCATAAGTAAGACAAAATAAAGAAAAAAATACATTTTATTCATTATTATTTCAAACAACTTCAAGATGAGCATGGTTAAGAAAAAATAAAATTATATTTTTATTATATATGGTCGTAGAGATAGGTCAGTCACTAAAGACCAGCCTTTCAAGAGTTTGGTGTTTAGCACCTATGTCAAAACCTGTTTATCCAATTTGTATATTCTCCCCTACAAGGCATTCACACTGATTAAATAAAAGAAAAATCACATCTTAAAAAAAAAAAGACAAAATGAAATTACGAAACACATGTAAATGGATGGAGCTGAAAGCAGTCTTTCTGCGTGAGGTAAACCAGATCTGTAAAAGCGAATTTCACACAGGCAATAGTAAAAGGCCATGTGTGTTTTTGTGGGTGTGTGTTGGAGGGGACATGTCTTTCAAGGGAGAGAATAGAGAACACCGTAGTATAAAGGACTGAAGGACAACAATGGAAAAAGAAGAGTTAAATTGGGGCAGGGAGGTGTGTCTGGTTAGAGGAGGGTACCAGGGACAGCAGAGTCCTGGTCATCACAAGGAACTGAACCGGAGGGTAGTGGTATAGAAACAAGACTAGGGATTCACTTTATTTTTCCCTCTGCTGCTCACATATTGTAGAGGTAGCACTGTAAGCAGAGCTTGATCGACCCCATCTTCCCCACTGTCTGAATTCTTCCTCAGTCCGTCCCCACCAACACTATCTTTGACCCCCTCATTTGAGTTTTTCCTTCTGTACTTCGCTGTCATCTTTGCCGTTTGCCCCATCCAGGACGTTCTTCCTAGACTTATTCCTCCAGTTTTCAGCAGTCACTGGGCCACACCTGGATCAGAGTCTTTATCCGAGAAAGGAACTGCAGACCACCTGAACCCTGACACGAGAGAAAACAGTGAGAGATAACTAACACTGAAGAATCTTCAAGGAGGGTTATTGGGCTGGGGTGGTGTGGGAGGGTGGGGATGGGAACACGAGAAATCAGAGGGGAGTGTGGAGGAGGAGAACACTGAAAGAGACAACTGGAAAGGGGAGGCATTTGGGGGGACAGGTAAAAGCCTGGTGCAAGGGAATCTCCCAGGAATCTACAAGGAAGACCCCAGCTAAGACTCCTAGCAATTTTGTATACATAACCTGGACTGTCCACTTCCTGTGACCAGGCAAGACTTCAACTGAAGGAAGGGACACCAACCCAGTTACATAACCTTTGACCTACAGTCCTGCTGGGGTTGGTTGGTGCCTAGCCCAACTGTCATCAGAGAGTCTTCATCCAGCAACTGATGGAAACAGATGCAGACCCACTGTCAAACATTAGGCAGAGTTTGGGGAATCCTGCAGAAGAGGGCAAGAAAGGATGTTAGGAAGCAGAGGGGGAAAAACACCACAAGAAAAGTCTCGGAATTAACTAACCTGGGCACATAGGAGCTCACCGAGACTGAATGGAAAACCAGGGAGCCTGCATGGGACTGACCTGGGCACTCTGCATATATGTTAAGTTAAACAGATCTAGTTTTTCCTATTTTAATTCAGCATCTTGTCTTAGCAGGAAACAGGTTAGTTTCAAATAGTGCATTTTTAAAAAATAATATATACATCCAAAGTTTTAATTAAATAATTCTACTTTAGTCCATTTTTAGACAAGAACACATGAAGGGGTTTATTTATGTTTATGTTTATGTTTATTTTATTTTATTTATTTATTTATTTTTTGAGATATGGATTCTCTATGCAACAGTCTTGGCTCTCCTGGAACTCATTTTGTAAACCAGGGTGGCCTTGAACGCACAGAGATCCATCTGCATCTGCCTCCTGAGTTCTGGGATTAAAAGTGTTTATTCTTTCTTTACACTTATGTCTTACAGAGCAAATTCAGTCCATTACCTGTGAAAATGAAGGAAGTAGGGATCCTATTTTTAAGTTTATAAAATTCCTAGGCTAATTTCCCCATTCTTCTTTTATATGGGATTTAAATAGTGTCCATTTTCAAAGGCATGGGTATGTGTATGGATTTCATGTAGAAGGTTAATAGTTTCCTTTGTGAGAGTAACTGGAAAGCTCAAATCATTTCAAACAGTGTTCAACAAAGTTGAAAATAGGTGCCAGTAGATTTCAATTTTCCTGTCTGGGAGAGTGTTATAAAAGAAACAGTTGTTTTTTGTTACTTGCTTTTGGCTTCAAACACACAGACAGGAAAGAGATACTCCCTTTTTTCTTTTTCTTTTTTAAGATTTACATTTACTTATGTGTATATGTGTATCTTTTTGTGAATATAGTACTTCTTTAAGGGTGTCTGCAGAGACCAGAGAAGGGCGTCAGAGTCCCTGATATTGGAGTTACTGTGGTTCCAAACCATCCTATGTGGGTCCTGGGAGCCCCACATTAGTCATCTTCAAGAGCAGAAAGTTTTCTTAGCTTTGAATTACCCTCTAATTCCTTCTTGGTCTTTTAGTGCCTCTAAGAATCATCTTCCTCCTCCAAAAGCCCTGCTGTACCTAATACACTCAGTATCCAGGGGCAGGAGGAAGGGAGAAAATTAGAAAAGTGAAAACCTTATTTTTCAGGTAAAAATTTTCATAATTTTTTTATAATTTTGTTTACATAATTCCATAAATGATAACTTCCTTTCTAATTTTCTGTGCATAGTATGATTTTTTTCTAGCATCACTGACCCAGTCTTATGCCTAAGTCCCAACCTGCTCACTTTCTGTCTTGATGTGCACATAGCACACTTCTGGTGAAGTCTTGCAACCATCACTATGGTATTGACCAGCTTCCACAAACATCGACGCCCTTATTTTAAATGCCTTCTCTGAGAGAAAGACAGGGACTCCAAAGTCCCCAAATTCAAGAATATGTGCCAGTTGTATCAGTAATCCCTTGAGCTATATTCAAATAACAACTTAGAATCAATATAACAGTTTCAGAGGCTTGGCGAGCATTTAATGTAGGAAATACATGTGTTCTATCCTTGAGAAGAACTAATCTAGTCTCTCCATTAATTCCCTTGATGCCACATTACTAAACATAAGTAGAGACCAAAGTGAAAAAATAGCATTTCTATTCTTACAAGTCATTAATGAGACACACATTAATGTGTAGGTTAATTTAATAAGGAGTAGATATGGGTGGTATTTGTTTAATCAATCTATGTATCTTCTGCAAATATCATATAAATATGAAGACCCAATTATTGTCAGATGAAACACAATAGTTCTAATTGAAACCATATTTCATACAAATCCATCATTCACACTATATGAAAATCAAAAAATGAATTTTTGGCACCTGAATCTAAAAGGATGAATACCTACAAGCAAAGTGGATGAAAATTAAAGTCATATACTGTTTATAGTTTTGAAACTGATACTTGCTATTGTAATTATAATTAATTCAAATACATGTCCATAATGAGACAGATATGGCAAACTTTGATGTCTCCATAATTTATAATGCCTTATAATTACAATTCTATGCAACTTATTGAAACAAGTGTTTTGTTTAGTAAGTTATAAATATATTTAAAATTTATTGAAGTTTCCTATTGTATTCACCATATCCAAGTTGAAAATAATAACAGCAAATAATGTAGATTAAAGCTCCCATGTGCCTAGGAAATTCTGAGCATATTAATTAAGATTTTAGGGCTGGTTTTGTTGGACATGGAGAATCTATTTATGACTATTGAAATTTCATACTGATGATGGCATATTTCATTCTCAACTTGAATATTATTTGAGATATCACAGTTACAGTTAAGGATTATTTTAGGAACAGAGACATCCACATAATAACAACAGTATTAATAGTACTGAGGTAGGCTATATTCATCTATCTATACTAATTTAAAGTTATTTCCAATATCCACTTTCAATATAAGCCAGATTGACTAATTAGAACTTCATGATATGGGGAGGGTAGAATGGCCCCAGTCCAGTGCCAAGTGATCTTGATAAAACTCAACAGCCTCTTTAACAGCTGTTTATTAGCCACCTCTGTATATGGTCTATCATCCTGGAGGGTACTCAGTAGATCCCCTGGAAAATATGAATAAACACCCAGATTTCATCAACCAAAAGTGAAGGAATGTCATCAGAGAACATGGATGGCCTATGACAGAGATTTCCCTCTGCTGTAACCCATCATCCGGAGAAAAAAAAATGTCTTGATAAATGACTATTTTTTATTACTATAAAAACTTCTTCCAACTTCCCATGTTGAGACATGGAATTAAGATGGCTGAAGTCTCTGGTCCTGGGACATATCCACTCACATTGCGATTAGGAATAAAGTATTCTACTTTTCAGAGTGGCTAAGTGTGAACCCCAAAAGTGATCCACCTGTCAAGAGTCACTTGGATCAGAAACAGGACTCAGCACGAATCTTTGTATCCCAGCCATCTGGTGTTGCACCTTCAGATGACATTGGTGAATTCCTTCTGCTGGTTGGTCCCTTTGGTTTGGTTTGTCAACCATTTATTAATAGGGGCTATTTGTTTAGAATAATGTGTATTTGATCGCTTTTTGGGTTGGCTTTCAATGTGATTGTTTTCAGATATCCATTTTGTTTCTTTGTTTTGGAAAAAGTTTGGCTTTCAAAATGTCACTTTTTTCCCCTTTTGTTACCTTTCAGACCTTTGAATGAACTTTGGTTCTGATAGTTTATTTTTGGTTATGTTTGCTTTCAGAACAGTTGGTTAGTTGATTGGCTTTCTTCTGATCTTTGTCTCATAACATACTACAAGTGTATAGTTCTGTGGTTTTGGGTTTGCTTTATTATGGCTACTTTGGCTTTAGAATCCCATGAGTGCATGATCAGGAACAAGCTTCAATAGAGCATTTGTTATTTCAAGAGCAACAGAATGGGACTCTCAGGGAATGTGCTCCATCGTGTGGTTCACCTCCTAGAGAAGGCTAACCAAACATACCTTGTTCCTTGTCCAGAGGAACTTTAACAGTTGGGACAGGGAGACACATGGAAGGAATTGAGTCCCTGTTGTCAGGAGAATCCTCAAGCTCCTGTATTGTGCAGGACTAACAGAGATGCAGTGGGAAATAAAATGATCTCTGGGTCAAAGCAGGAGAGTCAGTCCCAAAAGCAGCACATGAGCCTAATCCAAGACAGTATCCCCTAACCTGCACAGAAAACTTGTTAAACAAACAAAAACGAAATTGAAACAAAACAACAGGGAAAAGCCAAAAACAAAACAAAATAACAAACAAACAACAACAACAAAACAAAGAGAGGAAATGCTTGGACATAAACCACCATTGGCGTATTCCAGCCAGATTTATGTCTGGTAATTACAGACAGTCAATGTTTATTTATTCAGAAAATATGGGGAAATTTGGCCTATCTTTCTGTCATGAAGACTGCTCTGCTCCCTTAGCTATGACTCAGCCTTATCTATATGAGGAACCTTTTTAAACAACATGGAACAGCACCTTGAGAGTTGGGGGCTGTAGGAGAGGTTCAAAGGAGTGTAGTTGGGACTGACTGAAGGAAGAAAAGGGAAGATGGAAAGCAATATGATTGTATGTCAATTAAAACCATACTTAATTTTTCTAAACAGTAGAAACAAATAATAAACTTTCCCCCCTGCAAACACAAAATTCAGTGCTTGGACAAGAGGGGAAACTGTGAATTGAAGTTCCTAGAACAAAGCAGTGACTACCAAGGCTAGTTTACTGACTAGAAATTTAATAATGTGATGGGTTAGAATGTTGAAAGTTCACAGCCAAACTACCATGGGTTATATTTCATCTCTTAACAGAAATTAAGACAGATACCTGGCTTTCTTCAATCCCAAATGTAAGAATCTCATCATATACAACATTGATTTTCCCCATGTACTCTACCCACTTAACTGACATTTTTACCAATGTTAGAAAACTTTATTAATTTCTCTGTTACATACTATAAAGACCCTACAGACTGTTATCATGTTGAGCATTGAATTTGGGATAAATGAAATCTGTGTCCTTGGGACTTGGTGCCTGATATTTGACTCTGGAATAAACTGTATCTTATCTACTCTGAGGCAAGAGCTGTTCCTTACATGAAAAGTATTTCCTAAGGTTAAACCTCAAAAGAGGTTGGGGTTCTATGTTCTTTGAAGTCTCATGCAAAACTGGAAGCAAAATGTCACTAGTTTTTACATTTTGCATTTATGAAAACAGTAAAAATTAATTATATAAGATGGTTACTAAATAGAACCAGTTAGAAAATCAGCTTAACACACCATTCATTCTGGAAAAGATAGCAGTTTTGATGTCTAGGTAGGTATGTTGGGTTTCTAGATCCCCAACAGGAAAACAAAGCATTGCCTTGAACTGGCTTAACAAGTCTCAAAAAGCTCAAAGTCACCACTGAAAAACTTGTTATTTTATTGCTGGTAAAATAAACTTGAAATAATACTAGAAAGCTCTGTCAGATTTGCTTTAACTATGTCCAAACATAGGGCAACTCAAAGCAAATTCTAAGAAAGATGCATCCATTTTTGGAAATAGGTATAGTTATTTATATTATGTGAAAATAAAAGCCAAAAAAATGAGGTTTCTCTCATACATTTGGATGTCTATTCAAAGAGAGGTATTCCACTAAAACTATTAAAGAGAAATAAAAATCAGACTTCCTAATTAACAGCAATTTTTTTCAAACATAGGTCAAAATACAATGAAATAGACTTCATAATACTCAGTGTGAAACTACAGACAAAGCGTTCTAACTCTTTGTCAGTGCCAATGCCATCATCAGACTTCAGTTTGAGACACAGCTAGAACACTGGAAAAACTCCCAGCTTTCAAAAGCCCCAACAGCGCAGGGTCCCATGGTGACCTCATTACTCAGTTTTAAATATAGCAGAAGAGAAGCTGTCAAGCTAAGAAGACTATGGGCAGAAGTGGCAGGAATGAAAGGCAGAGTTCTGGGGAAAGAATAGAGCCTGTCACCAGAGCGAAACACGTTAAAACTGAAAGGACACGGCGTCACGCTGAAGTATTCTTAGAGTGTTATGTGTCATGTTGTGAAATGGAAGCGTCCAGTGTTGACCTGATTTCTTTACAATTCTCGCTTTTAAAAAGTTATATAGTTAAAGATTCTTTCTCTGCATACCATCTGGCTGTGGGTGTCTGTACATGTTTTGATCCGCTACTGGAGAAAGCTTTGCGGATGATTACTGGACAAGACACTGATCTATGGGTATAGGGGAATATCATCAGGAATCATTTCATCATTTTTTTTTCCAGTACTACTCGAGGTCTAGGTTTCTAAGCTATCCAATCTCTGTTTCTTGGCCACTGAAGCAGTGTAGGACATTGGTCCTCCACAAAAGTAAAAATCAAAAAAAAAAAAAAAAAAACAAAAAAAAAAAAAAAAAAACCCTGAATTTGGACTAGCTGCGTACAGGAAAGTAAGACCATTATGTTTTGAGAAATAAAAGGCATATTTAAAAAATATAAGCAATTCCCTATTGTGCATTGTTACACTTTTGAAACAGAGCTTCTGGGTGTTTGCTTGCAGAACCTGGACAAACATTTCCCCAGGAGGACCCGCTTCAGTTACCTATTTTGTTGAGTCATTGGTTTTGTTTGTTTGGTTTTGTTTTGTTGCTTCCTGACTGATGCATTTTTGTTGAAATGTGTTTGAAGATCCATATCCTGGAACTTTCAATGGATGAAGTTTTGCCCTTAAGTTACCTTTTCTGTTATTCCAAAGGGAAGTTTCTTTTTCACTGAATTAATCTCTTTATCAGCTCCATTGGCTGTACTCAAATCAGCCTTTTCCTGCTTCTATTCTGCTTCAACTTCATTCTTTCCCTCCCCACACTGCATTGTTTTCACGTTTTGTGCTGTACTTTCTGCTTTGGGTTTTCCCCATCAGCTTTCCTGAAAGTCATGTTCAATCACCATACCACAGTATGAACTATATATTATACTGAGAATTCGGCCACAAAAGTGTTTGTGTCTGTTTCATTTGAACTTGGCCTTGCTCAGATTTCCAGGACACAAGGAGAATGCAGCAAAATTCACTGCAGGATAGAAGTGGCCTCAATCCAATTACAAGAAGAATCCTTATTTGCTTTGAAAGCTCCTGAGCATAGTCCTTACTGTGCACCTTTCTGTCACCTGTCTGGTCTTCCACACTCTTACCACAATTGTTCATTAAGCTTTGATTATATCTTTAGGGCTTCTCTCACACACAGCTCTAAACTAGCCTAGCATATATCCCTCCCATATTCCAAGTCCCAAAGCCTACATGGTCAGTTAGGAAAGCAAATAAACAACCTCACTTCTCAGGAACAGATTCTGGTATAATTTCTCTAATTGTGACAAAAGGCCTTTCTGAAACAACGTAAGAGATGGAAGATTTATTTTGGCTCACTGTCTCTATGGATACAATCCGTCACAGCAGGGAGTTGCGGCACCAGGGGATTATGTTTTAGTGGTTGGTTCATACCTAGACAGATCAGAAATCACATATTGAGGAGCAAATGAGGTTGATCCCAGCAACTCATCTGTTCCAGAAAGACCCAATTGTTCTACCTTCTCTAAAAACTATACCACCAGTGTTCATAAGCCAGAAGCCGACATTTGCATCCAAGCTATAAAACTGTGAAAAAAAGCATTTATAATTTAAAACCTCTTTAAACTTCCTAAATCCAGAAAAATGCATTGCTGAAAATACAAATATTTAGAGCACCTATGATGTAAATCCTTTAGAAATCTCAGAGTGGAAATCTACTTCCCTAGGTATTTTATGCTGTTACCTGTCCCACAAAGACTTCACAAGAACAGTAAAATAGATATGAGTATTATTGATTAATATAATTGGAAGCAATTCTAGAAAATATTAACTACCAAAATAAAATAATATATAAGAAAGTATTTGTACTATGAACCAGAGGGATTTATATCAGCTAAATTAGCCTGCTCCCATGTAAGGTAATTCCCTATTGATTCCATATAGCTTAAATAAAGACAAAACTGAATGCAACCTGAAAAGGCAAACAAATTACAAAACGTTATAGTGACAAAATTGCCAGCAGAGAAGACGAAAACCTACAAATTGCTATCAATAATTTGAAATGACATTTAAAAAAGCATGAGAGCATCTGATAAATAAAACATGGGCCTCCAGGCCCACTTACTTTAGTCCTGAGCCGGCTTCTTCTTTCTTTTCTCTTCTTTTTCTTTTTCAAGACAGGGTTTCTCTGTGCAGCTTTGGAGCCTGTCCAGGAACTCACTCTGTGAATCAGGCTGTCCTTGAACTCACAAAGATCCACCTGTTTCTGTCTCTTGAGGGCTGGAATTAAAGGTGTGTTCACCACCTTTGGGCTAACAAAGTAAAAGGTAGTAGATTTAACAAGATGATAAATCTTTTCCTCACTAAATGCACTGTTCCCCACATGTTTATGATGCACTAGATGTTCTACTTAATGAAAGGTGGAAAAAGATATGTTCAAAGGAAAAGAAGAAAGAAAAAAAACATGTGTGAGTGCACAGAAGTTATGATCTCATGAATAGAAATTTCTAAGAAATATACAACCATGTACACAGCTACTTGAGCTAATAAGCTGGTTTCATTGTGTTCATATTATGAAAGATTGAAATATAAACATAAAACAATTGCATTTCATTATAGCAGCAATGGACCATTTGAAGATGCACTTCATCCACAATAGTTCTAAACAAACAAAAGCACAAGGACAAACTTAACATTGGAAATAAAAGAACTATAGACTGAAAACTATAGAACAGTATTGGCAGAAATTAAAACTGCCCCCAAAATAGAGAAGTACCCTATTTGTATGGGGTTGGAATAGCAAATATTACTACAGTGGCAATTCTCTCCATACTGATTTATGGAGACAACATGATCCACACCAAGTTCCAGCTACTCACCAGCTAAGGTACATGTACAAAAGCAAAAGGACCACAATACTGTAGACAATATAAAAAAGAGACATAATTTTCCATTTTAAATCTTGCTATAAAACTACATTAACCAACACAGTGTAGTTTATTAGAAGAAAGATATGAAAAGCACTGAAAGGAATAACAACACATAAGATGAACACATAATACATCATTTGTACTTCAGAAAAATACAAGTATTCTGAAGTACAAAGGGGGCAAAGGAATGCCTTCTAAGACATGAAGCAGGGGTAGTTGTGTGTCCACAAACACAAGGATAACACACATTTCTTCACATCAAATACAAAAGTTTAATCATGTCATTGTCCTATAAAAATTACTGAAAACTAAAAAAAAATAGGGAAAAATATAGTAGTAATTCTTGAAGACCCACGTTTAGACAATAATTTCATAAATATAGTACCAAAAGCATGATCTCTAGAAGAAAAGTTAAATTATCAATGCTTTTGATTATAAATAATGTTAAAATGCATTGTAAATCATGTTATGTGATAATACAAAGTAGAAATATGTGCAAATGCTCTTACAACCCAATAATAAAGACAAATAGAATAATTAAAGTGAATAAAACTATTAATAAATATTTCACAAAGAACATAGCAGAAAACAAATTTTTAGAGAAATTCTTTCTGTGTTTCTGTACAGTTAGGCTTTCTGAACAATTCTATTGAGACTTGAACCCTGGGATAAAAACCACTTTGGAGAATTATTTGTGACTGGTCACACAATAAGAGACTCCAGAGTCTTGTGTCTACGCTAACTAAATGACTGTTTGATATGTATGTCCTAAGAGGGAATGAAGCCAATGACCTTAGGGGCTTTCCTAGGGTTCAAAACTAAAGCCAGGGGCCTAGTCTATTATGGGAAGAGATTTATTTGTTTTCTAAAGTATGAGAGTAACAACTCAGGATAATTTCTATTAAAGTTCCAGTAAGCCTTGCAAAAAAAGAACAAAAGCTTCCCTTCATTGTGCATTGAGACCTGAATTCATCATCGTGGAGCTCCTTCTCTCTAGTAGTCCTCTCTTTTAAAGGATGAGGTATTCCATCTCTCATCATGTCACTAAGTTTTGTGAATTGTTACAGATCAGAACACTTCAGTTATTATTTATCATATACACATACTGAAAACATGTTGCAGACCAGAAATCTAGTGTCTACAATCAATATACATCATTAAGCTTAAAAATTAAGAGTGTACCAATCTACAAATGCTCATTATACACATAAAACTACTCAATATATTTAATGTTCATTAAAATCATTAAGGAGTATAATTATATTCCCTTATATATAAGTAATTATATAATTATTATTCATCTACTACCATGATTGTAAGCTGAAAATCAAGAATAATAGATGTTGGTGACAATCAAGAGAGACCAGAACCTTCGCAAGAGTGGTTAATGGTCCCTTAAACTATTGCAACCACTAAAACTGCAGTTGTCAGATGTATACTACATTAATGTTACTGTGCAGTCTAAAGTATGTGGCTCTAGGAATCTACACAGGTGCACTAAAAACATACTAATATAGAAGAATGAGTATGCTCCCTGTCAGATTCAGGAGGGAAACTTTCTTCTATTAACTCTGATTTCCAGTGCTGGATGATGCTGTTGAATTCTCTCTTTGTAGTATAACTATTAGACTTATGGTCTATGCCAACTCACAGACTTTATGCACATAAAGGTATTGTAGCTTAGGACTTTCTAAACAATATATCTTAAAGAGCATGGGGCAATTAATAAAACATATCTCCAAAATTCTATGTGTTAGTTTGTGGGGCATTTACCCAACCACCCCCACAGTTCCCCAGAGTTTTCTTGAGTGCGAGCAGCAGGAAATATTAGATAGAAGGATTTATTGCGGAGAATCTTGCGGAGATAAACAGATAGAAAATAAAAGATAGCCTCGAGAAGGCCTGGAACCTATTCCAACGGCCCCCGACTGTCTCTGCCCCAGGGTTTTTATAGAGACACCAAGGGGTGGAGCAAAAGACCTCCTCCCCCATCACAGGCAAGTGTAGACCATCCCAGACACCTGCACTCAGGCCCGTGGTCCTAATCATCCTCTATGCGGACCTGCTGGGTAAAGCCACGAGGAACCCTAGAACGGGCTCCCACAGGTCCCCCTTTCTTAATATATAAAAAAGTAACTATTAATGGCTTACAGCAATCTCCATAGCTGTTACACCTCCCAGTATGGGAGTAGAGGATGATAAACATGGCATTTCTCTTTTGAATTAGGTCCAGGGTGACCACAGCAGTCTTAGCTGCCTCAAGCCCTTTCTAAGCCAAATACTCTTAAGGCAACTACAAACGTAAAGAATCTCTTAGCTTCATCATTACCAATAACAGGTTAACATAAATATTGCTATACATAGTCACAATTCTCTCAATCAAACTCAAAGCAAACTCTTAACAGAACCATTTGAATTAGCATATATGGTGCTATATATAGTTAACAATTTTCTCCATCTTACAACTTTAACTCAATCATTTGAATTTTCTTGCTAACAGAACACAGGAAAAACTTTGATGTATTCACATCAAACTTAAATATTTCCTTAACTCCACAAAACCAGGGTGCATTAATATCAATAGGTTAAACATAATTTCTGCAAACATAATTCAACCTCATAACTCCTCCTTTTCTTTATAATTTTATAAACAAAATCTCAAACCTAGTTAGAAGAACCCAAACTCATACAATTCCTACAAACCCATATAGAAAAGCAATTTTCTCAGTCTAACCATTAACACTTTGAAAACTTAGCAAAACATCCAAAAGCAGTTACTTAATAAAACTCTACACTTTAAAAGTACTCTTAATATACCCCATTTGCATTTCTTACTAACAAAAACATGACATTAATCCACTCAAACAACTTTTGAAATTAGACTAAGGAATATTAACTCTCCCCCTTTTCTTTATAATTTAAGCAAAATCTCAAGCCTAGTTAGAAAACCCAAACTTTTATGTTTAAACAGTTCCATTTGTAACACAAAACCAGTTCTGTATGTAATTCCATTTTTACATAAACAGTTCCACAAAACAATTGCATTTTTAACACAGAATACATGAATCACCAGCATATACGCATACACAAAATTGCATCTTGATTCTAGGTAGAAACAATAAATTTCTTCATTTAAATAGTTCCATTTTTAACCCAATTCCAGCAAACAGTTCCTAGGTCATTACTATAAGTAAACTCAAAATTGTCCCATTACAATGAAATCTCTATTCATTTCATTTCTTAAGTCCCAAAATTCAAATGATAAATTCTGGTACTAGTCTTCCAAATATGAAGAAATTCACAACCAAAATCTTTTTGTAGTTTTATCTCATTTTAAGTTCAAAAAGTTCAAACAAGAAATAAATTCTGGTATCGGACTATCACTTCAAAATATGAAGAGATGTTTTTCAACCAAAACTTTTTGCAGTTAACAATTTTAGTTAAAACAAGCATATCTGCAACTTTCATTCTCAAGCTGGAGACCTTTTTAGTTACAGTAATATTCTAAACCACACCGTTTTTGATGTTAGCTCAGGTTTTTCTGTGTTGCGTTGATTTTCCATGGATCTCAGCTGCGGATGCCTTGTGCTGGTTCTGGCGTCCACCATTCTTAGCTTCTTAGCGGCTTCTGGAACTTTTGAAAACCGCTCAGACTGCCTGCTTTGTAGTCTGCTAGGACACTACCTTCTGTGTGTCTCAAGTTCTTCCATCATATACATTAAGAATAGACTCACACTTAACATATACACTTTTTTACAAACTCACATATAACCTTTTGCCTTGCAAAGTATTTAGACTCACATTCAACATTTACACATTTTTACAAACTCATATAACATTAACATCTACTTATTTATACTCCTTAAGGAAACTGTAGAACTACTTTAGCAAATATATTTCTTATTACTTATATTCATTCATCTTATTTCTTTTTTTTTTTTTCCTTTTTTTTGGTTTTTCGAGACAGGGTTTCTCTGTGTAGCTTTGCGCCTTTCCTGGAACTCACTTGGTAGTCCAGGCTGGCCTCGAACTCACAGAGATCCTCCTGGTTCTGCCTCCCAAGTGCTGGGATTAAAGGCGTGCGCCACCACCGCCCAGCTTAATTCATCTTATTTCTTATTTAAACTTACATTTACAACTAGCATCTTTACTTCTTACAAGCTTATTACTACATGTCTTAAGACTACCTTAGATACTTCTTGCAAGCTTATATATATTCTTAAAGGAACTCTATAGATCTATTTTACAAACTTATATAGCATATTTTTAACTTAGCAAATACCTAAAGATTTCTTAACACAGATTTAACAAGATAGAATAATTTCTACAAATTCACATATCTTATTTTCATCTTTTTCTATTTCTTACTCTTAATTATTCTCACTATCTTTATTAGAAAGATTCTCTTAACTAGACAGGAAGTACGTACATCATTTCTAAAGTTTAGAGTTTATAGTTAGCTTTGCTATAAAGCACTGGGATTTAGTGAGTGTTGTCGTTATAGAGTTGTGATACTTGTTGCTAGGGAACTGTAACATCTTCAGGATGAAGTCACACTCCAAAGTTGCCAGTTCTCTCAGCCGTTCCGGAATCGGCAGAGATGCACTGTCAGCGGTAGATGATTTTTAACTAGAGGCTGTTCCTTCACCCAAATTCATAGTAGTTCCCCTAAGTGCTTCAATTCAGACAAACGTTTCTATTACAGCAGTATTTTTGGTTTGTTCTACCGAAAAACTTCACTTGACGCTGAGGGTGAAATTATATTTAGCTGCTGTAAAGCTCTCCTCCAAATAATGCACAGCTATTAGGTGATATAAAGTATTTTTCTAAAGGAGCTAGTAAAGCCACAAGTGGCACAGCTCTGAACTGTATTTAGTATTTTCACTTCATTAGCTTTAACTCCTGATGTTATTAGCAGCTGTAATATTTAGCATTTGATGCATTTGATTTCTTTTTTTTTTTTTTTTTTTTTTTTTTTTGGTTTTTCGAGACAGGGTTTCTCTGTGTAGCTTTGCGCCTTTCCTGGAACTCACTTGGTAGCCCAGGCTGGCCTCGAACTCACAGAGATCCGCCTGGCTCTGCCTCCCGAGTGCTGGGATTAAAGGCGTGCGCCACCACCGCCCGGCTAGCATTTGATTTCTTATAAAGAACTTTCACGTGAAGCAATTCTTTTGTAAGACAGCTAGATTTTTCTGAAGTTTGTTTCCCATCTATAAAGCAGTCACTTCTTTTTGAATGCCTGTTTCCTTGTCTCCTTATTAGATTTGCAAAGGAATTACTCATTGCAGGAAGTTTGTTCAAAAGGTAAAGAATTTTTAATTTCACATAAGTTTCTTCATATCTAAGACAACGTTCAGTGTATAAACTGCTTTCTCTTGCTTTCTTAAGGATTTTAAAGTGGCTTGTTTGCTCTTAAAGGTAGCTTTTTGTCATCCAACTACCGTAAAAACTTTGCACAGCTATTAGGGTAAATAAGGCATTTTTACCAAGGAGCCCCAAACCAGGAAGCACCTAGTTCAATATCCTTTCAATTTTTCATTGGAACTGACACTTAAACTCTTAGACGATTTTCCTCCTTATTCTTTTAAAAGCTGTATTTTAAGTTTACCAGGAACGTATTTTTGAGCTGACAAACGTGTTTCAGGGCAATGTCGCCATCTTTAGTAATGAGGACATAGAGCCTAAACTGGCCATCTGTAACCAGGCAGGATTCAAGATTAACTAAAAAAAAAAAAAAAAAAAAAATTAGTAGCCCTTCTATATACAAATAATAAATGAGCTGAGAAAGAAGTTAGAGAAACATTACCCTTTACAATAGCCACAAATAATATAAAATATCTTGGGGTGAATCTAACCAAACAAGTGAAAGACCTGTGTGATAAGAATTTTAAGTCTTTGAAGAAAGAAATCAAAGAAGATATCAGAAAATGGAAAGATCTCCCATGTTCTTGGATAGGCAGGATCAACATAGTAAAAATAGTAATCTTACCAAAAACAATCTGCAGATTCAATGCAATCCCCATCAAAATACCAATGCAATTATTCACAGACTGTAGTAGGACAGGCCCATATGGTTGAGAAAATTGGCTCAGACCAGTTGCCAAGACATGCACATAACTTACTCCATAGGAGCCAACCTGGACTCTGCCTGAGGGCCTAGCAACAATCATTGTCAGAGTTCCTGATTGTGCCCAGCCAATGAGGGACAGCCACATAGACTGAATGCTGGAAGGAGGGTATTTAAGGCCTTCCCTGTTATTGAATAAGTGAATTTATTATTTGCCTTCAACTGACTCCTGGTGACTGTGTCATTGTCACAGAACCTTCTCACCTCCTTCTCCAAGGGAGCCATTAGGATCCAGCAACAGCAGACCTTGAAAGAAAAATACTCAACTCCGCCGGGCGGTGGTGGCGCACGCCTTTAATCCCAGCACTTGGGAGGCAGAGCCAGGCGGATCTCTGTGAGTTCGAGGCCAGCCTGGGCTACCAAGTGAGTCCCAGGAAAGGCGCAAAGCTACACAGAGAAACCCTGTCTCGAAAAACCAAAAAAAAAAAAAAATACTCAACTTCATGTGGAAAAAAACAAACAAACAAACAAACAAACAAAAAACAGGATAGCCAAAATAGTCCTATACAATAAAGAAACTTCTGGAGGCATTACAATTCCTGACTTTAAACTATACTATAGAGATGTAATAATAAAAACATCTTGGTATTGGCATAAAAACAGACATGTTGATCAATGAAATCAAATCAAAGACCTTGACATTAATCCACACACTTACAAACACCTGATTTTTGAAAAAGAATCCAAAATTATACAATGGAAATAATAAAGCATCTTCAACAAATGGTGCTAGCATAACTGGGTATCTACATGTAGAAGAATGCAAATAGATCCATATCTATCACCATTACTGTAATGAGCCTTTATTAGGATTATTCTCCTAGCCATGGAGTTTCCCTTGCACTAAACTTCTACCTTTTCCCCCAAAATACCCCACACATAGAGTTGTTTCTTCTAATATTTTCTCCCTCCCTGCAACCCCACCTGATCCTTCTTGTTCCCAACCCCACCTACCTTCAATCCACTAGTGAAATCTCTTCTATTTCTGATTGCCAGGGAGATCACTGTATTCTTCCTTTAAGCCCTCCTTGATACTTAGGTTCTCTGGTTCTCAGGATTGTAGCATGATTATCCTTCACTTTTAAGATAATATCACTTTCAAGTGAGTACATACCATGCCACAAATCTAGCCCTACAGAAGTTACTGGAAGGAAAACTCCAACACAAGGAAGTCAATTATACCCACAAAAATACAGGCAATGAATAATCTCACACTCACAAAACTCAAAGAAGGGAAACACACACACACACATACACACACACACACACACACACACACACACACACACACACACACACTGCTGCCACCACTACTACCACCAACAAAATAACAGGAATTAACAATATTTGGTCATTAATACCTCTCATATCAATGGACTCAATAAATGGACACATGTTAACAGAATGGATAAGAAAATAGAATCCATCCTTCTGCTGTATATGAGAAACATACCTCAACATCAATGACAGACATTACCTCAGAACAAAGGGATAGAAAACAATTTTTCCAAGCAAGTGGACCCAAGAATCAAGCTGGTGTAGACATTGCAATAGCTAATGAAATATACTTCAGAAAAAATTAATCAAAAGAGATATAGAAAGATATTTCACACTCTCAAAGGAAAAGTCCACCAAGATGATGTTTCAATTATTTCTACTTATTTATTTATTTATTTATTTTACATCCTGGCCACAGTTTTCCCTCCCTGCTTTCTTTACAGTCACTTCCCCTAATCCCTTTTATTCCTATTCCCAAATATATTCCTGTAGCTAGAGTTTTCCTGCCTGGCCCACAGTCAGGACAAATCTCTCTCACCTGCCAGTCCCATAGCCGCTCAGACCTAACCAAGTAAACACAAAGACTTATATTGGACAAATCTCTCTCACCTGCCAGTCCCATAGCCGCTCAGACCTAACCAAGTAAACACAAAGACTTATATTGGTTACAAACTGTATGGCCATGGCAGGCTTCTTACTAACTGTTCTTACAGCTTAAATTAATCCATTTCTATAAATCTATACCTTGCCACGTGACTCGTGGCTTACCGGCATCTTCACATGCTGTTTGTCATAGTGGCGGCTGGCAGTGTCTCTCTGACTCAGCCTTCCACTTCCCAGCTTTATTCTCCTCCTTGTCCCGCCTATACTTCCTGCCTAGCCACTGGCCAATCAGTGATTTATTTACTGACCAATCAGCAACACACTTGACATACAGACCATCCCACAGCACATTCTTCCTCCATTTTTATTCAGAAAAGGGCAGCTCTCCTATGGATATCAACAAAACATGGCATATCAAGTTGCAGTAAGACTAAGTATTTCCCCATGCTTTAAGTCTGGGCATGTTGACTCAGTATGAGGAGTAGAATCCCAAAAACCTAGTACAAGAGTCAGAGACAACCCCTACTCCCATTTTTAGCAGTCCCACAAGAGGATCAAGTGATACAACTATAACATACATGCAAAGTGCCTAGGTCAGACCCATACAGGTTCCTCCTGGTTGTCAGTTCAGCCCCTCTGTGCCCCTATGAGCCCAGGTTAGTTGATTTTGTGGGTTTTCTTGTGGTGTCCTTGACCTCTATGGCTCCTACAATCCTTTCTTCTTGTATTCTGGAGGACTCTCTGAGCTCTGCCTAATGTTTTGGCTGTGGGTCTGCATATGTTTCCCATCAATTGCTGGATGAAGCCTCTCTCATGACAATTGGGCTAGGCACCAATCTATGAGTATAGCAGAATATTATTAGGCATCATTACATTGACATTTTCCCTCCAGTGGTGATTGGTTCTATCCTAGGTCTCTGGGTTATCTATCTATTGGTACTGGTGCTCCAAGCAGTGTCAGAGGTGATCTTAGAATCCTGGTATGGGTTTTAGGTTAGACCAGTCATTGGTTGTCTTCTCCCTCAACCTCTAGGCCAAGCACATCTCATAAACAGGACAAACTGTAGGCCAAAGGTTATATGCCTGGGTTAATTTCCCACTCCCTCCACTTAAAGTCTAGCCTGGTCACAGGAGATGGCCACTTGAGACTACTTCTCTGTTATTGCTAAGAGTCTTACCTGGGGTCATCCATGTAGATTCTTAGGAGATTCCCTTGTGCCAGGTTCTTAAAAGACTCTGAAATGTTCCCCTTTCCAGTAGTCTCATTCACTACTCCCTTCTCACAACCCCTACAACCTGATCTCTCATATTCCCAGATTTTTCAGATCTATGCCCCAAGTGCTAGGGCATTCACATTTGTAAAAGAATCATTACTAAAGCTTAAGTCACACACCAGTCTTCACACATTCAATCCCCCACTCTCCCCCATGGGCAGGTCATCCAGCCAAAAATGAAACAGAGAAATAATGGAACTAATAGTGGCCATGACTCAAATAGAACTGCCTAGCAGATAGCTATGGCACAGTTTACCCCAATACAAAGGGATATACATTCTTCTCAGCCCGTCATGGAACACGCTCCAAAACTGACTACGAAGCAAGTCTGAACAGATACAAGAAAATTGAAGTAACTCCCTGTAGTCTATCATACCACCACAGATTAAAGCTAGGTTTCAACAACAATAGAAACAAAAAAGTCCATAAACAAATGAAAACTGAACAATTCCCTACTAAACAACTTCTGGTCAAGGCACAAAGAAAGAGAGAAATTAAAAGACTTCCAAGAATTCAATGAAAATCTGTGCCCAACATACCTAAACTTATGGGGCACAATGAAAGCAACGCTAAGAGGAACGTTCATTTGGACTAAGTAGCCTCATAGAGAAATCGGAGAGCTATCATACTAGCAACTTAACAGCAGACCTTGAAGCTCTAGAACAAAAAGAAACAAGCACACCCTGTTGGTTAAACGGCACGCTGCTCGTGGCTGGCTACCGCCCGCAGTGGCCATGCTGGTGGAGGAGAGTGCTGGTCGGAAGAATCACAGCCATGGTTACCTTTTTAGAGCTTTATGGGGAGGGGGGGAGAGTGAGAGAGGGGGAGAGAGGACAGATGGAAGGAAGGAGCGGAAAGGAAAGAGAGGGCACACAGAGGGCCCACCCGCTTTTTAGGCGGGGATGCCGTCGCAGGCTGATGATGCAATTAAGAACTGAATCCTTACACATCCAAGAGGAGTAGAAGGCAGGAAATTAAACTGAGGGCTAAAATCAATAAAATAGAGCAATACAAAGAATCTATGAAATAAAGAGTTGGTTTTTGAGAAAATCAACAAGATAGAACAACCCTTATCCCAACTAACTAAAAAACAAAAAAGGAGTATCCAAATTAAAAGAAATCAGAAAGGAAAAGAGGAGCATAACAATAGAAACCAAAGAAAACCAAAGGATCATTGGTCGTACTTCAAAAACATGTACTTCACAAAATTGTAAAATCTAAAAGAAATGGAAATTTTTCTTGATATATACTGCTTACTGCCAAAGTCAAATCAATAGCAGATAACCATTTTAAACAGACCTCTAGCCCCTAAGGAAATAGAAGCAGTCATTAAAGGTCCCCCAACCAAAACAGTCCAGGGCCAGATAGTTTGAACAAAGAAGTCTACCAGACTTTCAAAGAAGAGTTAATACCAATATTCCTCAAATTATTTCAAAATAGAAACATATGGAACACTGCCAAATTTATTTTATGAGGCTACAGTCACCTTAATACCCAAACCACACAAAAATTCAACAAAAAAGATAATTACAGAACAATTTCTGTCATGAACATTGAGGCAAAAAATACTCGATAAAATTCTCATAGTTCAAATCAAAGAACACATCAAAAGTATCATCCACCATGACCAAGTAGGCTTCATCCCAGAAATGCAGGGATGATTCAGCATACTAAAATCTGTCAATGAAATCCACCATATAAACAAACTGAGCAAAAAAATGGTCATCCCATTAGATGCTTTAAAAGCCGACAAAATCCAATACCCTATCATGATAAAAGTCTTATAGACATCCTAAGATACAAGGGACATACTTAACAAGGGCAATGTACAGCAAGCCTATAACCAATATCAAATTAAATGCAGTGAAACTCAAAGTAATTTCACTAAAATTAGTTCAATTTTTAAAGTAAAATTTTTGTTCTAGAGAGTAGCTGTATTTAATATTCTAAGATATATTTGAAATCACTTGTTGCATTTGTGGGGAGTATAAAGAATAAGAAAAGTATCTATTTCTCTTTGGCTCCATGGTACAAATGCAATAACTTTTGTAATATTTTATGTGTATGATTCAATCTAGGAACTATAATACTTTTATTTTATTTTATTTTATTGCATTTTATTGGTGAAGTCATGTTAAGACTTAACTGTTGAGTCAACACTTACAAAACACACAGGTCTAGGCTAATGCAACCCTAGAGCTGTGCTCTGTGATATGATCATGTGCCTGGAGAAGTTCTAAATCACTGTATTCAGTTTATGTTTTCTTTTACTATGCTTTATTATAGCATACCCAGGCTTAAAAAATTTTGGGTTGCAAAGTCCACATATGTGCAACACTTTATCTTCTGATTGGAACATAAAATATGAGTTAAAATAAATATTTATCGTATATGTTGTAGAGATCAATTCATTAACCAATGATTTGTGGCTCTTCAATGCAGACTTTGACTTATAATGTAGAAATTTTTTTAAATGTCACAAAACTTGATAGTAATATTGGGTTATGACATGCTTATTTAAAATACGGGATTAAAATGCTGTCAGATGTGGTAGTACAACCCTGTACTGCCCAGCACTTAGTAGGTGAGGAACAGGATTCCCATGAATTCAGTCCTTCATTGGGCTCCATAGCAAATGCCAAATCATCCAAAGACATATGCCAAAACTCTGTCTCAAAAAACAAACAGAAAAAACCCAAGAAATATAAATTTTACCGTGAATACCATTAACCCTTCATAGAAACAAAATCTAGAGTGATTGCCATCTTACATCTCAATTAAAAAATGCACTTTGAAGTATACCTAAACATGACATTACAGTTGAAGATTTATTGAAGATGACATCAATAGTTATTAATTAGTGAAAAGTCAAAATTTCTCTCTCTCTTTTCTTTTATTGTACAGACCCTTTTCCTCTCATGTAATATATCCTGATTATGGTTTCTCATCCCTTTAATCCTCCCAACTTTTCCTGTCTTTTCTCCCATCGAGATCCACCCTCTTTCTGTCCTCTTGATACAAAACAAACAGACTTCTGTGAGATAATAATAGAATAAAGTAAGTTTAAAATTAATGAATTAGCATAAATATTTAAATAGGATGTGATAATTAGTGACCTATTAGAGGAAATAATTGGTCAGTGGTGAGACATCCACAAGTTTGAATCTGATATATATTTTCTGTGTTTGGAAATATGATGATATATCACAGCTTCACTTCAAAAACCAAATGAAATTATAATGAACCTCCCACCCTAAGAGATGAGCAATGTTTGAGGAAACAAATGTATTTAGTCTGCTTTCAACATACAATACAGGAGTCAAAGTGTTACTGATTACCCTATTAGTAGCTGAAAAATTATATTTATTAGCTGAGACTCATTTTAGTGAATAATACGCTAGCAGAAAATAATAATAATGAAATTTATCTATGGTAATCCTCTTTTACACAGAACCATTATCATTCAGTATTTTATAACTCAAGGTTATCCAGGTCTTCAAGTTAGTATACAGGCACTGCTTTTCTGTACAACATAGCTTAAAAACACTTGAAATATGCACTGTTGTTATTTACTAGTTAAAGATAATATAAATCCATTAAATGCTACTCCCTGAACAAATCACTGTTAATACTCTCAGGGAAAAAAAATCATACTGACAGAATTCTTAGGAAAGGTCACAATGCATCTCCTCCCAACTAGGATTATGGGAAATTCTGGTGCCACTTGAATCACTTCTACTCATGACTGAGATACAGAATAATTAATTAAAATTTCCTATCAAAGCAAAACCCCTACATGGATTTACTGATGAGTTCAAGAAAATATGTAAAGGACATCCAATATGAGGGCAGGGGATATTCACTGATTAATGGAAACCTAGAATATATAAGATTTTCACTCTAGTCCACCAAACAATTTAGAGATAAGGTTTAGCATGAATAATTTGATGAAAAGTGGCTATATACCGAACAATATTAAGAATATTTTAAAAAGGAAAGGAAAGAAATTGCCAGGATCCAGGTCAATATCCCTGATGACAATGATTATAAAAGAAAACCATGTATTAGCAAAATGAATCCAAGAGAAAACCAAAAAATATTCATGTGAACAAGTGAGATTAATACCTGGAAGGCAAATAACTGCCCCACAAATGCCAGTTCAAGCATGTGATATACCATCTCAATGGAATTAAGGGAACAATTGATCATACACATACATACATACATACATACATACATACATACATACATACATATATACATACATGTGTATGTATTCAGAAAAATAATAAAATCAAAGTGATGATTGGTGGTATAGACAAAATAGACTGCAGTTGAATTATACCCATTCAACATCATGGGTGTTAATGCGGCTAATCACAATAACCTGGGATATATATATATATATATATATATATATATATATATATATATATATATACACATTATGTATGTATGTAAATAATATACATATATATTTGTTTTTCTGTATCTAATTATAATTTTCATTTAAGCAGAGTATTATGATGTATGTCTATAATGCCAGCACTCTGGAGGATGAGGCAAAAGCTTTAGCTCTGTAGTGAGCTCTGGGGAAGTCTGGGACACATAGTGTAATCTTGCCTAATGTAAAATCCAAAATTTATTATTGTATCTTTATGAAATATCTCTATCTTGTTGTTGAATTTCCACTCAGCTGATTGTCAGAAATCATCAGTCTATTAGAGAATCTGTTACAATTGTGCCATGATGTTTTTAAGGATATCATTTGAGAATGCTATTAAGTCTATTATTTCTAGTATATTATTTGACAATTCATACAAAAATATTTGCAAAGTAAGTCATAGAAGTAATTTCTTATATCTAAATATTAGTCCTTATATTTTTCTTTAAATAAATAGAGCTGAAGTTTCCCATTTTACTTATATACCAGAGCATTTGGGATACAGTATGTCAGCTGTATTTTATGTGAGCTACTGTCGCCCATCTTGGTATTTCTGAACTAACATACAGTTAAACTGCACCCAATACACGTAATGCTTTTCCTGTTCCATTTTATTTTGCAAATGATCTACTCTTTTTGTGTAATGTGGGAGTCTATCTGTAAAAGAAGAAACTGAAGAAGATTAATTTGAAGCAATTGGGAAATAAACAGAAGCACATAGAGGCTCACCTAGAAAGTGTTCCTGGGCATTGTAAGAGGAAGTGAGAGTTGATGGCGACATTTAGGTTGCTTTTGCTAAAAACACCTGAATAATGAATGTTTCTTAGTAGAGTATGTTAAAAAGTCTCCAAAAGGATTCTACAGCTTGAGGCTGGTGGATGACACATTCCAACCATGCCTCCACCACAAGATGCTAACTCACAAAATAGTAAGGATGTGAGCAATGTCTTTACAAACTGCAGTTCATCTCTTTTAATACTGTTTCATGAGAGGCAAATTAGTACTTATTTTCAAGAAAACACAGTTTAAAAGGGTTTCATATTTTTATTGATTTGCTTAAATAAAAATTTTAGCATATACCCATGCATATGCTGAGCCATGTGCTTTAAGT
Source organism: Peromyscus californicus insignis (assembly GCF_007827085.1). Classification (NCBI taxonomy): domain Eukaryota; kingdom Metazoa; phylum Chordata; class Mammalia; order Rodentia; family Cricetidae; genus Peromyscus; species Peromyscus californicus. The sequence goes on from NW_026294584.1 coordinate 33,751,275, forward strand.
AAACACATATGCCGAGCCATATGTTTTGACTGAATTGACTCATTTTATTTTCACCATAAGATTCTAAGGTTATACACATTTCACTAGTTCAAAGTGAAAGAATTAGTTGTCATCTTTTTACTCCTGAACTCATCTGTCACAAGTATTCAATCCAGAAGTTAACTGAAAAAAGTAAAATATGCTGTCTTTATCAAATTTATTAATGTTTTAAAGGTTTAGTAAGCGAGTCTGCTTAATGACACAAGTTGAATATACAGTTGACAGTTACTTTATAACAGGTGCAGTCATGTTTCCTCCTCTCTGTCCCTTCCCTAAAATGAAAAGTAAGAAAGAAAATGAAAAACCCAAACTGAAGAGTCATTATATTTCTTCAATGTGTAAAATGATTATTCATTTTATAACCTGTACCCTTATTCTGTGTGTCCTTTTATGTTGCTTATCACATTCTAGCTTATTCTTATCAAATAATACAATCTTCCATTTGACAGTGTTTTTTTTTACAATGTATTCCTTAAAATAACTTCAAAAACATATATTACTTTCAATATTAAAGGGAGCCTCTGCATTTTTTTTAATGATCTGGCCACTGTAGGTACCCCACACATACACATACATATACATTTACACACATAAATAAATAATAAAATACAAAACTTTCAAAATAAAAGAAAAAGAAAAAAATCACAGTTACACATGTTGAAAAAAAAGTAACACTACCTTAAATGTATGATCACTACATTTCCTAACACAAATCATGTTAAATTGCTAGAAGAAAAACAGAGTCAGAGAAGTTAAGGGAAGTTCAGAAGGAGTGTGTTTTGTGAGGAGTCACTGTTGTAGGAATCAGTGACTTATTTGTGCTGAGACGGTTTTGAGAAACTAGAACATACGCTATAATTACCTCACTGCAAAGCAAAAAATACTACTTATGTCTTTTCCTCGTGGGCACAAGGGTCCTTCCAGCAGCAGTAATTTCAGTTCATTTTCTTCCATGATTTCTTCAGGCTTTTATAGCTATAGGAAAGTTTAAGAGAGAAACAAGGGAGGGGGGAATTTAGGAAAGGCACAAAGCCTGGAGTGCGGCCACCAAACTGTCCCCTGGGATGTGCCAAGGGCTGAGTAAGATCTCACTGATTCAGCAACTAGTTCATATGAAAGTTTAGAAATCCAATTAAGTTCTAAAATTATACAAAATGTTTTATTTTATTGTTGTTTAAGACAGCATCTCAACATGCAGCTCTGATTGACCTGCAATTCAAAATATAGACCAAGCTGGTTTCAATTCACAGAAATCATCTTGCCTCCATCTCCCAAGTACTGGGATTATAGTTAGGTGTGTGGCACCATATCTGACTGAAACCTTAATTCCTATGGTAAAATTATAGTATTCAGCTAAAATTATTACCCATAAAGAAAAAAATAAAATTTAAAAGGTTGTTAAACTATAAGGATAAACCTATTGCATATGACTTCTTTTTTAAAAAATATTTATTTATTATTTATTATGTATATAGTGTTCTGCCTGCATGACAGAAGAGGACAGAAGAGGACACCAGATCTCATCACAGATGGCTGTGAGCCACCATGTGGTTGCTGGGAATTGAACTCTGTACTTCTGGAAGAGCAGCCAGTGCTCTTAACCTCTGAGCCATTTCTCCAGTTCTGCATGTGACTTCTTAATTGAATATCTATAACCTGTATTTTTAATAGAAGTGACTGAATACTTACGTCTTGTTGGAAAGAAATTAGTTCAGAGTCATTCACGGTTTTAGAGTTCAGAAATTTAAAGAATAAGTCATAGATAGATAGATAGATAGATAGATAGATAGATAGATAGATAGATAGATATAGATATAGATATTAAGCAGAAAGGTCTGTTTTGGCATCTGAGTAGTGTTTAAACTTCTGAGTAAGGAATCAAAATTTCATACTCATTAACAGAATTTCTTTAATGTCTTCATGATCATTGTTTATCTTCCAATATTATTGACATACAAGTATTACAAGCTGCCAAATTAGAAAAATACTTAGTAGATCATCCTGAGAGATAGCTATTATTATAACATCTTATAATTATACCAAAAGGTTTCAATAAGATTTATCAATTGAATTCTAATTAGAGATGCTGTGTTTACTAAGGCAATTGGTTAATACAATATAGTCTTTTAATGCTGCATTCATTAATATATGACGATTAGTGAAACTACAAATATTTGGCCTGTTTGGCTTTGGAATTCTTACTTTCACAATTCTCACCTTCTTTTCACAGCTTTTCTGATTTTAGTTTCACTGATGAAAACCTCAAAATATGTGCAGGAGACTGGAGAGTTACAGGAAAGTTTTTGCTTAATGTATATTACACATATAAACATATAGTAATTAGAAAACTTTAATCATCTACCTGTTTGTTTTCTAATGTGGAATGATGATGGCACTGGGGTAATTTGATCAATGGGTCCTAAATGATAGGACCCATTGTTAAGGCATGTCAGCTCTTGGTGGGCTATTTCATAGCAGTATGGCTATAAATAATGATAATGTACTTTGCATTTCAAAGAGATGAAAGAAGGATTTAAATGTTTTACCCTGAAAAAGTGTCTTAAATATTTGAGGGGGTATTTATTCTAATATAATTATTATACAATGTACATATGTATTAAAAAAGTACATGGGTACTCATTAGTATAACATTTGGTTTTCTGTATAAGCTGTATGTTTTACATATCAATTAAAAATAAATGCCATTTAAATAGTGAATGCATTAATATTTTCCACTTTTGAAAGTGGAGTGTGTTTTAATAAGTGCATATGTACATATTTCTGGGTAGTTTTTGAATGTATGCTTAATAATCTAATTTAATCCAGAACTTCTCACAAAACATCTGATCTTGAACATATCTTGAAGACAAAAAACTCATTTAATGTAAGACCAAGGTGATAAGCATTTATCACACACTTCTGTGCTAAAAAGCATAAATATTTTAATTAGCATATTTCCCTTCAGAATACTATATTGTTTATTGGCATAAAAATGAGGAATGATGTAACAGAGTAGTGTGGAGAGCTACTCTGAAAGTTCCAGATACTTGCTCCTTTGTGGCCTCTTAGTAGTATGATCTCTGGCACATGAGCATCAGGAATCCTCTTTAGCATGAAATGGAGCATGTAATATAATATCATGTACATGTACACATAGTATAATATCGACACATGTCAAGACAAGTCCTTAAAACAGAGCACACCAATTGGCAGTCAGCTAAAAGTATTAACTATTACACTTACAATTAAATGAATGATTGAAAAATTTGTGCTTCAGTTGAATTACAGATCATTAGGACATTTTTAGTTTGCAGGGATAAAACCAATTGTGACTTCACAAACTGCACTGTGGACAAAGTTTTCTCTTAAGATAAAAAAAAGGTCTGATAACATTTCTGTCTTGTAAATATATATTATTATGAATACTTTTTTAAAGAATAAAATATTTCCTGACTTAGTTAAATGATACCATACTTTAAATATTTCTTCATTCATTAAATATTTCATTTGATCTTAAAAATTGGAATTCACATTATAAGAGGCAAAGGGAAGAAAAAATAAATAAATGGAAGGAGAACACTGTGCGGTGGCCTGACCTGGAGACTGTCTGGGAGAAGAGCATCCTTGAATTTGACACTGGGAACCTGATTACAAACAACTCAAGGAGCAGGGCCCTTTGATGAGCTCAGCAGATTGGTCAGGTGGTATACAGAAGGCCACTGTTTGCCATCCGCAGTCAGTTGTTAGCTGGGACTGCTGAGCTGGCTTATACTGGAATTTACTTTAAACCCAGGAGGTTCACAGGACCGCTATTATTGCATTAGTTTGGGCACAAAGAGGCTCACTTTTGCTTTTCATTATTCATAAGCTAAAACCCTTGAGCCTCAAGGCAGCAGCCGGGACCTTTGAGATAACTATTTATAGGCAGTCATGGTCCCTGTTTTCTAAGCAGAAATTGAAGTGACTGTAAGGGGAGAGGAACAATGTATTAAATATAGATTATCTTCTCTTTCTGTCCTGGCATAAAGGAGCTTTCTTGGTGTCATAAAAATAACAAAATATAAAATATCAAACATATTATGTAATAGAACATTTTAAAAATTTAATTTAAAATAAATTTAGACTTACAGAACAGTGGCAAAAATAATACAAAAATTTCTGCTTTGCCCTTTACCTAACTTTCCTTTTAATCAATGTTTTGAATGCCAATTTTACGATGATCAGTAAAAGGATTACTGATACCTGTCCTTGTGAGTGTTAACTTTCTACCTGGCATAGCCTAGAATCATCTGGAACAAATATCTCAGTTGAGGAATTAACTGTATCAGACTGGCTTGTGGGCAAGTTTGTGGGAAATTTTTTCTGTGTTAATTGGTATAAGAAGGCACAGCCTAGTCTTGGTGGCACAATTCCCTAGTCAGGTAGTCCTGAAAGGTATAAGAAAGTTGAGTGGGAGTAAACATCCCTGTCAGGCAACAAGGAGCATCCTCCATGGTTCCTGTTGCACTTCCTTAGCTGAGAAAAGTGAGGTCCTTGGTCAGAAGTAATACTGTGTAGAATAACATACAGGACTGCTTTCAACTTCTTTTTGAGTTACCAGCTCAACTTCACTCAATGAACGACTATAATTGGGAATTGTATGCCACATAAACTTATTTCTTTCCCATGGTGCTTTTGGTCTGGGCATTTTATCACATGAACAAAGTGGCACTACAAGAGTATTAAATGATTTATTAGACTACATAGTCTATTTACATGCCTCCTTTCCTTTCATCATCCTTGAGCTGATACATAAAAGAGGCTAAGTAGTTGTATAGATACATGATAATGTTTGAAGATAACATTATTATGATGTTAAAGCTGTTAAAATTGAGCATCTGACAAATTAATTGATTTGTCTGCACATCTATGATATCAGTCTTTCGTCCTCAAATTCAGAGCTCTTTCCTCTTGATCATTCTAGGATCTCTTACAAATCAGTCTGGTCCATCCATAAAAAGAGCATCATTTTTCATTGAGAAACAAAGTCTTGTTTGTTTTTGACAATTGTTCTGGTTATGTTTTTGTTTTTTTGAGGAAAGTAAGAATACTGTTATAATCACCTTTAAAAAAGTATTGAATTTGAGTTGTCCTACACATAACACAATTAGCTAGTGTTTTATTTGAAGAGATTAATAGAGTAACTAAATTCATTAAATTACATAGAATAAATACATGAATCAATTCTCCCAAACATTTTTTTCAAATGTTCATTCACACACTTTTATTCTAGAAAGCTCAAAATTTTCTAACAAGTGTAGATGTTAAAGAATTTATAGTACTGAGTGTGGCTAGGAAGAAAGCTCCTTGGAGAATAGTGCTTGCTGCACAAGTCTGAGGACCAGAATTTAGATCCCCAAGCTCACATCAAAGCTGGACAGGCAGTGGCCACATCGTAGTTTCCCAAGGCAAATTGAGTAGCTGAATCATTCAAAACATACTGGTTCCAGTTCAGCCAAAGACATGCCTCAATAAACAGGAAGCAATTGGGGACACCCAATGATTTCCAATTACTTATGCAAATAACATACACACACACACACACACACACACACACACACACACACACACATTATTATTTAATTCCTATAACCTTTCACAAAAGAACCAATAAACCTTTTAAAAATATATTTACCAACTGAACTGTCAAAGAATGTTCTATGTGTTGTCTTTATTATATTGTCTTAATTACTAGATGTTTTCTCATCATTTGTGCCTTTTAACATAGTGATATTATTTCTATGATTTATTTCACATATTTATTTCTTTCCACTGTGTTCATTACTGATTGAATTTGCTAAATGAAGACTTGTAGACTTCTGTCGCATAGGTGTTTCATTTTCATACACTCACAAATCTCTTCTCTTTATTTATGGCCTGCTTTCATTAGATTAATTTCATTTTGGCTTTTGCTGCTGCTGTTTTAGCCTGTTAAAATTCCAAATCATTTCCATCTTACAGGTTGAGGCCAGATTGAGGAATTTTTTATTACAATTTTTCTTCTATTAATTTGTTGGAGTGTGGCCATGCATGGGAGCCCATGTAGAGACAAGAGGACAGCCTATGCAAGTCAGTTTTCTCCTTCCACCCTATTAGTACCATGGAGTCAACTTAGGACATAAGGCTTGGAGCAATCTCACATTTATTTATATTTAAATATTTTTCTTAGCAATATTTGTCATTCCTCACTATACATATTAGTACTAGTATTATTTTTTTTCCAAAATATCATTTATTTTTGGTATAGTATAAAGGGAAATATTTTCTAAATTTAGTTTTCAGAGTAGTGACTGTTATATACATATGAAATTTGAAATCTTTTCATCTTAAAATGGTGTCTATTTAAAATCCTACCATAAATGAAGAAGATTTTAAATTGGAAAGTATAGTGAATAGTACTCATATACTTATTTACATAGTATGCTAAAATATATGAGTTAGAACATAAATAATTTCATCTGGTGCATGGCTTTTGACATTTTTAATGTCTTGTAGACTATATAATTCCTTGTAGGTTCTGTATGGTTTACAGTATCCATGGTTCTGGACTGGATAGTACAGGAGCATATCATCACCAATGCCATAGCCAACTCTAAATCCTTTATTATGCTGAGTGCTATCTAGAAGATGTCATCATGTTCTGATAAATTACTCTGCACACTTTACCTTGATATCCAAGCTAGTGTCCCCCAAACAGTATGTTTCATTTATGCAAGTGCCTTACCCAAGTTGTGACAGGCAAGAAACATGGTAAATTACTTGCTTTGCATAGATAACTTGGATATATGCACTGAAGACACTACTATCTAGTGGAGATGACCTTTGAAATGAAACTTGTCTATACTTAAATACTAATGTGTTGCATATAAGGGGGACATTGTGATCCTTTCATTATAAAGATAATAAAGACCCAGAGTGTGGATTCAAATTTTAATTAAGGATAAATCTCAATTTGATATGAGGTACTTGAATATGTAGGGATAATTAAGATCATGTAGTTGAATTGGAAAGTTAGAATAGAAATTCCATCTATCATGTTACACTCATGGTTATCAAGGAAGTTTTAAGAGTTCTCCTGGTGTTTATTAGCTCATTAAGTAGAAAAAATAATTACAAAGAATTATCTGTTCTGTTAGAAAACTATAAGTTTTAAGTGTCAGACAGATGTGCAAAGCTTCCTCTCAAAGAGGCCTCTAGAAAAGTATAATTTGCTTATAATATTTAATTAGTATTTCACTTAGACTAACTCTGGTGGGATATTTGAACTTGGCAAGTGACTTATCCAGGCACAGATGAAACAGTTCTTCAACATTCTTGATTTAGCTCTATTTTTATTTAGAAACCATGTTGACAACTTTGTACTACATCCTTTAGTCATTAGTAGCCTTCTCAAAATGTGATGCTCAAAATGAAATATAATCTCAATGAGTTTCTAGTGGAGCACATGCAGTGCTTTGTCAAAGCAATAATCACATTATTTGTTGATTTAATTTATTTGCTTATGGTTCCTTATTCAATTAGAAGTTTCTTGTTGAATAAACTTTATCTTAGTTTCTCCTGCATGGTGAATTAAAAACCAAGGAGTGTTACATTCTTCATATAACATCAAACTGTGTGTCCATATTTCATTCTGGTATTGATTTTGGAAGATTGAGATTTTGATACTGTTTTCAATAAGACAGTGTAAAATCATTCTTGCTCTGTTGGTACCATATTGATTGTTTATCTCTGTGTTATAATTGTGCACAGACTTACTTGATTCTGAATGTTAAAATTACTGTTGTACCAAGCTGTTCATGATTGAAACGCATGAATAGAGATGATAGTTTCCCTGGAAGACTTCATCCTTGAATAAATTAGATCAAAATGTTTAATCATAGTTTTACTTTCCTGAACATTTTGAAAAATCAAGTTCATCGGAATTGTCTGAACATTCTGATTGCTCAGTTTTTCAGACCACATAAGTGTGATCTCCATACGCTTAATAAACATAGACTTTGTAGATAAATCAAACTTTATAGTTCATATTTTATTTAAGTTTATTTTCAGTCTAAGATGTTTGCTGAACCTACGTGATTTGGATAAACCTTCTAATTATTTGTCATACCTGCACATCTGGATCTTTTTAAAAAAAAACATAAGATTGTACAATTTGTGTGCGTTGCCCAGGCTCTGTTGACTTCATTGTGTCTCTTTTATTTTCCAGATTCCATTTTATTTACTTGTTTTTCTTTGTTATATTTTTAATTTTATTTATATTTTTATTATTGAAAGCAGTTTTATATTTAAATATATTTGATTATATTCTTCCCTTCTCCCAAGTCCTTCTAGATCCTTTTCCTCTCCCTACCCATCCAACTATGTTTTCTCAAAAGACGAAAACAAACCGATACAAAAACAACCCCCAATATACAAAATACCCACCCCCTCAAATAATACCATACTGTAACCAAATAAAAACACACAAAACAAAAATGGGGTCCTTTATATGTTGGTCAACTACCCCTGAACATAAGGCCTGCCCTGGAAAGGTTGATATACCCAGTGTCACTCTGTTTCAGAAAACTGATTTTCCTATTACAGCATATATAAATGTCAGTTTAGTTGTTAACCTTTATCCCAGTGGTTAGGGTTTTCATTCATTCATTCATTCATTCATTCATTCATTCATTCATTCATTTATCCATTTTCTAAAATTATAACAAAATAAAATGTAATAAGATAAAAAACAAAACTACCACATTAAAGTTTGATCAGACAAACACACAGAAGGAAACAGACCAAGAGCAGGCATAAGAATCAGAGACACACTCATTCTCACACACAAGATTTCCGTAAAAGGACTAAACTGGAAGCCATAATGTAAGTAGAGAGGACTTGGTGCAGACCTGCGCAGGCCCTGTGCATGCTGCTTCAGTCTCAGTGTGCTCATATGAGCTTTGCTCATGTTGATTTAGAGGTTCTTGTTTCCTTGGTGTCCTCCATTCTTTCTGGATCTTACACACTTTCTGCTTCCTTTTATGCAGAGTTCCCTGAGCTCTGAGGAGAGGAATTTGATTGAGACATCCCATTATGTCTGAGGGCTTCAAGGTCTCTCATTCTTTGTGTAATGTCTAATTATGGTTCTTTGTATTTGTTCCCATCTGTTGCAGGAGGAGACTTCTTAGTAAGCTGTTCATTATGTATTCTTGGATCTAATATTGGCATTTGTCCAACATTATAATCTCACTTTTTAATGCATAATACTTTTATTAGTTCTTAGAGAATGTTATAGAGCATCTCTCTATCATGTCCACCTCACATTCCTACCCCAACTCCTTCCAAGTCCAACCCATACTCCTATTTGTATCCTCTATTTACTTATTTTTTTTTAAACTATCTTGCTAGAGAGTCCTGGTTCTATGGCTCTTACAACCTTTCCAACCCCTCTTCCATGATGCTCCCTGAAACTGAACTTTGGAGATTGTGTTGTAAATGAATTAATTGATTGAGAGAGCATCTCAGAGTCAGCTGATCTCTGCATTTTGACAAGTTGTAGCCTTCTGTAATGATCTCTGCTGCAAAAAGAAGTCTCTTTGGTGAGGGCAACAAGCTATATTTATCTCCAAATATAAAGATAACTGTGTACAATAGGGATACAGATGTTACTGGTTTAGGAAAGTGGCAGGGTAGGTTATTCTCTAGATTCCATGACTAACCAGCCATAAATTTGCTGTATTTATTATTCCAGGAATTTCTATTGAGTAGGCCTTAGGAATAATTAGTCATCTGTTATTTACTTCTAAGATATAAGTGCAACTCTTGCAGCTTTCAGAATATGTGGCCCTGTGGGTACTGATGTGAATCATTAGGATTATAGATGGATAGGACTATTGACTGCTTTTCTCCATGGGCAGCTTTCATGGCTTCTAATGGACCTATGAGAGGCAGCCTTTGGCAACAAGGCTTCCAGGTCAGTTCCATTTTGATTTATTAAATCCTGTCTCTAAAGTGCATGATGTCTTCAGCAATGGGGGTCTCATCTTTTCTTGAAGTCACCAAGGACATCAGAAATACCTTATATTGTTTTAGGGGTCTCTTGAATACCCTGACCAACAACTACAATGAGGACCCCTATATATGACCCTGGCATTGAAACTTTTGTTATATAGCATATAATAATTAAAATATTATCACCCCAGTATTCTAATTTTGTCCTATTTTCTTCCTATTCTCTTTACTTTAATGTTCTCTCTCTCTCTCTCTCTCTCTCTCTCTCTCTCTCTCTCTCTCTCTCTCTCTCTCTCTCTCTCTGTTGAATCACCTGGTATGTGAAAATTTTCTTTAACATACTTGTTCATGATGGAAGGAAGAGAACTACATCTGTGCACATGAGAAAATAATCTGAATTTTTTTAAAGACCAGGTAATTCAAATGTAATAAACATTCCTCTGGATACCTTCATAACTGACTACCTGACAATATTTGGGTACTTAGCATCTAATCTAGCTGGAAGCCCCTCCATGAATCACACCACCCACTGTCTTTTTGTTTTTCACCTCAACATTAATGAAGTCCAGCAGATACTTTTTTTTCTTTTTTTTTTTCAGGGTCTAACACTTACACATTACCAAGTCACAGTAACATATTTATGAGAAACAACAGCCTAACTTGCATAAAGGCATAGATTTTTGTTTTTATGAAAAGAACACTAAAAGTTAAAATGTTCTCTGAGAATCAGCCTCATCCCAGGATGAAGACCACCCAATAGTCTAAAATAAGTCAAAATGAATTTTCTTTAAATATATGGTTGTTTCTTAAATATATTTCTTGATCCACATGAAATAGCAATATTTATAAAAAAATTCAGTTAACAACTCAGTAAATCATAATTTATCTGTGAGTGTATATATTATTCAGATACATTCTTGCTTATACCCTTATTATACTGGAACAATTGTTTAAACATGTTTCTAGATTGTGAAATCTATTTTGTTTTTATGCATTATAAGATTAGTAGGAACAATATGATGTACTCATAGAGAATATCCTTAATTTATAAATAAATCTTTGGAAAATAATTATATATAATTTGTCAAATCCTGTGCATTTATTAGGAATGCCCAAATGATAAAAATAAAAACTGATAAATCATATACCTATGGTTGTTTAGTTCTTTCATATTTGATGTTACGGGGTTTTTTTTGGATTCTTTTTCATTTTGTTCAAAATATTAGTATTTTTTTACCCTCCAGAAGTAAGTCTCTGAGGATGTTTCTGCAGCTACAAAACCCAGACACGGTTTTCATCAAAGACAGCATCCAAACCCCTGAGTGGAAAATTCCATCTAGTCAATTTCTCGCATGATTTGTACTTAGCTTACTCAGGAGATTTTAAGGGGGCACAAAAACCCTTGAAACAATAATTCTTGAAAAAAAATGCATTATGTATTATTTGTTTTGCCCTCAATAAGTGACTTCACTCACTACAATATTTGTGAAACTACTTTATTTCCTTAAAGTTTCTCTTACTCTGCAATGACTTGAAGTATGTAAACTTTTCTTCACAAACACAGGCACAAATACAAAGCTAAGCACATAAAAATTAACAAACGTCTTTATATTTAAGGGGTTGTGGGATGTAGAATTCTTCTTACTAATGTTATTGACCTAAATAAATAAACTGGAAAGGGTTTTCTTAAATTCTATTCCACTGAGTTTAATTATAATACCACAAATGGATCATAAATAACATGCTTTCAGATAAGCCACTTATTATTTTATAGCAGTATATCCACAATGAAATTGCTCAGTATACAATCAATCTCAAAAATTTTTTGTAAAATACATATTAAAATAAACCTTTGGAACACTGGGTTTATGTTCCATTTAAAGCACATCACAATCCAGAGGATTCACCTGGGGCTGATGGCTCCTACATCAACAACACATTAGAATACATCTGAAAACAATAATTAAACTTCTTAATTATTGTTTTTTAACTATAGTGATAGTGAAGGAAAATTTGTCCTGGGGTTTGGAAGCAAGGTACTTACCTTTTTAATGAAGCGAATGAGAAACATATCAGAGATTTTTGAAAGGACATGCTATTATATGCTCGTTATATTTGAGGAACAACCATCTGAGAGTCAGAACTGTTTAGTAGGTATCATTAATGTCTTCCCTTTGAAAATTGGTACCACCTCAGATTAATGGACATGTATAATATTATGGTGGTGGCACTTGAAGGGAGCAATTGAAAATGTAGAAAGAAATCATTGCAATTTAGCAGGGAGGGATCTGGAGAGACTGTTCAGCAGCTAAGAGCACTTGTTTCCATTTCAGGGCACAATCATGGTTTGATTCCCAGCACCCACATGGTGATTCACAACCATCCTTAACTCCAGTTCCAGGAGATTCAACTCTCTTCTGATATCAGCAGGCAACAAGCAGGCAATAAGTATGCACATAATGTACATAAATGCATGCAGGCAAAAGACAAAACATAAATCTAATAAAAATTTTAAAAAGTAATAATTTAGCTGGGAACAACATCATTGCTGTGGAGATCACTCTGTATGCTGTGAATGTGTTGCTCTGATTGGTTAATAAATAAAGTGCTGATTGGCCAGTCGCCAGGCAGGAAGTATAGGCAGGACAAAGGGGAGGAGAGTGCTGAGAACAGGAAGGCTGAGTAAGGAGTCACCAGCCAGAGACAGAGGAAGCAAGATGTAAAAGTACCAGTAAGCCACAAGCCAGGTGGCAACGTATAGATTAACAGAAATGGGTTAATTTAAGATATAAGAACTAGATAGCAAGAAGCCTGCCACGGCCATACAGTTTAAAAGTAATGTAAGTCTCTGTGTGTTTACTTGGGTCTGAGCAGCTGCAGGAGCCAGGTGGACACAGGAAAACTCCAGCTACACATCATAGTCAAAGAAATCCAGTTTGAAAAGGAACAAAAGATCTTTGAAAGCATCAGATATTTTACTTGGATGTATTGGTATACAAATAAAACACATATAGAATCTTATGAAACATTCATTCACTTGTGCTAAAAATCTAGCTGCCCACATCCTCTCTTCCCCCAGAGATTTCCACTATTTAAAATCTGTTTAAATATGAGAAGCCAGATATCCATGAATGCTCAAATCCATGATTGATTTCCTTCTTTCTTTCCTCCCTATTTCCCACAAATGTCTCCTTCCCCACCCCCCAGATCATCTTCTTAGGCTGACAGGTTCTGATGAAGAGATGATCATATCTGTTGTGCTAAGTGATCATTACCTCTTCAATCCCTCAATTTCAGTTTTCAGTTCTACAGCTCTCTTTTCTTCTTTTGGCAGAGCTGTTAAGGATTCACTCCATCTAAAGGTGTTTTACCATGAAGAAGGATTTCCTCTCAATCTTGGGTCTAGAAAACTGACAAATTTTCAAGGAAAGAATAATTCACAATTATTATGTTTTTGTGACTTCCTCTTGTGCATATTATCACTAATTGTTATTTATACCAGAGTTTCTAGACATTTAGGAGGCTAATGCCTTAGAGACAAGATCCCTCTTCCCATGCTTTCTCACAGGGACTGTTAAAGGCTCTCCAACTTGCCCTTGCAGTGGAAATCCTAAACAAACCAGATTTCTCCCAGCACCTGCAAACTTCTGTCTGGATTGATTCCATGTGCACGAGCTATCCCAGTACCACTCTGACATTATCCCTTGACATAGTTGCTTAATAGTCAAGTAGGCTTTCTTTCTTTAGCCTAAATATTATTGTGCAATAGAAAATACTAGTCATCCATGAATTAATATTAACAATATTCATATCCAACTGATGTAGTTCCTAGTTTCTCAGTTGCATTCCAAAACCCCAGTGGCATGTTGTGATGATTTATTCAATAAAAATACAAGGGCAGAGGGCTTTTCAATGTTGCTGATGCTGTTCGCAAATTGACTGAATTGCTCTTAGTCCCTAATCATGCTGCTCTGAGCTTTCTTTCAAATACTCATGAGTGCCCACAGGGAGCACACTCCTTCTGCTTCAGAGGCTAAAGCAGACCCTGGTGTAGATTCTGATGAATATGTATTAAATGCAAGTCTTCATGCTCTTATTTAGCCTTCTGGTTTGGAAGTGAGAAAGTGGCATGATCCTTCACAATGAACTATGTTTTTCAAGGTTTTAATTGCTAGAGCAGTTTAGTTTCACAAAAAAAAAAAAAAAAAAAAAAAAAAAAAAAAAAAAATTGCTAGTAGAACACAAACACTTTGTTGCTAATCCCTGGCCCACACAGCCATGGCTGCATATCATTTACATTTGCCTCCAAAGTTGTTCATTTGACAAACCTGCTCTGATATATCAATACTACCCAAAGTCAGTAGTCTTTATCAGGGATCATTCTTGGTGTTTCTTACTCCATGGATTTGGAAAAGTATACAGAGACATGTAATCAACAATAGACTGCTAGATACAGCAGTCCAAAAAGCTAACTGAAACATTGATTTTAATCTCTTTATTATAAGCTCATATAGTTGAATGCTTACTCATCATGGAGTATCACTACTTGAGAAGGATTAAGAGGTATGGCTTTCTGAAGGAAGTTTGTCAGTGAGGGGTAGGTTTTGAGATTTCACAAGCCTAAGGCAGGCCTTTTAATCAATCTCTCTCTCTCTCTCTCTCTCTCTCTCTCTCTCTCTCTCTCTCTCTCTCTCTCTCTCCCTCTCTCTCCCTGTCTCTCCACAGATCAGGATGTAGCTCCTCACCTGCCTGCCTGATACCATGATCCCCACCATGATGATAATGTTCTAAACCTCTGAAACTGTAATCTTTCTTTAATCAAAGTTGCCATGGTCATAGTGTCTCTTCACAGCAATATAACATTAACTAGAACGAGTATCTAGTAAGCACTGAGGTTTTTATTTTGTTTATGTAATGAATTGTAAATTATTTTTTATTCATGTGTATGTTTGTGTGTGTGCCTGCATAAGTTTATGAGCTCCATTAAGGTCAGAGAGCATCAGATCACCCTGGAACTGGAGTTAGAGTGGAGTTAGAGGCAGTTGTTAACCATCTGATGTCGGTGCTAGGAACTGAGCCTCCATGTCTGCAAGAGCAGTCAGTGCTCTTAACTGCTGAATCATCTTTCCAGCCTCTAGATCAGCAGTTCTCAACCTCCCTAATTCTACTACGACCAATCCTTTAATACAGTTCCTCATGTTGTGGTGATCCCCAACCACAAAATTATTTTCCTTGCTATTTCATAACTGTAATTTGCTACTGTTATGAATCTAATGTAAATATATGAAAAAAGAAATGATCTTAGGTGACCTCTGTGAAAGGGTCATTTGGCCACCATAGGAGTTGTAACCTACAGGTCGAGAACAGTGCACTGCTCTAGCTAATGAATATTAAAAATAAGGAAACCATTAGCAAACAGAATTCTTCCATGAAACAGTATGGCCTAAGAAATTAATTCTTTTACAGCTTTTAGTAAATTATCATAATAAATGGAAATTATCTGCTATGTTGTTAGGATTACTGCCCGAATAAGAAGACACATGTTCATGAAAGTCCAAAGAATAAGTCAGAGCTTGTTTCTCAGATTTGTTGGCTCCTCTAGATATTTTCTCCTTCTCTGCCTCCTCCAACTCTTCCTTCTCCCTCTTCTTCTTCCTCTACCTTCTTCTTTGCAATACCTATGGATTTACTATGCTGATTTTGTATGTTCTCTTGTGAAGCATAGTGTAACTTTTCCTGTTTCTAATAAAAAAATTCCAGTAGGAGTGTTATCTTTATAACATCTTCCTCTTTGTTTAGCTCAGAGGTAGTAGTGATGGAGTTAAATCTTTGAGAACATAATTCATACGTTTTGCTCTCATTTTTATACTTGAAATCTGCTATAAGATTACACTGGTATCCAGAGTATTAAAAGAACAACACCCAGCCCTCCCAGTGAATAGGAGACAAGCTCCTGAAACCCAGCCCCTCCCTCAAAAAAGAAAAAAAATAAAAGAAAGAAGAAAGAGAGATGGGGAGAGGATGGAGAGAGGAAGGTAAGAAGAAAAGAAGGAAGGAAGGAAAGAAGGAAAGAGAAGAGTTCAGATGAGCTTTGTTCTTCATACTGCTCCAGAAGGCTGGGCATGTGGTTTTCATGAAATCCCCCAGTAGTCCCAGAGCCACGATCCCTGAATGCACCAGCCCAAGCTCAATAGTGTGCACTAAAGTTTTGTGTTCCAAATCTGACGTCTCAGGGGTTTTGAGAAGAAATAAGTTGTCATAAATTTTAAGATGATCTCAAAATAGACATATGAAAGCAAAATTCCATTTTGAACTGTGGTGACGTTTTGAAGGTGATGCTGTTAGCCTCTCCCATCAGCCTCACAGGTATTATGCTTCATGACAAAGAAAACTTGTAGATTTCTCCATTTCAATTTTCATAGGTTTGTCTGAAATATTACATTTTATTTATTTATTTTGTGGTTAAAATTAAATAATCAGTGTATATTGATCATCTAAATAATAGATCACTAAACTTAAATGTTGATAAACTTTCTGAGTGAACAAATCATCAGTGCTAAATTGAGGACAAATAGCTTTCTTGCATGGAAGAACACACCACAACCAACTTAAAAATTAGGAACGATTTATTTTGCTTCACAGTTTCAGAAGTTTTACTCTATAGCTCTTGACTCTTGATTCTTGGACAATGATAAGAGAAACATCATATTGGCAGAGCACAACTCTACCAGGAACCAGAAATAACAAGATGAGAATTGGAAGAGGGCCAAGTTTACCTTCAAAGAAAATTTTCCAGTACATGTATCTTCTTTGAACCCCACTTTCTAAAGTTCCCATCACCTTCTAAAAGACCTGGAATAGCTTTTAAGAGATCAAATTTTTGCCAGGAGGCGGTGCCACATGCCTTTAATCCCAGTACTCAGAAGCAGAGCCAGGCAGATCTCTGTGAGTTCGAGGCCAGCCTGGTCTACAGAGCAAGATCCAGGAAGAACACCAAAACGACACAGAGAAACCCTGTCTCAAGAGAGAGAGACAGAGAGACAGAGAGACAGAGAGACAGAGAGACAGAGAGAGAGAGAGAGATCAAATTCTCAATACCTAAGCCCAAGGGAGACATTGAAATTGAATGCATAACAATATTCAATCAATTAAGCATTTCTTCAGTATTGAAAAACAACAGACTATTAATGCATGCAACAACAAGGGTAAATCTCAGATGCATGGGGCTAAATATGAAATCCACATATAAATTCTTCATAATTCCAAAGATATACTATTCTTTACAAGGAAAGCAGCAAAATCAGAATCAATCAAAACTGATGAGTGACTGAAGGATTACTGGTGAGTGTATGGGTGTGATGATTTGGATGCTCGCCAGGATGTGGAGGTGTTTGGGGAGGATTAGGAGGTATGGCTATGCTGAAGGAAGTGTGTCACTGAAGGCAGGCTTCTCTAAGGAATCAGAAGCCTTGTGTCATTTCAAGTGTGCTCTCTGCTTCTTCGTTTTGGTTAGAGATGAGAGCCCTCAGTTGCCAGCTCCCAACTCCAGTTTTCATGCCTGCATCCGGTACTCCTGGTGTTGTGATGGTAATGCCTTTTGGAACTCTAAGCACTGACTAAACCCTGCTCTAACTTACCTTGTCTGTAGTGCTTTGTCACAGCAATAAACAAAAACAACTAACGCAATGGGTTATAACAGACAGGGGCAAGTTCAATAGTTTGAAATGATGGAGCTGTTATATATTCTTATTGGTAGTAGTTACAAAACATAATGCATTTATTTCCCCAAACTCCAAGATTTATAGTGCAAAGGTAATATGCTTCAGTAAAATATATATTTTCTCTAACTTATACAATTTCTTTGAAAATCTCCCTTTAATAATTAAAACAGGAAACTGGACTAAAATGTTTACTTGATACATCATAAAGATGTCCTTACATGGCCTGCTATTTTAAAAGACCGTTTAATCTTTTAGTGTGTGTAGAAAATTGTTCCAACTGTGTAAAAATTGATGTGGTCATTATAGTGAGGAAGACAACTGTTCCTTTAGATTCAGTGAGGAAACTGATTGGTAAAGATGTTTTAACATAACAAGAAGCTAAAACTTGCCATCAATTTCTACATATGCTTTCCAATGAGAAGCTTGGGAATAAATAGTGGTACAATGCTTACTCAAAATAGTATTTGTACTATAGCTTGTTTAAAAATAACAAAAATGCTTATTCTAAAGATTTTTTCAAATTAATTAATTATAATATATGTATCTAAATGCATAAAATTGTACATGTTAAGTAAATACAATTTTAATAGTCAAATATACAACAAAAAAATACAAGTTCTTATTTCTTCTTCCAAATTAGAATAAATTGGAAGGTTTTAATTCCAGGATTAAGCATAGGATCAGGAATAGTAATTTAACTAAAAATAAAAGCATATTAATAATGAAAAAGAAATAAGTATTCATAATCCTAAGAATTTTTTTCCTAAAACTTCCATTTAGGATCATTGCTACTTATTAAAAGTCATTATATTCAGGAAATTCTGAATTATTTTATTGTAACATGTGCTGTCTATCAGACTCTAAGAAACTGCTTCTTTTCATTCACAATGGGATAAAACTGATTTAAGAAATATATAATTAGTTCAATGTTGTACTTTTGAAACACCTAGGTAAGGTGAAATGTTGAAAAACAAAAAAAAAATCAGTAAGAAAGAAGATTAGAATAACATTGAAAACACTCAGAGCACACACTGTGCTCTTTGAGAGAGTGGAAGCCATCACTTTGCTAGCTTTTCATCAGATGGACATAGTTTCTATCTATCTATGTATGTATCTATGAATCTATGCATCCATGTATCTATCCATCTATCTATATATCATCTGTTTACAACTGTCCATTTCTTTTTCTGTCATCTATCTATGTATCTATTTATCATGTGTCTACATCTATCTATTTATCTATCATCTATCTACCTACCATCTATTTACCACTTATCTCTCTATCTGTTTGCCTTCCTATTATAGCAGATGTTATGTGAAGAATGGTTTATGAGGGTGAAGACAAGAATCTGAAAGGCTGCTTGTGAGACCAATGCAATAATTGCAGTAATTCTAGATAGGTAACATTGATATCTTGACCAAGTAACTGAGGAAAATCTAGAATAAAACAATCGGAAATGGAGAAGCCTTGGAATGGTCTGTGTGGAATAAGTGCATTCAAAAAGGCAGAATGTAAGTATAATACAGAAAAATAATAAATTAATATATATGAAGATAGAGGAATTGAAATACACACTACTTGCTCAGATAAATTAAAAATGGAGAATAGGGAGCTAGACACTTGAGATTACTACAATTCTAAAGGGGAGTCAAAGTGGGCAAAATATATTTCAGAGTGATTATAGCTTCAGAAGACCAATTATATTGATTACATTGGTCAGACACTCTTGCCCAGAAATGTGACTCCTGTCAAGCTCATCTGTAATGATGGCATGAGTTCCCTCAAAGTGGCCAGGTTCATGGTCTGGTCCATGGATGCTAGCCAAAAGTGGCTTGGAATATCATTCTGAAAATATAGCAAGTTATCCCTAAAAACAGTAACAAAGGACGTTTTTCCCAAAAGAGTCTCTATGTGAGTTTTGCAAAAACTTTTGAATTTTGTGAAAATGTAGTGAAGAGCATAGTTCAGTTTTTTCTTGAACTTTTCAAACCCCTTGGGACCTGTATGAATTACTAACAAGCCCTTAACTGTCTCCACAGTACCATATCATTTTTAGAAAGGCCAATTTGTCACCACTCTGGGCAATGTGCTATACACAAATATTTCTACTTTACGTTTCTTTTCTAATTTGTCTCTGCACAGTCTGTGAACTCTAAGTTCTCAGACTAGCATCAGGCAGACATAGACAGGGAGAAACTTTTCTATTTCTAGCAGAGAGTGCAAACAGTTCCAGTCATCTTCAAGGGCTTTCATTCTCATTTTTGGAAGTTTTTATTGGAAAGTGAAGACTAGTCACAACTTTAAATGACCCACCTGCTGTAGACATTATGGTTAACCTAAAGGGTTAGAAGTAGCATTACTGTATGGTGATATTTTATTTGTACTAAAATGTTATTTGTATGTTAATAAATAAAGTTGCCCGGGGTCAGAGCTATTAGCAAGCCATAGGAAAGCAGGGCAGTGGTGGCATATGCTTGTAATCCCAGCACTTGGTAGGCAGAGCTAGGTAAGTCTCTGTGTGTTCAGGGATACAGCCATTATTGGATACACATGCCTTTAATCTCAATACCAACCATGGAAAACCTGGAGGTCTGTACAGACAGGCCATGATGAGGTGGTCATGTGGTTGGGTTTACAACCAATGAGAAGGCAGAACAGAAATTCTATATAAGGACTTTAACACAGAAAGTAGCTCTGGTTCGGAGAGGTAGGACCACCGCAGGAGGAAGGGTAAGGTTTTGGCTCTTAGCTCTGACCTCTTGGCTTTATTCTTTGCATTGGTTCTGTGTTTCTTATTTAATAAGAAGGTTGGTTACATCTGCATTACTGGATCATTCAATAGACCTGTTTTTAATGTTTTGAAGACCAGCACACTGTTTTCCCTAGTGGCCTTACTAATTTAAATCCCCACCTAAAGTATATGAGTTCCTCTGACTCCACATTATCACTTGTATTTGCCCTTTATTGCTTTTGAAATAATAGTGATTCTAAATTGATATGAGATAGCATCTCATCATAGATTCTTTGCACTTCTTTCATGACTATAGTATATAATTATTGAAATTTGGACAAGTGTTAAAATATTTTCATGAAACTGAAAAATGAAAAAGCATTCTACTGCCTTGATTCCACTTTGTTTAGACTTATTAGGAGTTACATGATAACACAGTTATTATAATGCTGTTATCCTGATAGTACCCTTTTATATTGATTGCTTAAAACACTTTATTTTTCTGTGCATTCTGCATGCCTATCATATTAAATTACTATGTAGTAGTTCACAATGTCACTGTGTATAATTTAACACTCTAGCTGTGATAATAATATAATTTTAAATTTTACTTACTGTATAATGTTAAGTGATACATCAGTGACACCATACTTTTCTGTCTAATTTATTTAGAAATGTAAAATTAATATTTTATTGATTACTTATATAATATGTTAACTGTCTTGTTACTTATATTACATAAAATATATTGTTCTCCAAACTTTGTGCATCTATCTGTTCACAAGTTTGGTTAGATTCAATCATCTATGCAGCAATAGGTGAAAACCAGATGTTGACATCACGATATCTTCATTTACCACTTCTCCATGTTAATATTTTGAAATAAGATCTTTCACTGACCCTGGAGCTCATGAATTTTATAAACTGAATATCCAGAAAACCCCCATGATCTTTCTGTCTCCACTCACCAATACTGAGATGACAGATATGAGCCAAAATATCTTTCTTCTACATGGAAGCTAAAAATCCAAATTTAGGTGCTCATGGATGCACAGCAAACATCTTAGACATCAAGTCATTTCACCACCCCTTCTCTAGTAGCTTCGTATAATTTGCAGATGCCTCTCTAAATGAATACTTAATAGTTTCCAATGCACTACTTTCCAAATTAGATACCACTGATAAAATTTCAGTTTTGTCAACATAAAATCTCTTAGACTTATTTTAATTTCTTTGATTAACAATGTTATTAACATTAGTGCTACTTATCTTTTCTAATTTAGAATCGATAAGCAATTTTCAGCTGTTTATTGTTGCTGGTAGACAACTTAAATACTAACTTATTTAATTTGTAATTATCTGTATTTTCAGGACACAAATTACTAAAACAAAGATGAGTATACAAAAATAGTGACAATTCTATTATGAAAATATCTTTTATTCTTTAAGCACTTAGTGAATTTTAGATTCTTGGTTGTCTGACATTAAATTATTACTTATCATATCAAAGAGTATTA
The DNA here is from genome assembly GCF_007827085.1 of Peromyscus californicus insignis. Lineage (NCBI taxonomy): Eukaryota > Metazoa > Chordata > Mammalia > Rodentia > Cricetidae > Peromyscus > Peromyscus californicus. The sequence goes on from NW_026294584.1 coordinate 33,773,313, forward strand.
TGTAGCTTTGGAGAAGGATTCTCTAAAGAGTATGACACTTTAATGAGCATGACTTATGATTCCTTACAAGTTTGATATTTAGCAGATCAAGGTAAATTAAATATGAAAGAGACGGGTACCATATGGTAAGCTCCCTAGGAGAAATTACAGTACACTGCTGCTATTATGATAATGATTTCTTATGTTCATTTTTATACAAAAGAAGAGGAAATGAGGAATCATTATGAGCAAAGTGGAAAGCATGGTACAGAATAATATTAGAGTTAACTAAACCTATCTTCTTGTACTTACCCAATTTAAGCACTTGTGAGAGGCTAATACACTGGATTATAGCAAAATCATATATAATATAAAAATCTTTTTGTCTTATACCTACAGGGTTTCCAGCTCATTGCTGCCAAAATTATATTATTGTCTATTAAAGAAGCTGGCTTCAAAAACTGCACATAAAATCTCTTGTCTAGATTTAGGTAGCCTTACTTATCTAAATTTATTCAGATCTTCACTTCAGTTCCCCATGTATCAGAATTAGATTGTGAAACACAAAACAATTCAAACATAGCTTCCTTTTCTGGACAAGCCACATGTCAAGTCTTTTCATTTTTCAAATTCTATTTTTGGATACTGTTCCCTTATGTATTCATATATTACTGCTACTGAACTATCACAAATTCAGTGACTAAAATTATCAGTAATTATTTTATTGATTTTTATGCCACAAATATATGAAAGTTTATTGAGATAAAATAGTTTAAGATGAACAGAACTCAACTATGCTATATTTGTTATAAGATATGTGGTCAATAAAAACTACAAAAATATGATGTAATGATTAGCAATGAATTTGACATAGAAAGATCAAACATGATACATTTAATTTCAAGTTAAACTGGGGTTAAATAATTTCTTTTGTTCATCCTATGGCTAAGCTATAACCCTATCATTTGAAGGCATCTTGTTGTAGCTAGAGTTTTTCTGCCTGGCCCACAGTCAGGACAAATCTCTCTCACCTGCCAGTCCCACAGCCACTGAGACCCGACCAAGTAAACACAGAGACTTATATTGGCTACAAACTGTATGGCCGTGGCAAGCTTCTTGCTAACTGTTCTTACAGCTTAAATTAATCCATTTCCATTAATCTATACCTTGCCACATGGCTCATGGCTTATCGGCATCTTCACATGCTGTTTGTCATCATGGCGGCTGGCAGTGTCTCTCTGACTCAGCCTTCCACTTCCCAGCTTTATTCTCCTCCTTGTCCCGCCTACACTTCTTGCCTAGCCAATGGCCAATCAGTGTTTTATTTATTGACTAATCAGCAACACATTTGCCATACAGAACATCCCACAGCATCTTGTGTTTTACTTTTTTTTTACCCTTGAGGATTTATCTCCCTATGCAACTGAATTTGGAGTCCAATTAGTGTTTCTTCAGCCCCTAGTTCCCTATTTCTAGGCCTGCAGATGTGTACCTTCAAACCCAGCCCTCGACCCCCGTTTGTACTTCTGTGTAATAAAATGTGTTTGGACTCTTAAAACTCCTGTAACAACTGATTTGTGTGGTAACATGTCTTACAAAAGCCAGGCATACAGGAGGCATTCCAAATATCAGGTAGGGCCACAAAGCCAATGCATAGAATCTGCTTATTAAATGATTGAGAGAGAGGCATGAGTTTCTGGGGCTGGTGGCTGGTTTGTGATGGTGTTTAAAGGAACAAAGGCAGGGTGAAATTAGAAGGACCACTTTTATCATTTCTGACTTATGATCATCTAGTTTTGGGCCTGGAGACTGAAATGTGGTTTGATTATTTAATGTAAAAAATACATTTATTAGCAGAATAATTAAACATTTTTTGTTAAAAATCAAGTTATTTGGTGAAAGTATATATAAGAATTATTTTCTGTGTTTCTTAGAAGTGTATATGTCACCAAAATTTAACAGGTATTCTTTCTCTTTTTTTTCTATATTGAAAATAAATTTATTTTTATACAATATATCCTGATTATGATTCCCCCTTCCTCTCCTCCTCCCAGTTCTTCCCCTGACATCTGGATCCACACCTTTTCTAACTCTCATTATAATACAAACAAGAATCTAAGAGATAATAATAAAATAAAATATAAACAAATCAGAATATAGGAAAAAACGAACAAAAAGAAGAGAGCCCCAAAAGGTATAAGTAGCAGATATAAATGCAGAAACACACTCATTTGCACACTCATGAATCCAATAAAAAATGAAAGCCATTATATATATATATATATATATATATATATATATATATATATATATATATATATATAGAGAGAGAGAGAGAGAGAGAGAGAGAGAGAGAGAGAGGGAGAGGGAGAGAGAGAGAGAGAGAGAGAGAGAGAGAGAGAGAGAGAGAGAGAGAGAAACAACCTGTGGGGTAAGAAGAAAAAGAAAGTTAAATTGAAAACAAAAGAGAAAAAACCCTAAAGCATTATAATGACGTTATGAGGCAAGACATCTCCGAACATGCCACTGAGTTCATATTCTTTTGGCCATCTACACATGGGCATGTAGTTTACCCATGACAGTAGTTTGTTTCCCAAGTAAGACTCCTTTATAGAAAATTATTTTTCCCTTTGCAAGTGGTTATCATTTAGAGTTGAAGATAGCTTTTGAGTTAGGTTGGGTGTATGTGTCCACTTCTCCACTCAGCTCTAGGATCCATCTATTCTAGACTCTACAATCCTTGTTTGTGTTGCCTGAGCCTCTCTGAGTTCTTATGGGCATGGTCCTTCTGTGTTTAGAATGTTTCCTTTGTGTCCCCCACCATCTGTGACTCTTACCCTCTTCCTGCCTCCTCTTCTGCAGGTTTCCCTGATCCCTGAGAGGAGAAATTGGAAAGAGATATCCCTTTTAGAGCTGACTGTTCCAAGGTCTCTTTGCATATTCTCTGGCTATGGCTTTCTGTATTTGTTCCCATCTGTTGCAGGAGGAAGCTTCCCTGATGACGGCTGAGCAATTTACCAATCTATGATACAGCACAAAGTCATTGGGAGTCATTTTATTGCTAAGATTTTTAGTAGAACAGTAGTATTTCTTTTTTCCCTAGGCCCCTGGGCTATCTAGTCTCAGGTTCCTGGTCCCTCAAACAGTGTCAGATATGGGTTCCTTCTGGTGTAGCATACCTTAAGTCAAGTCAGATATTGGTTAGTTACTCCCACAAGCTTTGTTCCTCCATTGCACATCAATGGTTTTGTAGCTTGTTGGTGTTTACATTTTTTCTTTTGTAGCATGCAGAGTGCCTTCTTGTACCAAGAACACTAAGCTATAGGGGTATAGGTTCTATGTAGGCTGCAGTTCAACTTCCCTGTGTTCAGTCAGTTGTGCAGGTGTTGTCTTCAACAATGGAGCCTTGCTGTCAGTTTGCAGAGAGCAAAGTTCAGGTTTGACACCAGCCTAGGTTGTTTGGGGGTTTTCATGGGAACCCTCTGGTCAACAGCATAATTAGATGTAACCAGTTCTTAGTATAGGAAGCTTCATTGGTGATGAGAGATGTTTAATTTGGGCTCTGTCTCCTCTGCTATTTGGTGATTTCATTTAGATCACCTTCATACATGTATTTATTATAGGAAGTTTCCACTGTATTAGGTTCCCATATGACCCCTCAAATGGTCCTTAAGTTTAGCTGTCTCTCCCCTTATTCCTTGCCAGGAACCCCTCTTCCCTCCCCTGACCACTTTATGTTCCCTGACCTGTCACCCCCATTCATCCATAACTTCTTAATCTTTTTTGCATTCCTAGGATGATCTATCTACCTTTATTCTGTACCAAATATCAGTTATATCATGGATTGTAGCTTTCATATCATGAACTTAGCAACTTAGTTCCACATACAAGCAGATACATACCATATTCACCTTAATAGATCTGGCTTATCTCGCTCAGAATGACTTTTTCTCATTCCATTTACTTGATAATTTTATTTTTAACAAGTGAATAATAAGGAATTGTATAAATGTAGTACATTTTCTTTAGAAATTTATCTGTTAAAAGACATCTAAGTTGTTTCTAATTTCTGGTTATTACAAAGAGAGCAGGAACATGTTTGAGCATGCGACTCTGTGGTAAAATGAACTCTCCTTTTTATATATGCAAAGGAGTGGTAGAGCAGGATCTTGAGGTAGATCAATTCCCATCTTTCTGAGAGATCCTGCTCTACCACTGATTTCTGTAGTGACTGAATAAGTATGCACTCTCACCAGCAATAAATGAGTGTTCTCCTAACTCTACATTCTCACCAGCATGAGCTGGCTTTTGTTTTTTATTGATCTTAAACTTCTGAATGTTATAAAATGAATCTCAAAGTAGTTTTGATTTGCATTTCCCTGATGGCCAATGATACTGAATATTTCTTTAAGCATTTCATGTTTCTTAGCCATTTCAGTTGACTCTTTTGAGAATCTCTGTCTATACATTTTAATTGGGTTATTTGTTTTATTGACACACACATATGACAAATATATATATATATATATATATATATATATATAGAGAGAGAGAGAGAGAGAGATGATAGATAGATAGATAGATAGATAGATAGATAGATAGATAGATAGATACACACACAGAGTAGTTCTCTATTGGATATGTAGTCAGTAAAACCTTTTTTTCATTCCATAAGCTGCTGCTTTGTCCAAATGACATTGTCCTTTCCCGTATACCATACAGAAGATTTTTTGATATCATGAGGTCCCATTTACTAATTGTAGGTCTTTGTGTCTGTGCTAACAGTGTTCTGTTCAGAAATTATTTTCCTGTATCAATGACTTCAAGGCTTTTTACCACTTCCTTTCCTATAAAGTTCAGTGTATCTAGTTTTATGTTGAGGTCTTTGATTCATTTGGAGTTGAAGTTTGTTCAAGGTGATAGGTATAGATCTATTTAGATTGTTCTACATGCAGACATCCAGTTTAAACAACATCATTTGTTAAAGATGCTATCCTGTTTTCAGAATGTACTTCTGGCTTCTTAATAAACAATTCAGGTGTACATAAGTGTGTGGATCTATTTCTCATTGTTCAATTTGATTCCATTGATAAAAGTGTTTTTGAACAAATATCATGCATTTTTTATTACTATAGCTCTGTAGTACAACTTGAAATAAGGTATGGTGATACCTCTAGCAGTGATAGTTTAGGATTTTTTTAGCTGTCCTGGGTTGTTTGTGTTTCTACAAGAAGGTGAAAATTGTCCTTTCAAGATCAGTGAAGAATTGTGTTGGGATTTTGATGAGACTTGCGTTTTGGTAGAATGGTCATTTTTTTTTCTCCATTAAAAATAGTGATCCATGAGCATGGGAGATCTTTTCATCTTCTGATTTTCTTTTAACTTTGTTCTGCAATGACTTGAAGTTTTCATCATAAAAGTACTTTATATGCCTGGTTCAAGTTACCATGAGACATTTTATATTGGAGGCTATTGTGAAAGGTGATTTTTCCCTGATTTCTTTTTCAGTCTGTCATTTTTATATATAGGGGCTAATGATTTTAGTTAATTAATTTTGTGTCCAGCTACTTTGCAGAAAGTGTTTATCAGCTGTAGGAGTTTCCTGGTGGAAGATTTGGAGTCACTTTCTTTTTCTTTCTTTTTTTTTTTTCATTGGTTTTTCCAGACAGTTTCTCTGTGTAGCTTTGGCACCTTTCCTGGAACTCACTCTGTAGCCCAGGCTGGCCTCTAACTCACAGAGATCCACCTGCCATTGCTTCCTGGGTGCTGGGATTAAAGGTGTGAGCCACCACCGCCCAGCTGGGATCACTTTTGTATACTATTATATCATCTACAAATAAAGATACTTTGACTTCTCCCTCTCCTTTTTGTATCCTCTTGTTTTCCTTCAGTTGTCTTAGTGCTCTGGCTAAAACTTCAAGCACTATATTGAGTAGGTATGTATAGTGTGGAAAACCATGTCTTATTGCTGATTTTAGTGGTTATTGCTTGGAATTTCTCTCTGTTAGAGTTGATTTTGGCTGTGGACTTTCTGTAATCTGTTTTATTATGTTGAGGTGAATCCATTGCATCCCATGTATCTCCAGAACATTTATCATCAAGGGGTACTGATTTTTTTTTCAAAAGGAGTTCCTGAATCTTGTAGGGATCTTTGTAAGAACCAGCTAATACATATTTAAAAGCTAGTATCACCAAGACTCCTTGATTACATTTTTTCTGTATGTTGATCCATCCTTGCATCACTGAGATTAAACATACTTGATCATGGTAGATGATCTTTTTTTGTGCGCTTTTGGATTATGTTTGGAAGTATTTTATCAATCATTTTTATATTTATGTTCATAAGGGGAATTAGTCTGTGCATTTTTTCTTTTCCTTTCTCTTTTTTCCCCAAGTGATTTTTTTATGTGGTTTGGGTATCAAGGTAACTGTGGCCTTGTAAAACCAACTGGAGAATATTGCTTCAGTTTTTCTTTTGTGGAATAAATTTTTTAAGGGTTCAGGAAGTCATGGGGAAAGAAATAGAAAGCAATGAGTCACATGTACCCATGGTTAAAAAGCAGAGAGAGATGAATCCTCGTACTCCACCTACTTTCTCTCTTTTGTTCAGCCTGGGACTCCATCCTCTGGCCTGACAGTGTCCACATTCAGGTTGTGTGTCCCTCTTCACTTAAGCCTTTCTGAAAAACCCTGATTGACACACTCACAAGTATGATTCTAAATCACATCAAGTTAACAATAAATATTAACTATTAATTGAAGTCAAATCCCAAAAAGAAAAAAATAGCATTTTAAAATAATTATTTTATTTTTTAGATTATAATATCATTATTTCATTTCCCACCTTCCCTTTACTTCATCTAAACCCTCTCATGTAGATGAACGGTCTTGTTAAATAAGAAACACAGAGCCAGTGCAGAGATGAAAGCCCAAGAGGTCAGAGCTAAAAACCTTACCCTTCACTGCTGCTGTTGTCCTTTTCAGCAAGAGAGCTACTTCCTGTCTGTTTGTCTTTTTTATAGACTTTCTATTCTGCCTTCTCATTGGTTGTAAACCCAACCACATGACCTCCTTGTCACTGCCTGTCTGTACAGACCTCCAGGTCTTCTATGGTTGGTATTGAGATTAAAGGCATGTGTCTCCATGCTGGCTGTATCCTTGAACACACAGAGATCCGCCTAGCCCTGCCTCCCAAGAGCTGGGATTAAAGGCGTGCACCACCACCGCCCAGCTTCTGCTATGGCTTGCTATTAGCTCTGACCCCCAGGCAACTTCATTTATTAACATACAAGTAAAATCACATTTCAGTACAATTAAAATATCACCATATTCTCACATATACTTCTTGCCTTCTTTCTAATTCGTGGCCTTTTTTACTTTCATTTTTGTTTTAAAAAAGTATATATATATATATATATATATATATATATGCAAGGTCATATTGATGTATTTAGTTATATGTGTGTATATGCATATATATATATATATATATATATATATATATATATATATATATATATATATATAACACTAAATACATCAATATGAACTGCTCAATCTGTACAATACCACTTGTATGTATATTTTGGGGTTGCCCACTTAGTATTGGATAACTACTTGATGTACTCTTCCCTGGGGAAGATGATTTCGCTCACTGTCAGTATTCCTGAGTTGCCTGTAGTTCTTTGTGTAGCACTAAAGCATCTTGAACTTTCCCCCTTCCACATTAGCATGTCTATTGGTGTCTTTCATGTTCAGGTCATTTACCCAGGGCTAGTGAAGTTTTGGATCTTGGAGGAAAATCTGAAACTGACCCTTCATTAAACCAGTGTAATTTTTAACTACACTCTAAATATGTGTCCTTATACCCACAGATAACTGTAGTTCTCATTTGTAGTTGCAAATGGCCTCTATTTGCAACAAGTAGAGGCCATTGCAGAATACCACAAGTGACAAAAATACAGAGCCCAGTCCTAACTGCTGCATCTATAGCACAACTACTGTACCTAAGGCTCAGGGATCATTGGAGAAAAGGGAGTGGAAATATTATAATACCCTGAGGAACAGGAAGTTTTCTGTGATGCTTTCTATCCTCGAAATGGCAGAAGCTACTTGAGTCTCATAGACATGGCTGCCTAAAATTCAGCTTTCTCTCTATTAAACTTCACCATGACAACAGTATCTAATTCCCCTCAGATGCTTGCCCTGAGGCTATTTCTGCCAGAGTCCTGGGGAAGGCACTATGAGTGCCATGAATTACTAATCTGAGGGATATCAAATGAATCTACTTACACGAAACTCTTAGGTCCATTTGCTTTATTCTTCTGAGGCAATATTCTATCTTCACAGCTTCAGTTCTCTTCTCATACTTAGCTCCTCTCTGTCCCTTCTCCTCCTGTCCTCTCACAGTTCTGAGTTCTTTCCATCTCATTCTCTTCTTCATCTTCATTCCTGTCTCCATCCTCCTTCCTTCCTCTCCTCCCTGCTTCATGACCCATGTCCATCCACCGACCGTCAGTAATACTCTGGCCCTGCTGCTTTCTGGTCAAGCAGGGTAAGTCTGCTTGGAGCCAGGAAGCCTGACTCACAGCTTGATCCACCTGGTATATAAAAACCCTTTTGCTCTAAGTAAGTTGCTTGAGGGTATCACTTGGACTGTGAAAGAAATTGGGATCCAAGCTTAATTTGCACAAGAAGCAAAGCTATGTACCTAAGGTCCACCTGGCCTAGGTACTGCCTCCATATGGATATTTACCTAGTAGATAATCTGAAGGACCTATTCTGTCTGTCCTTTGTCCTTGGGTGCTTTTGTCTGGAGCTGGCCCTGGCTTTGTGTGCTTGCTAAAGGAAATAGTTGCAGAAGGCAGATATCTGAATTCTAATGCTAAAATGAAGAAGCAAAAAGCCTGGAAGCAAGGAGCCTTGCCTGCATGACTGTATCCAAATGTAGTTGTATATGCCCAAGGAATGATCAATCCACACTGTTTAGAAATTCTTAGGAAAGGAATCAATTGAGAAACCTGCCATAACGCACAGGAAAACCATTGTAGGAACTGGCTAATGTATATTTAAAAGCTAATATCACCAAGACTCCTTGAGGCTTGGATTTTTCCTCTGGAAGAGCCCTGCTTCTTCCAGGTATTAGCCTTTGCTATAGTTGTTAGTTTTATGTGGGTGCAATGTTATTCATTAAGCAGCACTGAAACCTTGTGAGAAAAGCCACAAGGTACAACAAAACCCACTATGAGAGTTTATTAAGGGAAGGAGACAGAAGAGAATGTGCTTAGGCCTATGGAGATTGTCCAGGGAGAGAGAGGAATAAGAGGAAGAGGGGAGAAGAGTCTACAACCCGCTTTTTATGGATTTCCCAAACACATACACATATGGGCTTATGTAGGTACGTCATACATGCACATAGATTACATGGTCACTCTGCGCATAAATTATATGATCACGAAGCACATGGAGTACGTAGGACATAAGGCCCCAGGATGACAAAGCCGCTTGCTTGGCTACTGGATAGAGCAGCAGTCATGTAGCTGGGGGAGTGGCCAGGAATTCCAACATTCTATACTCTTTGCTTATTATAAAAAGTGGCGGGTGAATGGGAATGGGGGCACTATGTCTCCCGAAACAGCTTCTAGCTGACTTGGTTGGCGTCAATTAATACCTGGGGAATAAGGAAGGGGGTTTCTGAAATAGCCAGATGTCCTGGGTTTAGTACTCTGCTATATTGGTTAGTGTTGATAAGAGAGAGAGAGAGAGAGAGAGAGAGAGAGAGAGAGAGAGAGAGAGAGAGAGAGAGAGAGAGAGAGAGATTTGGAACATGCTTTTAATTTTTGCCTGAGATAAGCCTTATCTGAGACAGATTTTAAGGCACCTGTTTCTTTTATTGGTTTAGCATCCAGGAGATACAGATGATCAATTGCTGAGGGCATTTAACAGTAATGGATTGTTATATAAAGTCTTTTTTTTTTTTTTTTTCAGAGACCATACCTTTTTGGGTCTAGGGGTATAAATATCTCTGGACTGTTACTGTTCCTTACATCCTGGGCTTACTTGGTGGTCCTTGGCCTCTGGCTCTGTGGTGGTCCTGTAACAATTAGCTGAGTAGTTGATTAGGAGAGGGAGTCAGAAAGGAAAAGCTTGTGGGATAAAACCTCATTCTTCTGGAATTGGTGACAAGGCATTGGATCCTGGTGTCCTTGAGACACCAGGAACTTGAGAGAGAGCAGGGCCCTGCCTGTGTTGCTGTGCATGAGGAGGAGAAGAAGCACTTCTGACAGGTCAGGAGTGAGGCACATGGAGGGAGCAAAGAAACAAAAGCTCCTACCTTAGCTAGTAAATCTCTTCCCATAGGGACACAGGGCAGGTTGTCACAACTAAAACTGCATGGGTAAATGGGATACTCCTGAAAATGTAATCAAGCAGTAGGGTCTGATGAGGTAGGTAAGGCTGTCCCCCTCCCCCAACAATAGACAGATGAGGAGAAGTGGGACCCCAAAACTCCCTCATGACTGAGTAAGTGGCTACACTGTCCAAAAGGAAGGAAATGTGTCACTCCAAATGTTATTATGACTACCCTGCGTCCCCTGTGTGAGATGGGTGTCATTGGTCTGAGAACCAGGCAGCTTGAAATCACCAGGACAGCACCATCTCAGACCCATATAGCCACAGAATCCCAAGCCGAGGAAGATGATGGATGACGCCAAAGCAGCAGATGACAATCCACTACCCCAGGACATCTGGCTACCTCAGAAACCCCCTTCCCTACTCTCCAAGAATTAACCCATGTTTACCAAGTCAGTTGTAGGCCATTTTGGGAGACACAGTGGCCTCATTCCTGTCCACCTGCCATTATTTCATAATAAGCAAAGAGTCTGGAATGTTGGAATTCCTGGCCACACCCCCAGCTACATGACTGCTGTGCTGTCCAGTAGCCAAGTAAGAGGCTTAGTCATCCTGGGGCCTTATGTCCTACATAATCCATGCATTGCATGGTCACATAATTTGCATGCAGCATGATCACTTAATCAATGTGCCTGCATGGGCGTAGCTACATGGGCCCATATGCGCACGTGTGGGGGGGTGTCCATAAAAGGCAGGTCCCATGTACCCACCCCCCTCTTCCACACATATCTCTCAAATAGGCCTAAGGATACCTTTTCCTGTCCTTCCCTTCTCCTAATAACCTCTTATAGTGGGTTTTGTTGTGCCTCGTGACTGTGACTTTTCCTCGCAGGGTAAATAGCGTGGCATAAAACTAAACAATAGTCAGCTGAATTACTTCTTCATATTTCCGTGGTCCACAGCACAACAGCATCTCTATAAATACAGCAATAATTTAGGGAACATGTTTTGTTAATGAATCCTTCTTTTGTGGAATAATTTGAGAAGGTTTGGCATTAACTCTCAGTTGAAAGTCTGTTGGAATGCTGTGGTTAAAACCATCTGGCACTAGTGATTTTTTGTTATTGGTGTTGTTTTATTTTTTTGATTTGGAGACTTAACAACTGCTTCTATTTCACTGGGGATTCGAGGTTATAAATATGTTTAAATTGATTATCTGATCTTGATTTAAATTTGATAAATACCATTTATCAAAATAGTATCCATTTCTTTTATTTCTTCTAGTTTGGTGAAGCCCAGGTTGTTAAAGTATGTTCTTAGGAGTCTCTGTATTTCCTTGGTGTGTGTTGTTATGTCCCCTTATCATTTTCAATTTTGTTAATTTGGATATTTTCTTTTTGCTTTTTGTTTTATTTGGATAAAGGTTTGTCAATCTTAGTAATTTTCTCAAAGCACTAACTGTTTGATTTATTGTAGCTTTTGCTTGTTTGTTTGTATTCTATTTATTCCAACTCTGAGTTTGATTATTTATTCCCATCTATTCCTTTTGGAAGTGATTTCTTTTTGTTCTAGATATTTGAAGTGTGCTCTTAGTTTACTAGTATGATATCTCTCCAATTTTTTATAGGCCCTCAATGGAATGAATCTGTGTATTGGAATGGATTTCATTGTTTTCCATGAGTTTGGGTATGTTGTATATTTATTTTGTCTCAATTCTAGAATTTTTTAACTTTTTAAAAATTGTCTGCCTTTACTCATTTTGATTCAGTTGTGAATTGGTCATTTTCCATGAGTTTGTAAGATTTCTGTTGTTGCTGATATCCAGTTTTAATGCATGGTGGTCAGATAAGAAGTATAGCAGTTTTATAAATTTTCTTGTATCTATTGAGATTTGCTTTGTTTCCAAGTATGAGGTCAATTTTGAAAAATTCCATGAGGTTCTGAGAAGAAGAGTATATTCTTTTCTGTCTGGGTAAAACGCTCTGTAAATATCTGTTAAATCCATTTGGTTTAGATCATCAAGCAGCTCCAGCTTTCTCTTTTTAGGTTTTGTCTGTGTTATCTAACTGTTGGTGAAAATTGGGGTATTGAAATTACTCACCATCCATTTGTGAAGGTCATTATGATCTACGCTGTTGTTAATGTTTCTGTTATAAAGCATAGGTTCTAAAATGGTTCAGGAAAGTTGAACATCATTATCTTGTCTCTCTGGATCCTGCAGATTTTATGGCCTTGGGGTCCTGCAACAATTTGGCCAGTCTTTTTTTTCTTTTTCTTTTTCTTTTTTTGTCACATTGAATCCTCTGATGCTAATCTTTCTCTTCTCATTTGATAGTGTTACATCAGGCCAATCAGACAAAACATGATAAAGCTCAAGTTATGCAATGCAATTGATATAATATTTGAACAGTCCCTTCTGCAACTTAAGATGGCACAGTCACTCTGTTGGGACTTGTCTTACTTAAGGGCAGCATTTTGTGCACCATATCATCCTTTGTACCAGTTTGTCTTAGTGCCACTCTTTCTTCCTGAGAAAGTACTTCGATCACCAGGAAGAGGAACTTTTCCCACCATGGAAAGGGGAGATTTTTGTCCATGTTCCTATTTTTCTAGGCCTGTCCTCTTTATTTTCACTCGTCAAATCTGTTTTTCTTGTTTACATTGTGGAGAAATCTCTTAACTTCTCTATCTCCTAAGCTCTCTCTCATCTACTTTATGCTATTAATGTTTACTGTCCTTGATACACAGCTTCCTTGTATAGAATTTTACTATATATAGACAAAAGGAACCATTTTACCCATTTTATCATGTGCTAGGGAGTTACTGAAGGAATAGCCTTTCAATGTATTTTAAACGCTATAGCAATTGGTATAGTCAATATTTTATTTCATAGATTGGCTCTTTACTAGGAAAAGTTAATCAATTAATTATTTAATAATAGATTGTATATAATTTACATACAAACCATTGGCTATATACCCATATTAACTCATAACTGAGTGACAATTTTCAAAATATTTAGAGTGGGGAAGATAATTTCAAGTAGAAACAGAAGACAAAAATCAGCACTAGCTCGAATACCTACTTTTTCTTTCTTGAATTTCACATGAAAATGTGATAACTGTACTAGTGTTCCATAGCTAAGAACCCATTATAAACACAGATATCAAAATTTGCTAATTTCCTTTCATTTTATTATAATACAGAACCAAATGGCTAAGTGAACCATGGTCCAATTTTAATGTCTGACAAATAGTAATTTATATGCCTACTCACTCAACTAATTAATATTCTACTTATTAATCAGTATTTCTCTCTCTGGAACCTTTTTTCCTTTCATTAAAATAATATTTTTACATAATATATCTGGATTATGGTTTCCCTCCCTCTACTATTCCCAGTTCCTCCTTGCCTCCCCCTCTATCCTCCTGATCCACTTCCTTTCTGTTTTTGATTAGAAAACAGACAGGTCAGACATGGTGGTGCATGCCTTTAATCCCAGCACTCCAGAGGCAGAGGCAGGCAAATATCTGTGAGATTGAAGCCAGCCTGGTCTACACAGCAAGCTGCAGGACAGCCAATGCTGTTACATAGAGAAAGTCCATCTTAAAAAAAAAAAAAAAAAGAGTGAGCTAGAGAGAGGGGGCAGGGACTTCTAAGAGATAACTAAAATAAAATAAAATAAGATATAAAAACATACAAACACTAACACATTGGAATTGAACAAAACAAACAAAAGAAGAAAAAGATAAAACTTTTAAATGAATATTTAATCGTGAAAATGAGTTTGTCTAAATAATACATGGATAGACAATACATGCATAGAAATCCATCCAACCACATTTTACATTTTATGTGTTTCACATAAAACACACTAAGTCATTACTTCCAACTGTGTTTGTAGCAGAAATTTAAACTGATGTCATCAGTCTAACTCACTGTTGTAGAAATGCGGAAGTATATTCCAGATATCACTGGAATTTTCCTAGAGAGTTAACTGTGTGTTTATCACACAGTTCAGTGAGGCCACAGCCATGTGTTTGTCTCAGAGAAATAAAATCTTTGATGTGGGTGTAGGAGAGAGTGTTTAGTGGCTAAGAGCACTTGCTGTTCTTTGCTGTAAGTAATACTATTTTTAAATTATATAATATTAATACTATTCAATTAAGTAAGTATTAAATTCTTCCTTTTGAAAATTGTCCCATCATAGTAGTCGATGTTGCCACTAAGGAACCAGTAGAAAGCACCAAACACACATTCTTCACTATTTAGGCCGATTTTATGCCACTCATACTTTAGAAAATGACAAGTTATTATTTTTTAGCTCCTTGGTCAAATAAGTTTATTTTCTTTATGAAAATATCTTCATAGAAAATTGCTTTAGCTCTCAGTGGCCCATTCCTGAGCTCTGAGGAAGCTTGCCTTCTTTTGAGCAACCCGATCTTTCTTCTGGGCACGAAACATTTTGGGTTGCTTCCACCTCTTCTTCTTCACTTTTCGCAGGCTTCTTCTCATAAACTGGATTCTCTCTGATAGCAGCGTGAGCTTTCATATGCATCTCCTCCATCATGTCTGGAGTTACACCGTTCTTGATGTACTGAGAGAAATGTATCTTATAAGTATTTCCATCTTCCTTCAATAGGTGACACACATAGTCGGCGACATTCTGACCTATGCTGTACTTACGGTGTACTTCTGTGTTGAACTCCTTGCTTTCATAATCATAACCAGAAAATCCTTTGTTACTAGGAGGAATAGATAAGCCTCCATCCACAGCTCCCTTCAGGGCTCCAAAACCTTTATTGCCAGTTGTAGTTCGGGCAAGATGTGCATCCAAATAGCAAGTGAAGGCATCAGGCTGACCATCAATGCTTTCCACATTGTGTTCATCTCCAGTCACCTCCACTCGGCCTTCATAGGTCTTGTCTATACCAAACCTGTTGAGAAGCCTGTGAGCCAGCAGCAGGACAGTATAATAGACTGTAGCATAATTTGTCAGGCAAACTTTCACACCATATTTTGGTAGTTCGTGTACATGTGCTGCACAGACTATCATATCCCCTTCTATTCGGGCATATGCAATCTGGCAGATGTCGTCTCTGTTCGTTACATGAACTATCACCCTGCCTTTGGATATGTTGTACTTATTTCTGTCCTGGATCACCAATCATTTCTGAGCATAGTTTACCCTCTCACCATATTCTAAATCTCACTTGGTACCTCTCAAAGTAGTCCTTATTCTTGACAACTTTAACAAACCCTATCTTGTGGAAGAGAAACTCGCCATCATGGCCCCACACAGACCAGCAGGCATGGTAGCACTAGAGGAAAAGGACTGGAGTGCCATATAGCAAGTTTTTTTTGAAGGATAATGCAAACAGAAATGAAACTTTAAATGAGTATAAAGCGACACCATGCAAACTTAGATGTCATTGTGAAGATTGCTCTGCTTCTGCTAATATTCCTATCAGCTTCCTTAACTGTTCTTGATGTTCCCCACTACCTCCTCTGAGGCAATTATCTCATACAAAATGATATTTCAGAGGAAACGATGTGTTATAATCTTTTAGGCTATAGATGCTGTTTTTGCTAATTTCCTGTGCAATCTTCTTACCTGAGAGAAAAAGCTGAGAAAAAACAACAGAACCTGCAATAATTTTATCAGCATTTTCCCCAAGCAACAAACTGGTTGAGCTTATTGTGTCACAGTTTAAACTCCTGTTGAAGCAGTTAATGTTATCTTTCCAGTGTACAACTACCAGTGTTATGGAAGAAAACAGGTATACTGTTTAGAGTAAAATGAAGGAACATATATCTCTCTGTGTACTAAAACCAAAGAAATGAAATTGTGCTTAACAAGTTGTGGAAATAAATAAATAAACCTGACACTGTACTCAGGTAGGTTTTAGAGATCATATATTAAAGGATATGAGTGGGCACACTTATAGCTTCTTAAATAAAAAATGAAGTGGTTGAAAATTATGGCTATCAAGATCATAAGATACTTTCATTAAATAAATTTAATGAAGAATAGGAAAAAGACTACCATCACTTCAAGCTTAGGCACAGCAACTAATGACCATAACACAGAATGGAAGAATGGGCAAAGCTACACGTATCATGTTGAAATATACAAAGGAAATATACATCTGAAACTTTCTTTTAAGAAGGCTACTGGTAATTCTTTAACACCAACAGCAAATCTCAGAAACTGATTACCTATGGTAGGATGTTCAGACAACAGATTAGATCTTGAAGAAAGAATACATAGGTCACTTATTAAGGATCTTAGATTTCCTGTTATATTTTTATTTTCCACTAATGAGTACATATAAGACAAAGCATTAGAATTGCAATGTTAGTGATTAAGAGATTCTATTTTTAAACCATTAAACCTTATATCTAATAGCAATTTTCAACTTTAACATTATAATCATTGCTAAAAGTGTCTGTAAAACAGGACCAAGTAATTTCCAATGCCATTTTCAGTCCCAGAAAAAAAAAAATGGGATTAACTCATCAAGGTTTCCATCTTGAAAACAGTGGACTGTATAGGCATCCACTCACAAGTTTCATACATTCACATACATGCATAAATAAAATAACACTTAAAAAGGAAATGAAAGAAGAAAAGGGAAAGATATCACTGTCCGTGGGTTAGAAAAAGAGTATTGCCAAAATGGCCACTCTTTCTAAGGCAGTCTACAGAGTCCATGACACCCATATGAAAATTCCAATGATATTTGTCATCAAACTACCAGTTTTTAGGTAATCACAAAAGTCTCTAATGGATAGAATAATCTTGAACAGAAGGAATTAAACTGAAGCTATCACATTTCAATATTTAAAGTGTGATGCAACATTATAGAAACCTAAGCATTAAGGCTTTGCCACAAAAAACCATAAATGATTATATTCAATACACATCTTAGAAATAAATACATATTTATGCAAGAAACAAACATGTTTCTTTACAAAAATGAAATTTTGTATATCAAGAAAAGATAAGTCTCTTTCACAAAATGTGTTGGTAAGTTCAATATGCAGTTATTAAAGTGCTCAATAAGACTATATCTTTCATCAGACAAAAATAAGATTCAAAAGAACAAAGGTTTAAATTTAATAATTGGAACTTGATTGCTATTAGAATGAAGTAAAGGAGAAATGTTGCATGACATTTGGCTGGGCAAGGAATACTTGGACAGTATCAAAAGATACCTGGACACAATTATTAAAAGTACAGGAAAGTAAACTAAGACGTGACAAAGGAGGAAGGAGGTGGCACCAAAGAGAAAGATTATATATACCAAAACAAACGAACAAAAAAACCAAACCAATCGATACAGTAAAGGTAAAACCTACAGGATGGGAGAAGATATAAAGAACAGAGAAATGGACCACAGTTCAATTTTATTTATTTATTTATTTATTTATTATTTATTATTTATCTATCTATCTATCTATCTATCTATCTATCTATTTATTTATTTATTTATTTATTGGTTTTTCGAGACAGGGTTTCTCTGTGTGGCTTTGCGCCTTTCCTGGAACTGGCTTTGGAGACCAGGCTGGCCTGGAATTCACAGAGATCCGCCTGCCTCTGCCTCCCGAGTGCTGGGATTAAAGGCATGCGCCACCACTGCCCGGCCAGTTCAATTTTATAAGAGGAGAAAAGATAAATGGAAAAGTAAAATTTATTCCTACATCAAAGCTTATTAGAGATTCTGCAGGCTATGGAAAGAGAAAGATGGACACCAATCCGGCCACAAAAACCCTCAAACTACAGTATGTCCTGCCTGTAAGATGTTCTGGGGCAATGGGGTCACAGAACATTTGAGAGTGGTCAACCAATGTTTGTTTTAACTTGAGGCTAACGCCATGTGTCCATAAGAGGAAGCCCCTGCCCTATACTGCCATGATGGCTAGGAACTGGAGACTGGATAGCCCAGACACCTAGAGTAGAAACAAACAGGACTGGCAGAAAAAATAAATCAGTGAAATGATTCCTACAAATATTCTGCTCTACTCACAGATCGGTGCCTTGCTCAGTTGTCATCAGTGAGGCTTCCTTTGGCAGCAGATGGGAGCGGGTGTAGAGAACCACAGCCAGACACTGTACAGAGAAAGTCTAAATTGGACATTGCCATCGGTTTCCTCCCCTCAGAGGTAGGGGAACCCTAAGGAAGAGAGGGAGGAAAGATTGTGGGAGACAAATGGGGATGGAGGACAACAAGAGAACATGGCCCACCAAATCAACTAAGTAGGACTCACATGGACTCACAGAGACTGAAGGGGCAAGCATGAAGCCTGCATGGGTCTGCACCAGGTCCTCTGTGTATATGTTATGGTTGTTACCTTGATGTTTTTGTGGGATTCCTAACAGTGAGAGTTAGTGTGTCTCTGACTTTTGTGCCTGCTTTGGGGATTTTTGGGGTTTTACCTCGTCTTATTGTATCTTGTTTTGTCGAGTTTAGCTGTAATCTCTTGGAGGCCTGCTCTTATCTGAAAAGAAAATGGAGGGGGAGTGGATCTTGGGAAGAGGGGAGGAGGGGAAGGAGGTGCTAGGGGTGGAGAGAAGGGAAACTTTGGTAGGGATGTATTGTATAAGAGAAAATATTTTCAGTAAAAATACTAAATAAATCAAAAAAGAAAGAAATCCTGTGGCACAAGGACTCAGTACAGGGAGGCAGTTGAGATTATTTGCAATGAGAAGCGCTCCCTCTCTCTCTCTCCCTTTCTCTCTCTCTCTCTCTCTCTCTCTCTCTCTCTCTCTCTCTCTCTCTCTCTCTCTCTCTCTCTCTCTCTCTCTCTCACACACACACACACACACACACACCCACGAGTGCACATGCACATAGGCAAAGCCACATGCATACGTTTTTGTGAAGAATTAAATCAAAGGCTTTACTGTTTTTCTCTCATTTTCCTGTCCTATTTTATAGATTCCGTATTTAAAATCCATCTGTTATTTTATAAATTGTTGAATATACTGTCTCTCAGGCTGTGATTTTTCTTTTTGTTTATTCATTTCTTCCATTAAAGGCCTAAAATGTGTTTCTTTTTCCCGATTCTTTGTTTCCTATTCTATGAAGTCCAGCTTGCCTTTTTATTTTTAGATAAATTTTATATTCTTGGAATTGTATCTAAGCAATCTGAACTAAAGCCAGGACCCATGAAGTTATTGTTTTTACATCCTTTGTTGAAAAATATTTATAATATCATGTTCACAGCTACTTTTGTAATAAAATTCTACAGATTCATAATTTATTTGAGGAACATTTGTTTAATATGAGGAATTTTCCGCAATTTCTATTGTTTCTTGTCAAGAATTTCCAGCCAAAGATGTTAAAGTAGCTATAGTTTCCTGTAGAAATCATAACATAATTGCTATTTCTCAACCTCTAAAATATCTGTTTTGGATTTCTGTGATTTTTGGCTCTGTGTTTGGTATTTGTAATTGAGACAAAGCATTTAAGTAAAACATCTTAAATTAGGAAAGCATTTTGCCTCTGAATGCTTCATAGATTTTATTCTGCTGAACTATGGCTGATTTAAGGAAAACAGTATGGCAGTAGAGTTGTGTGGCCAAGAGGCTTGCTCACTTTGTTACAATCAGGAGCAGGAAGGGAAAGAGAGAGAGGGAGAGGCACACAATGGTTTCCAGGAAGAAGTCTGGCCTTCAACAGCATGTGACCTACTTTTGTACATCCTCTAACTAGGATCCACAACTCAGTAGCCCATTCATGATGTAAGATTTTTCCTGATGCCTACACTTCTCAATAGCTTCGCCATCAGGGACTATTCCTTCAACACAGGGACTGTTTAGTGTCACTTCACAGACAGACCATTAGAGTTTCCTTGACGTTTTCTGTGGCACTCACTTTCTTCTCAATTTTTTATTGATTTTTCTGGTATAGCAGTTTGTGTATACAGTTCCCTTGTGGCAGATGTGGTTAAATTAGCCGAGTCAGTGGATTGTATTTTAGTGTGTTATGGTCATTTCAGTGCACAATAAGTCACAAAAAGGTCTATCTTTCCAGGGTGTTTATTTTGGAAGTTGAAAAGTTAAGTGTGTTGCAACTCAATGCTAAAGTTTCTGCAGGCTGTGTTCCTTTCTGTAAGTTTGTGGTTTAATTAACAACTACTGACACTCTCACAACTTTGTCTAAGTTGTCAAATTATTTATTTATTGTGTATACAGTATTCTGTCTGCATGTGTCCCTGCACACCGGAAGAGGGCACCAGATCTCATTACAGATGGTTGTGAGCCACCATGTGGTTGCTGGGAATTGAACTCAGGAACTCTGGAAGAGCAGCCAGTGCCTTTAACCGCTGAGCCACCTCTCCAGCCCCCAGCTGTCAAGTTCTTGACGCTAATAGTAAATGCTTGTTAGTGCAATTTGGGAAACATGGTTGAGAATCCTGTTAATCTTAAACAACTTGGACTCCAGTTCTCTGTCTATGTTTTCCACAGTACTTATATATAAACACTTCGACATAAAGTTTTTCAGATTTAAGAATCTCCCTTATGAGTCCAGCTATCTTGGTAATAATATATATAACTGGCTTGACCACTTAGCATAAATAGGGTTGAGTATTCTTTGGTGAAATTAATGGTTTATTGACAAGGAATGTGAGAAATTGAGACTCTTTAGCCACATTAATAATATCCAACACATGTGATTAAAATAGGTTTGAAATACATGTAGCACACACACCCAGCAACAACTGCATATGAACCCGGGTTCACATGCACATGTCTATCATACTCTGATGTCATTATCAAATTTGATTAGCAACAAACAGAATTTGATCCAATGCATTTTTTCTTTTAAAAATCTGTCTATAGAAACATACCACCTTTTGCCTTCAAAAATATTTCTTGCAAAGTATAGTAAAGTCACCTAAAGCCATGCTTCACTGTATTTGCAAAGTAAGTTGTCAAGAGTTTTAGGTTCCTACTTGCTGATGAATTTCTGTGTGAAGAAATTAGCAGAGGCACCTAGTAGGGTACAATTGTTACTAATTCCAAATATTACAACTCTACCAAAAGTCTAGCTCAAGACAATGGTGGGGATGAAAGATGAAGATGGGGAGACAGCATATCTAGGAAGATTCACACAGCAGACAATATTTTAAACAAGTATTAAAATCTGAATGAAATTTATGAGTGAATGGGACATTTAAGGACAGATCAGCAAAAATAACACTACACAGGCTGATTTAGAGAATAAGATTTACTTATGAAATGAAACCATGCCTGAAACTTAAGTATCATTTGTGTAAAGATGATGTTGAGTCAGGTGATAAAGGAACCTATGTGGCATACTTCTGTGGTTTTCAAACATTTTTGTGCACAACTCAGAGAAAATTTATTACATGACCCCAGATACAGACAAACACACAACTGAAAAAGAAAAGTCATAAAATAATTTTATCCCCAGTAGTTAATATTCACTCTAAAAACCATTTTTTATATTCATCTGATCTGTTCCATTCTAGTTAGTTGGAATACTGACTTGAAGTAATGAATTTATTTAACAAAAAAATAAACAAAATGTAGTTGTCTTAAAATATATAGCTTCTTTCAGGAATGTGCAGTCATTTCAGCCAAGAGTAAGAAATGCTATTGCATATTGAGAAGGATTATGAAAAACATGAAAATATTTTAAGATACCTAACAGCATTTCTACCCCTTGAATATTTTCATTTTCCATTTTCATTTCCATTAGGACCTTAAATTATATGGTCACCTTATAGAAGTATTCTGTCAAGTACACCTATTGTGCAAACTAATGTCAGATTTACAATAAGTAAAAAGAAGCATAGAATTAGTACTAGTAACAAAATGTATTTACAACTCTTTGGTCAGAATATTATCATGTCATTTAGTAATCACCATGAAAAATATTGAGCAGATACTTTATTTCTAATTCTTATGAAGTTTATTAGTTTTGTAATTACTGAAATCATTAGAAATCAATTACAATGTATATTTCAGTCCTGTGAGAATTCTTAGATAGTAGGCAATATGACTCTGATAATGTTGGTTCACTAAAATGCTCTAAATTAGTAAGTTTGGGGTTAATATGCATTTTAGAAGAGTCTATCCTCTATTCTCACAAAAGGGAAATAGATTGTGTGATTAGAAGCTAGAAATGGAACAGGGTTGCCATACTACTCTAGCAGAACACTATAGGCATATAAAATTACTGTTAGCTTTGTGTACTTTGGAATAGACAGAGTTGAGTAATAAATGGGTAGAGTGATGAGGACATGGTGGCTGGTTGCATAAAAATATTTGGAGGTAACAATAAATGAGGATAGTGTAAAGGATAGGGCTTGGAAGGATAACTAGGTTTATGTGAATTGTGAATAGAGCTGCTGGTGCCAGCCATTAGGATAATGTATCAGCATGAAAACTCAGTACAATTGTGCCCATACTTGACAAACCACATTATTACATTCTATTATAATCTAGATGGCCTGAGATTATCCCAAATTAGAAAAGTTTGAGTAGATTTATCATGCAGAAACACTGGAAATGTGGCATTGAAAGCAAGCCTTTAAGTTATTTGCCCAGTGGTTCTGCCCAAGAATATTCTGAGGATGGATTAAGGGTAAATGCTACAACTAGACCATTGTTATCACTGAATTTGACAATAGCTTAGAGGATAAACATTGGAAAACAGACATATTGAGACTAGGGGCCTTTGGAAATCTTCTGTGTTTAGGCATAAGCAACAACTCAAATTTGGTCTATTTAGTACCTCCAACCATTTTTTTTTAAAGTCTGACAAGCTCAGTTTATTTTTGTGTTTTTTTAACTTTGTTTAATTTATTTCTTTATTCTTCTTTCATATATTACATCCTGACCACATTTACCCCCTCTCTTCTCCTCCCAGATTCTTTCAAACTATTTGTCCCCTACTCCTGATCCCCTGCTCATTTTCGATTCAGAAAAGAGCAGACCTCTCAGGGATATCAACTGAACACAGCTTAACAAGTTACAATAAGACTAGGCACATACCCTCATATCAAAGTCGGTTGAGGCAAAACAGTGGGAGGAAAAGGGTCCCAAGAGCAGGCAGAAAAGTTACAGACAGCCCACTTTTAGGAGTCCCACAAGAACACCAAGTTATACAGCCATAACAATATGCCAGAGACCTAGTTCAGACCATATAGGCTCCCTGATTGCTTCTTCAGTCTCTGTGAGCCCCTATGAGCCCTGTTTAGTTGTTTGTGTGGGCCATATTCTTGTGGTATCCTTGACCCCGCTGGCTCCTACAACCTTCCTTGCCCACTTTTACGGCTTCCCTGAGTTCTGCCTAATGCCTAGCTGTGGGTGTCTACATCTGCTCCTATCAGTTGCTGGATGAAGCCTCTCTGGTTCCAATTATGCTAGACTCCAGTCTATGAATATAGCAGATTATCATTAGGAATCATTTCACCCATTGACTTTTTTTCTTTTTCTTTTCTTTCTTTTTTTTTTCTTTCTTTTTTTTTTTTGCTAGTCATGTTTGGTTTTATCCTAGGTCTCTGGGCTATCCACCTTGTTTCCTGGCCAGTCATGAACATGGGCTCCTTCTCCTGGTATGGACTTCAAGTTAGACCAGTTGGTTGTCCACTCCAACAAGTTCTGCACCACCTTTAACCACAGCACATATTGCAGGCAGGACAACTAATAGGTTGAAGCTTTTGTGGCTGGGTTGATGTCCCAGTGCCTCCACTGGAAGTCTTGCTGGCTGGTGAAGCCTCCGAGTAATGGGGATATGGAGCCGGCATAGGCCATCTTCTGTTTAGTACTTTGCAAACTCCTGGGGATTTCATTAAAACTTTTCACTCTATGGGGCTCACTTTGAATTTTCAAAGTATATGATATTTGATCAAAATTCTCCTAGTTTCACCTTAAAATCTCACCACACTTTCATCTTTACACTCTGCTTCATTTCTCTCAGCAAGGTGCTCTGCACTTCTTCAGCAGGCCTGACGCTTCTCTCTGTTCTTCTGCCTCCACCTGCTTTTCCCTCTTTCCGATCAATGTGCTGGTCCATTTGCTTTCTTTTCAGATCAATATTTTGAGATGCTTCAGCAGCATGCACTCCTTCAGAACTTCCCTTGGCTATCTGTGCTCTGTACCTTTGTTTAAAAGCTGCATTTCTGTATTGAGCAGTTCAAGGTGAAAGAAGAGGGATGCTGCCTGGCTCTAGGAAAAATACATTACAAACTTATTCTGAACAGTTCAGCCTTGCCACTTGGAGAATAGTTTCCCAGGGAAGGTATCAATACTAAAGATTGAGCATGAGGTTAAAATATAAAATAACTCTAAGGGAATACTGACAATTCCAATTGTAAGAGTAAAGACTATATGCATAATATGTCTGTGTTAGGGCTTTGTGTGACTTGTAATACACTTCTGTTGTGTGTTCTCACACTAAATAATACAGTAGAAGAAAACTGAATAAGTATGAATACGTTATTTCCAATAGAGACACTGCATGTATAAGCCTTTTCATTGCCTTAGACAGATACCTGAGAAAACAACTTAACTGATAGAAGCTTTCCTTGGCTCCTGGCTTTTCAATGCTTGGTTACCTGGTATCATTGCTGTGGGACAGAAGCAAGAATGAACATCACATGGGAACCCTGGGTTAGAGCAAAGCTTCTCACCTCACTGTGGTCAACAAGCAGAGAGACAGGGGCTGGAGGGAGTAAAAATACCTTTCCAGGAAATGCCACAATGACATGCTTCCTCCAACTAAGTCTGGCCTCGTATTTTCCACAAAAAATAATCATTTTTTCCAATAATTTATAATAATATTAAGTTCCGTGATAAGTTTATTGTATAGTTTATAATAATAATTTCAATAATAAAAAAAATTTACAATAATATCATTACATTATAAATACATCATTGATGAAGTCAGAATCCTCAAGACAAAATCATTTCCCCAAACCTAGATCTGACCCAGATTTAGTGAGACATGAATCTAAGTCATAGCCCTTGGCCCTCAAAGTTCCTATCTACCTTATTATGGAAACGTTGACTTAATAAATAAAGAAGATGTCTGTGTTAAGAATTATTCTCCTCAGTCTGGATAGGTGGCACAGTTTTTAGGAGCAATTACTGCTCTTGCAGAGGACCAGAGTTCAGTTCCTGGCACCGACAACCACTTGTAAGTTCAGCTTCAGGAGATTACAATGTCTTTGTCTTCTGGGCACTGGCACTCCTTTATGTGTATACATATATAGACACACACATATACATAATTAAATTAATATGAGAATTAATAAACATTTTCATTACTGCCTTTCTCTTTGTGGAATGTACATTTAGTCTCCTAGAAGAATTAAATAGCACATCCAGAGGTTCTCAACTTTTGAAATGTTTACTAATACATCAAAATAACATGCTCTTAAAGTATTTATACAGAAGAAAAAATAAAGTTTTATTTTAAGGTCTCTTCAATTGAACATGTTTGTGTAATGGTAAGCCTTTTGTAAACTTCCCAAAGTTGATTTGGAATGCTAGCTTATGTAGAAGAATTGAATTCATATACCCTTTCCATGTCAGAGATTAACAGTGCCATTAACAACTACTCAATGTTTTAGGTAAGTGCACATTTAAACCAAGAATGACCACTTAGGTGAATGTTGTAATTTCTGGCTTATGTTATCAGTTAGAGTAAGTGCTGTGCATTCATCTAATATTTTACTGAGTGATGTAGAAGTGTTATTCTCTACCATATAAAATCAATTAAGAAAAATAACACTAAAAGCTCTTTATCTATCTATCTATCTATCTATCTATCTATCTATCTATCTATCTATCTTCTATCTATCATCTTTCTATCATATATAAATCATCTATCTACCTATCTATCTATCATCTACCTACTTATTTATCAGTGTGTATAATACTTTATGTTCTCCTTTATGCCAAACAGCAAGGGTGTATTTCACAGTGATATAAATGATTGCTTCAGATTAGATATTTAAATAGTAAATTTAATAATATTTGTTCTTAAATTATCACACTAAATAAGTTGATCCATAAGGAAAATAACCTATCTTAATTTGCTACTCAATCTACTGATTACCCAAAATGTTAGAATACAATTAAGTTATAGCTTTTGAGACTTCAGAATGTAATTTAACTTTATTTTATAATAAATTATTTATTTTCCAACAAATATTACATATGCACAAAAGCAACTTCAATAACAACACTAGCACATTTTCTATTTTTGGTGCATATGCCTTCCTAAACGGGCACTCAACTCAGACACAGACACTAATTCTTATGAACAGAAGTTATTCCATTTTGGAGAGTATCTGAGAAATACAAAGTCTCTAAGTACAAAGAGTATATGATGTGATCAGATATTAAGCCAGTTTGATATTTATACCTACGTAGGTAAAGTAACACTCTAGAATATATTATACCTTCAACAGTTTTCCCTTCTTGAATCCTTAGTTATTTTCAAGCAATTTTGGCATTTTGAGTGAACTCTGATTACATGTATTAATAAATATGACAAAACTTATAATTTATGTTCTGCCAATACAATACATTTATTTATAAGATTTTGAAATCATATGTGAATAAATATAGCAATAATTTTTACAGTATGGCTTGAAGATGAAAGAATTATGGTCTTCACATAATGTTCTAGATTATACACTAGATTTAATAGGAAAAGGTAATGATGAAGAAAATAGAAAAGGAATAAGGAAAAAATATAAAGGAAGAAGAAAAACAGTTTTATTGATTTTGTCCTACTAGTTTTTTTTTTTAGTGAAATGTCAAAAAATCTCATCTTGTATCACTCTTTACCCACAAAGACAGGGAAATGATATACTCTCAAGCAAGCATGAATAAAGAGGCATCTAGTATTTGGATGGATATAGATAAGAAAATCTTGTTTGTATCAGGATGTAACAGTAACAAACATTTGTAAAGTTTCTGAATATTTTTTGTTTCATAAAGCTTTCAGTGAAATTTAAAAATAAGCAAACATAAGTCCATCAATATATATAAACAAGGATATTCATTACAGTGTATGTGTGTGTGTGTGTGTGTGTGTGTGTGTGTTAGCTTATTCAAGGACAACTTCATGTAATAGAATACATAATTGATTAAAAGTTATATAGATAGAATTCACCCTTAAAATAATATGAAAGATACACTTAATATTATTCAAAATATGCAGGTATTTAAGGATTAGATATTATATTTCAGATAGTTGTGTTGTACTTTATAAAGTTTTATATTTGCTTTTAGAGTTTAAAGAAAATATTTTTCCTAAATAAATTTCATGTTACTTAAATATTGTTGACACAATAACTTTGGGTTAAAATCCTCTTCCTTTTTTGTTTTTCTTTTAATTTTTTTCCTTTGGTTTTTTGAGACAGGGTTTCTCTGTGTAGTTTTGGAGCCTGTCCTGGATCTTGCTCTGTAGAACAAGCTAGTCTCGAACTCACAGAGATCCACCTGGCTCTACCTTCCTAGTGCTGGGATTAAAGTTGTGTGCTACCACCACCCAGCTTCTCTTCCTTTATGGTTGTTTGTGATTTTCTGTCTTCTATTGAATACAAGAATGGATGCTTTGGAATTTAATCACTTGGCATATTATTAAAGGAAGAAAAACATAATTTGAAACTCCTATAAGGAATAAAAAGAAGAGTCAAAGATTATTTTTCTTATAAAATGAGGCTTGCAGCATTATTCATAATAACCAGAACCTGGAAACAACCTAGATGCCTCTCAACCAAAGAATGGATAAAGAAAATGTGGTGCATATACACAATGGAGTACTACTCAGCAGTAAAAAACAATGACATCATGAAATTTGCAGGCAAATGGATGGAACTAGAAAATATCATCCTGAGTGAGGTAACCTAGACTCAGAAGGACAAACATGATATGTACTCACTCATAAGTGGATACTAGATGTAAAGCAAAGGATAATGAGACTACAACCCAGAGTTCCAGAGATGGTAGCTAACAAGGAGGACCCTAAGAGGGACACATGAATTGCCCTGGGAAGGGGAAATAGATGAGATTTTCATGAGAAAACTAGGGGTGAGAAGAGGTAATAGAGGGTAGAGGATGAGGGATGAGAACATAAGGAAACTGGAGGGTAGAGCTAGAACAGGGACAGAGTGGGAGAACAATGAAAAAGATATCTTGATAGAGGGAGACATCATGGACATAGGGAAAAACCAGGTGCTAGGGAAGTTTGTAGGAATCCACAAGAATGACCCCAGCTTAGACTATTAGCAATAGTGGAGACAGTGCCTGAACTGGCATACCCCAGTAATCATATCAGTGAATACCCTAACTGTCATCATAGAGCCTTCATCCAGTAAGTGATGGAAACAGATACAAAGATCCACAGCCAAGCACCAGGCTGAGCTCCAGGTGTCCAATTGGAGAGAAGAGGGATTCTATGAGCAAGGAGCATCAAGATCATGATGGGAAAACCTACAGAGACAACCAAATTAAACTAATAGGAACTCATGAACTTTAGATTAATACCTGTGGAGCCTCCATGGGACTGGACTAGGACCTCTGCATAAGTGAGACTGTTGTGTAGTTTGATCTGCTTAAGGAACCCCCTGGCAGTAGGATCAGGATCCATCTCTGGTGCATGAGCTGGCTTTTTGGAGCCCACTAACTATGGGGGGACATCTTACACAGCCTAGATGCAGGGGGAGGGTTGGACCTGCCTCAGATGAATGTACCAGGCTCTGCTGGCTCCCCATGGGAGGCCTTACCTTGTCAGAAGAGGGAATGGGTGGTGGGATGGGGGAGGAAAAGCTGGGAGGAACAAGAGGAGAGGTGAGAGGGGAAATCTGTGGATGGTATGTAAAGTGAAAATAAATATAAATAAATAAATAAATAAATAAATAAATAAATAAATAAATAAATAAAGTGATACTTGCAATTAACATTTTGGAAGCTTCTTCATTATAGCAATAAATATATGTGAATGAAATTTTGACTCATTAATGTATATAAAAAACAATATTCTAAACAGAATATATTTATTTCCAAAATTGAATTTATAAATAATTTACTCCTGAAGGCACTTGAAATCTGCAAAAAGGTGCACAAATTTTTTTTATCTAAAAGCCCATGGTAAGAATGCAAAATGACACACTATCTCTATAGCTGCTTAAAGTACTATAGGTAAGGTTTATAATAAATTAAAATTATTAATTTTCAGTGTAGTTATATAAGAGCATAAAATATTGATGAAATTATAACAAAATATACCTGGTTATAAAAATATCAGTTGACTAGGTTCTGATATTTGTAGATTCAAAAACAACAATGCATGATCATCAACTTGAAGGGCACTGTGGTACAGTCACATCAGCAATCAGGAGTCATAGACAGATGGATACCTGTGAGTTTGAGGATAACCTCATGTAGTCAGATTTCTCCTGGGTCCTGTCAAGCCCCTGCAGTCCCACAGCCTGCTTATAAAATCATCACTCAGAAGCTTATATTATTTACAACTGTATGGTCATTAGCTCAGGCTTATTACTGACTAGCTCTTACACTTAAATTAACCCATAATTCTTATTTATGTTTAGCCATGTGGCTTGGTAACTTTTCTCAGTTCTGTCTTGTCATCTTGCTTCCTCTGTGTCTGGCTGGCAACTCCTGACTCAGCTGTCCTCTTCCCAGAATTCTCTTTGTCTGCTCATCCCACCTATACTTCCTACCTGGCTACTAGCCAATCAGCATTTTATTTATTAACCAATAAGAGCAACACATATTCACAGTATACAGAACAACATTCCCAGAATTTCCACTTTCCTTTTTATTTAAAAGGAAGATTTTAACTTCAATATAGTAAAATTACATATAACAAAACTGGTATCAAGCAAGAATTGCAGTTATAATATCTAGTCAGAGAGAAGCGACTTGAGAGACTCTATCCCTATGGGCTGAAGATGAATGCCCCAATGTTGCAGAGAAACTTTGGATGACTGTCCAGGCAGGCAACTGATTTGTCATTTCCAGAATTTTGGTAGTTGCTAAGAATGCATTCTCTGTTTACTTATGTAATATTATATCCTTCTGGGGTCTTTGGTGTAGCTGAGCTAAGAGAGCCAATGAGAGAACAGAACAGAAAAGGCATACAATGTGAGTATACAGGAAGAAGCTCTCTTTGGAAGCTGCGGAGTTGGTGAGGTGAGGTTAGCTCGTGGTTTGTCCTATTCCTCTGATCTTTCTCTAGGTCTTTAACCCAAATTTCTGGCTCTGTGTTTTTTATTTATTAAGACAATTTAGAAATCTGTCTACATCCTCATCTACACAGTGAATTTCAGGACAGGTAGGGCTACATGATGAGATCCTGTCCTTAAAAAAAACAATAATGATCAACCCATATGTTTTGAAACTTTTGTTTCTAAGCTTTATGAAAGTAAGAAACAACATAAACAGTTCAATATATCTCATATAGTATAAATTAATACACAGACTTTCTAATTATAAGTTGACTAATTGAAGCATGAACTTGATGCCCTTCATTGAATGCATGACATGAAATTTCTTAAGGAAGCAAAAATGAAGGCAGTATTGAGGTTTTGGAAACTCTAATAAGCTTCAAACACCAGGTGAGACCAAGTTTGAGCAGCTGGTTAAACAGTCTCTGTTACTATCAACCTTTGTACAGTAAAACTCCACCATGATCCTGGTTAAACACTATTTGAGATTTACTGAAACTCTGTTGTATTTCCTTGGAAAATAAATTGAAAATTTCTCCTCTATCTAGTTCCACTAGTAGTTCAAATGAAATAGGTTTAAATTAGATAAAAATAAGGCTTGCATCTTCTACTTATTCCAGAAGAATGTAGTTTGTGAAATGTAAACTAAAACAAAATTAAAGCTGCAATGCACTGTCTTTAACTTTAGTACTATGGAAGTTTTAAAAACTCTCTTAAAGCCCAATCAAGTTAAAAATCCCCTGTAAACACTTTTATCTCCTCCAAAATGTCAAGAACTTTCAATCAACATAGGACCAACTCAATCCAGATGTCAGGTCAGGGCAAGGGAAATTTCAGAGATTTGATATATCTCTGGCAACACTGTGCATCTGAGGTAACATTGCAACTCCCAATTCTTATATTTTACACAATGAGAAAAATGATTCTAAATTTTGCAAGTTATAGACACTTTTCACTGAGGACAAAGCTGTGTTTTTTTAAAAAATTCTGATTCATGGTTTACTATTGACTGATCAAATAGTTCAATATTTAGCTAACATAATTTTTAATTTGTGCCAACATGTTTATCTTAATGAGCCCAATGAGTGTATTATCACATAGACAGACAGGTCTTTATAGTCCCAGGTTTTAACTAAGGTAGTCATCTAAAATTATAGGCATTTCTTTCATTCTTTCATCCATAATGTTCTACAGTTACAAGTTGCAAGCACAGGTTACTAAGGTCAATATTCATCATAAAGAACAGGTGGCTTCCAATAGTGATTATCTCACAACTAACCATTGTTCATTCTGTCTGGAATAAAGGATCACACAGGAATGGCATTATATCATTTTATAAAGCAGAATTTATTATGAATTATGTGGCTATTCAATTTTTAATTTATGAATTCAGTATCAATATCCAGTTATAGATATTGATAACAGCTCCTTTATTTTTCAACAGGAATCAGCTTTGAGTTAAATATAAGGAAACAGCATAGAAGTGAGAAGCAGAATATGCTTTTATTCTTAACCTTGTAAAATGTTCTTAATCATACTGCTTGGTCACTAGATAATTTGACATAATATAAACTGAACTTTTTAACCAAAGCACTTTAGAGTAGAAATGTAATTTGTTCTAACTGGTGATGTTATAGTTACAATGTTTGAAAAGAGATGGTCAAACTAGGGAGTCAACTAGTTATTTCTAGAAAGACCGACTTTAAACAAATTACTCTGAAAACTTGATTATAAAACTTTTGTATGTCTTCAAAAATAATTGATTCAATTCTAAACATTTTGTAGAGTACATCAGATAATTTGGTTTCTTGGAGTTAGATCCTTGAGGTCATGTCAGGAGAAAGAATGGTTGAAATATGATAGCTCATATGTTTAATTATACTTTTGTTTAAATGCTTATGAGAACTGATATCTATTATCATCCTTGAAAGTATTGATCCCAGTCCAGTGTGGTGATGCATGCCTTTAATCCAAGCATGCAGAGTCAGAGGCAGGTAGATCTCTTTGAGTTCAAGGTCACCTGGCCTACAGAGCAAGTTCCAGGACAGTCAAGGCTACACACGTAGAAACCTTGTCTCAAAAAAACAAAAGAAAAAAAAATATTGACCCCAAAACTACAAAAGCTTATCTAAGATACTCCTGTTCACAGTTGTGAGCACCTCTTCCAGGATCAAAGCACTCTTTCTTTTCTCCCTTGACTGTTGTTGAGGGTTGAGACATAGTTTTCCCTGAGAACTATACAGACTTGACTTGGATGATGAAATGTCTTTATTTCAGTTATACTCCCTTTCTTATTGCAGCCCATACACAATGCTTCATTGAAACTATATGAAAGTATAAAGTCCTCTTTTACATAGTACAGAATGATTCTGAAGAGCCATCCCAAATTCCTAGTTCTTATATTGTAATTTGAGGCCTTTTCAACAAATACAACCTAAATAAATACCCGCTTTCAGTCTTGGTTCTCCCACTAACTCACAGTATTATTGCTGGGAATGCACATAAATGTCATTTTTAACATTTTCTGTTTCAGGGTCTATTTCTCAACATAAACTTAACCAATATAGTTCTAATACACAATAGTCTTTGAAATTTATTTTGTCTCTGTATTATAGAAATAATTTCTGATAAACTGTTCAAACCAAACTCCGGATTTATTGCTTTATAGGAAGGCAGTATTATCTTGATTTTAAGCATTTCTAGCATAAGTATACAAAATATTAATTGTAATTGCCCTAGATCTAGTAATTATATTTGCTCCTGTAATGTTTAATTTGCTTATCACTAACATAAGAAAATTATTATGTATAAAATTATAATTGTTAATAAATACAATGATAAATGACCATCAATGTGTGAAACTTTTCTTGGCTTCTTTGGTCATTGTTTACATATTTCAGTCACTCAGGTTTGTGGACTTTCTTTATCATAAATAAAAGTGCTATTGTTGCACTAGTTGTTTGGAAAAACAAAACAAAACAAACAAACAACAGAAAATGCCAGTAATGCAATGAGTTCATTTCCATTTTCACTGGTTCCTTCCCAATGTCTGCTGTAGACAGGGCCAGCATTCTAGACGAGCTCTTAAACATTAGTGACTGGATGATAAAAGTATGAGATAAAATTTCTCTTTTATAAGAACATTTGGGAAGGAGGGATGATAATAAAGCTAGATTTAAAGATAAATTCTTATATTTTATGGAGAAAAGTAAAATTGTTACCAGAAACTAGAAATGGTTCATATAAATAGACAATGTGAGTTACCAGGCATTTGAGTATTCGAGTTTTCCAGAAGGCATGTGGTTTGGATACCATTTCCTTGGGAAAAGGATAACATAAGGAATCATTGCAAGATTTGCTTTTATTATAATATTAAAAGCACACAGGGCAATGCAGAGACAGGTCCTGAAATGTGCAATTAAATGTGAGCTGCGGAATAAAAACAGGAATGATATTGCATACTGTAAGGAGGTCCAGGTGCTTATTTTGCAGAATCCAATCATTTGGCAATGGTACAATTTTACTAAGGTCTCAGGTTCTGGAAGAATATTAAAAATACTGTTGTGGGGGCTAGAAGGATGGCTCAGCAGTTAAAGGCTCTGGCTGGTATTACTGGGTACATAGGTTCAGTTTACAACACTCACATGATGTCTCACAACCATTTGTAATTCTAGGTCTAGGGAACTAACACATATGTAATAGACACACACACACACACACACACACACACACACACACACATACACACACACACACACACACACACACACACACACACACACTGAATGAAAAAAAGAAATATTTGCTTGCCATTTGCTCCTTCTGCTGTAGCTACTCATTCCTGGGCTTTGCAATAATACTGACAAACTTTTCATTTCTAAAGTATGCAAATGTCTAGCTCTAGTTCACTCACTTAGATTCAGAACTTGAGTTTGAACTGAATCTCACTTTTTTTTTAAATTTATTTCAGTCAGATACAGGATGGAAGACTCGAATGTTGTTCTTCCTCCTTTCCTGTGACACAACCATTACTAGTTTACCTGCTACAATTCAGCTGAGGAACAGAAAATAAACCAGTATATGGTGGGAAGGTTGGTAGGGAAAAAGAACACTTCTTACTTTAATGATGACACTATCATCGTTTTTCTTGATATCCCCTACTGTGTTACTCTTTGAACCCTTCTAGTAATCCTACAAGAGCCTTGCTTGATATCTCTCTCTTCACATTTTTATGTTAAACTTAATGTATTAGCATCTTCAAAATGAGTGTATGTTATCACATCAATGTGGTCTTTCATTTTCCTCTTGTCAAGCTTGCAATATCCCCACTTTACTCTACCTTTTAGGTTTCACCTGTGGAGGGGGATTCTTTATGTTATGTAGGGATTAAATAACAAATCACTTTTTCTCCCTACAGTGACTACAGGACATTGATAGCTAAGTTGCTGACTAGTAACATTGTTTAAAAAGTTAATCATAGCCGGGCGGTGGTGGCACACGCCTTTAATCCCAGCACTCGGGAGGCAGAGCCAGGTGGATCTCTGTGAGTTCGAGGCCAGCCTGGGCTACCAAGTGAGTCCCAGGAAAGGCGCAAAGCTACACAGAGAAACCCTGTCTCGAAAAACCAAAAAAAAAAAAAAAAAAAAAAAAGTTAATCATTACCATATATAACTTCCTCTCCATTCTTGATTCTTGTGGACATATGATGAGGACAAAATCTCCCAAGGAGGATATTTTCCCCCAATTTCCCTGAGTTCTGAAATACTATGAGTCATTTTAAAAGCAAAGCGATTTAAATTTTTATTTTATTACCATTTCTTTGTAATTATTGCATGTAGCTAGTCTGTCTCTCAGTCATTTGGTACGATGAACTAATGCAGGACTTGTCCAATTCTAATACATAACATTTTTACACATTTTTATTCCCCAAAATTCCTGGGGTAGGGAGATAGAAAAACTTCAAAACTACATAAATGAGTTAGAAATGTGTGTTCTGAATCCCATTAAAACATGATTAATTTCTGTCCTTGAGGCTAGGAAAAACAGGTATAGGAAAAAAGCCCTTTGCAAGATATAAAAGAGGCATCTACTTTGTGTTATTGAAGTGAGAAGAAATAGCAAGTTCTTAAAGGAATGTCATCAGAGGACATTTCTGAAGCTGGAGGTACAAAGCCCATTAAGGAGGAGAACTACAGAACCTGTTAAGACTTGATTAATTTGTGTCCTTGAGGTCAGACAGATAAGTATATGAAAAAGAGCTATAAAGAGGTAGGGACACTGTGTTATGAAGTAGGAGATGAAGAAATAGCATGTTTTAAAAGGAAGTCGTTAGAGATGATTTTTGAGTGCCTGTAATATTTGAACAGTTTTGCAGCCGGCTTGATGATACAATTCTGTATCAGTCACTACAAGAGTCTGTTTGGAAAGTCAATTTAAGATCACAAGAGAAATCCTTGTAGCCACTCATTTTTAAATATTCTCTTAAGAATTTTTTCCCATTAGTTGAACTTCCAGAGCTGGGCCTGTGAGTACAGAGATGGAGAAGGATTCATAGCAACTAAGGAGGCATAGACAGCGCACAAGGTGCACTTCTGGAGCTAGGCTCATGCCAGCACCAATCCAGAATGTTCTAAATAAAATTGAAATTTTGGTAGTTAAAAAAATAAATGAAATTCCACTTAGAGTCATAGGTAGTGAAATAGTTCATTGTATCACAATATCATTGCAGAAGGTTGACATGAGCCTATTACACTGATAATTTATTCTTATATAAAAATAGTCTCAATTTTATTACACTTTATTTAATTGTTTTATGTCATGGTTTTGTGTATGAATCTGTATGTGTACTGTTGCTTGATTGGCACAGCATGTGGGTGATTCTCTTCCTTCCAGGGTTAAACTTGGGCCATCAGACTCAGCAGCAACTTCCTTTATCTGCTCTGTCACCTCAGGGGATTCCTATCTGTATTTTAGGTGAAAAAATGTTAGTCATCCTGCTGATGCTCAGAAATAATGACATTGAATATCTATTTTGTAAAAGATTCTTCCTCCTTTTTTTTTCCTCAGGTATTTCTCATACTGTTGAGAAAAGTAATACATGGTTCATAATAGCACTATATGTAGTCCTCACATTAAAAAATAGAATTTTTATAAAAACAGTAATGGTTCAACATATATAGAAACCATTCCTAAATCTAAAATCATATGTGTTGTAAAGATTCATTCATAAGTGGATGGAAAATTAATATATGACTGAAGGTATTATGCTTAATTACTTTATATAGTTGATATGCTTTCACATAAATTATGCTTTACTTTAACATATGCATATACATATATTCCTGTGTGGTTAACCATAGAGTTGCCATCATTTCCTTTCCTTGATCTCTTTCCTTTTTCTACATTATAGATATATTATAGTAGGGTTTTGATATCTAGTCCTGGCTAGTGTGGTGCTTACTGTGTGGCCCAGTGTACAATTTTCCTGTTTCTGCCTTCAGAAGGCTGAAATTACTTGCAGGTAGCACTATAACTGATTGGAAGGAGCCATGTGACTTCTTCTGTGGATAAAGCCTGAGAATAGCATGTAGCTAGAGTTTTCCTGCCTGGCCCACAGTCAGGACAAATCTCTGTCATCCGCCAGTCCCACAGCCGCTCAGACCCAACCAAGTAAACAGAGACTTATATTGCTTACAAACTGTGTGGCCGTGGCAGGCTTCTTGCTAACTGTTCTTATATCTTAAATTAATCCATTTTTGTGACTCTATACCTTGCCATATGGCTCATGGCTTACTGGCATCTTCACATGCTGCTTGTCATGGCAGAGGCTGACAGTGTCTCCCTCCGCCTTCCTGTTCTCTCAATTCTCCTCTCTGTTAGTCCCGCCTATACTTCCTGCCTGGCCAGTCAGTGTTTTATTTATTGACCAATCAGAACAAAACATTTGACATACAGACCATCCCACAGCAATAGCATGAATAGCTTTCCTTGAGAAAAGATGCTGGAGGCCCTGACCCACTTGGCAAGGATCTGTGGGGAATTTGCTTCATGATTTTGGGCATGACCCTGGGAGTGTGTGCACTATGTGTTCTCTTTGCTTTCACTATGCTAGACATACTGCTGGCCTGAGTAAGTCACAGTAGTACATAATGAAGTTTAATATTAAATATTTGCATAACTGTTCTGGAAAGAATGATTTTAAACATAAGAGTTTTCCAGAAATGTTCTTGAATAAATGGTATGAAGAATGAATGGGAACATTCTAGGAACAGAGAATGAAGTAAAGACATAGAAACCCACAGTTCTCTCATTTCTAATAGCTGTGCCAGTACCCTAAGAAGTTAAGAGATAGACACAAGGGCAAGGGATAAAAGGTGCTATTAAGAGTAAGTATCCAGGTTATGTTGCCTATAAGATAAATGAAAAACTTGGTATTTCCCCAGAGGAGACAGAGCAGGTCTAAATGTAGAATGAATTAATCTATCTTTGAGTTGATTGTGAGAACCCAGACCTTACCAGATGTAAATACTAACCCCAAGAGGCAAACTGTCTCCTGCCCTACATGACGTTGTAATCACATGTGCTGCCAGCTGGGCACACTGTTCTGTCTGTAGGTGTGCCTAGTTAGAAAAGTTCCTGTAGCTTGCAAAACCACTTTTGCTTCTGACGGTAGAGATATAGATCAAAAAGGTGGGAGAATTGGAAAACTGAAAGGGAAAGAAACAAGGAACAAACTGGCAATTATAACCATTTTTAGAAACTTGGGAAGTAAAACATGATTGTAAAGCTGTTCATGCCAACCATTTAAACTGTATAAATAAAGACAGCCCAGGCTATCCAAGGGCCACTTGCTTGACGACAACAGGTAGTCACAGTTTCTTCATAGTTCTGACTCCACACATCGATCCCAGGTCCTCAAACTCATCTGCAGCAAGGCCACCAGCAACTAATGCTTTTGTTATTCTGAGTGTTAAATTCTTTTAAAGAATCCTTTTATGAGCCATTAGAGTTTTCTCTATTGATCCATATCCCATTTTAAATTAGGTTTTTATTTTCTTGATATGAATTTTCTTCAGTTCTTCATACATCTTGTATATTAGCTCTCTATTGAATGTGTATTTGGTGAAAACCTTTCCCATTCAGCAGGCTGCCACTTTGTCCAAACGACAGTGTCCTTTGTGGTGCAGAAGCTTCTCAATTTCATGAGGTCCCATTTATACACTGTTGATCTTGGTGCTCATGAAACAGTGGTTGTGGGAATGGATACAGGGAGATACATCTAAAATTGGGGGGGGCACATGAGGGTTAGCACAGAAACCTAACAGTAGAAATATACAAACTTGTATACATGTATGAAGATGATCTAAATGAAATTACCAAATTATAGGGGAGAGAAAGTCCCAACTGGACATCTGTTGTCATCAAATAAAGCTTCCAGTATTGGAATACAACCAACTGAGCTATTGGTCAAAGGGGTACCATGGGAATTCCTAAACAACCCTTGTGGTTGCCAAGACAATAGGTTGCTCTCTACAAAGTGACAACAAGGACCCATGGTTGAAGACAACATCTACACAACTTATTAAAAATGAAGATGTTCCTGAGAACTTCCCTAGCACCCTGTTTCTCCCTATTCCCATGTCTCCATCTATCATGGCATCTCTTTCCTTGCTCTCCCACTCTGTCCCTGTTCTAGCTTGACCATCCTGTTTCGTTATGTTCTCATCCCCCACCCCCTACCCTCCATTGCTCTCCCACACCCAGTTTGCTCATGGAGATCTCATCTATTTCTCCATCACAGAGCAACCCGTGTATTCCTCTTAGGGTCCTCCTTGCTAGCTAGCTTCTCTGGAGCTGTGGGTTGTATTCTGGTTATCCTTTGCTTTACATCTACTATCCACTTATGAGTGAGAACATGCCATGTTTGTCTTTCTGAGTCTGGGTTACCTCACTTAGGATGATATTTTCTAGTTCCATCCATTTGCCTGCAAATTTCATGATGTCATTGTTTTTTACTGCTGAGTAGTACTCCATTGTGTATATGTGCCATTTTCTTTATCCATTCTTTGGTTGAGGGGCATCTAGGTTGTTTCCAGGTTCTGGCTATTAGAAATAATGTTGCTATGAACATAGCTGAGCATGTGTCCTTGCCTTAGACTACTAGCAATAGTGGAGAGGGTGCCTGGACTGACCTACTCTGGTAATCAGATCGGTGAACACCCTAACTGTCCTCATAGAGCCTTCATCCAGTAACTGATGGAAGCAGATGCAGGGATCCATAGTCAGGAGCCAGGCCGAGCTCCAGGGGTCCAGTCGATGAGAGAGAGGAGGAATGCTATGAGTGAGAGACATAAAGATCATAATGGGGAAACCCACAGAGACAACCAGGTCAAACTAGTGGGAACTCATGAACTGTGGACCAATAGCTGTGGAGCCCCCATGGGACTGGGACTAGGCCTTCTGCATAGGAGAGACAGTTGTTTAGCTTGAACTCTTTAGGGGGGCCCCCTGGCGGTGGGATTGGGATCTGTCCCCTGGTGCATGAGCTAGCTTTTTGGAGCCCAGTGCATACAGTGGGACATCTTGCACAGCCTTAGTGCAGGGGAAGGGACTTGGACCAGCCTCAACTGAATATACTAGGTTATGCTGACTCCCCATGGGAGGCTTTGCCTTGGAAGAGGTGGGAATGGAGGGTGGGTTGGGGGACAAGGCTGAGGGGCAGGAGGAGGAAGGAGAGGGGGATCTGTGGTTGGTATGTAAAACGAATAGAAAATTTCTTAATAATAAAAAAGAAAAAAAAATGAAGATATTGACTCGGTGCTTACATTGAGCTTTCACCTCTGTGTTTGCTGTATTTCAGCATCTTTGGTACAGGAAAGAACTCTGCATGCTACCAAAGGAGAAACATAAACACCAAGCTAGCTACAAACCCCTTATCTACAATGCTGTATTGCCTGCAAGATATGCTAGTGCAAATAAAAAAGAAAAAATATTTCAATACTTCCATTGATTTCCCCACATATGCATATTTGTGTTCACATGCATATTTATACTAATAAATAAAGGTTGTAATAAGTAACTCAATTTCTTCCTTTCTTCCTCTTTATTTCTTTATTTACCTCTATTCTTCATATTTCTCTTCTACCATATTCATAACACTGATAATCACCTTAAACTTTTCTTCTTTTTCTCTTGAAAGTACTATGCAAATTCTTAGAGATTACAAAATATTATTAGGCTTATTAAGTAAGACGTAGATTTTGATTCATCTCTTTGAAGGAAGGAAGATATCTCATAGCCATTTTGATATCATTGATTCTATGAGAAACTTAGTTAACAAAGAATTCAAGAGATTTTATTACATAGAAGAAACCAGAATAAATTAAAAAATGTGTTTCTCAGGAGAATGGCTCATCAGTAGAAAAGAACAAATTGTTCAAATTGTTTTAGAAAAACATGTGTTTGTTTCAGTGAGTGTGTGTGTGTGTGTGTGTGTGTGTGTGTGCGTGCTTGAAAATGAACTTGCACCTATTTGCTCTCTCTCTCCTTTTTTTTCCTTTTGGTTTTTTGAGAAAGGGTTTCTCTGTGTAACAGCTCTGGTTGTTCTAGAACTCACTTTGTAAACCAGGCTAGCCTCGAACTCATAGAGATACACTTGCCTCTGCCTCCCAAGTGCTGGGATTAAAGACATGCACCACCACCACACCTATTTGTTCTCATGTCTCACTAACTAGAACTGTTTTATTTTGACATTAATCATGTTTTCCAATGAAAAACTTGCTTACTTTTTTGTTTTACCAAAAAGGATTTGGAATAGTCTTTCCCTCATTCATACTAAAAGAACAGATTTACTCACAGGGTAGAGTGTAAACTATCACAGGAGAGGATCTTACTTAATCACAATAAAACTAAAGCAGTGTGTTCTAGGATAAAAAAGGGAAGTAACAGGCAGCAGAAGTAGAAATGCCATCTCCAACTTCTACCCCCTGTGGCAGAGGCCAAAAGTTTTGAGCTGATTAGAGGTATATGATTGATTCTCATCTACTTGGAAGATTTGTATTATGCTCAAAAGGAAATTTAGAGGATTACTGATCTTATTACAATCAAAATGCAAGGAATGAAATCCCACTGGGGAAACAAATATTTTTAATAATCTATTAGGTATCCAAAGCAGTAACATTGCAGTCAAATGTCATGGATAACCAAACTATTTCAATCTTTTATTTCCACATGATCAGGCTAGCATTCTAAATCAGACAACCCAGGGATCCCAAGAGTCTTTTGCTGTTAGAACCAAATTCATTTCTAAAAAGTACCTTGCTGTATAGCCTTAACACTCAAAAAATACTTTAGACAGTTTGACAGTATTAAAATGTGTTTTATGGTTTCTTCTCATTGCTAGATGCTCTGTAAGAGTAGAATCCTGTGACTGCACTAGATGATTTTGCATTAATTTGTAAGTCCCTAAAATGTCCCTTTGCATTTTTAAGATTGTTACATTAAGATAGACAAGTTTATGTTTTCATACTACTTTAAAGTTAACTGAAATATTCTCATAAGAGTAATACAATAAATAGTTATATAATTTCAGTAGAGGACACCAATATGTAAGTCTCTATTAGAAGACTTCGGAAAGAGAATAGAATAAAAGACTTAATAATTTCTTGAAAACCTCGCTTATCAAGAGTAAACTGATGTTTAAGAAATCTACTGTAGTGAATTAAGAACATCAGAGAAAAGTTAATAGTCTTGTAAAATAACTTTTACTGTTCTTATAAAATAAAGAACTCTACA
The DNA here is from genome assembly GCF_007827085.1 of Peromyscus californicus insignis. Classification (NCBI taxonomy): domain Eukaryota; kingdom Metazoa; phylum Chordata; class Mammalia; order Rodentia; family Cricetidae; genus Peromyscus; species Peromyscus californicus. Next base: position 33,815,679 of record NW_026294584.1, read on the forward strand.
CATGCTTTTTGGATATGGCAGTTCAAAGTCACCAAGCTGAATCTAGTATTGCACAATGGTTAAACTTTTCCATGAAAAGAAAACTGTTGTAGGAAAGACAAGGGATCCTGGCCAAACAATTAGATTAGGCTGACAGAGGCCAACAGCTGACTATGGCATTTTAGAAATGCTGTGCTGGATACTAAACCTACAAGTTGATCCAGAGCATAAAGTGTGAAACCTTTACAAAGGTGATTTTATGAGTAAAAATGTAAGTTCAGGAACAAAAATGTGTATCATTTTGCTAAAGTCCATACTCTTCCATAATTTTGACATATGAATATAATAGCAAAATAGTTTGTCACATAAATATATAGTGGATTTTTTTATAGTCAGTGAATTAAGCAAATGATTACAAATTCCCTTGTCCCCTTTCACTCTAGAAAAGTGATACGGAGATACTCTCACAACCACTGTTCTGTTTTGAAATAGAGCAGGGTGCAATTCTACCCAACTTCTCTGTTATGTGATCAGATAAACTGCACACAAAGATGGAGGAACTAAAATAACGTACTTTAGCTCCTACTACCAAGACGTTTACATTATGTCCATGGTTCACGGCTTCTGACAATCAAATGACAGATGTTGAAAAATCGCATCTCAAGATACATCAGCTGAAGTGTCAGAGATATTTCAAATTCTTGATAAGAGAGGACTGGTAGTTGTGGGAACATAATTCCATAGAGGAGGAGCCAGTCATTTTCAACCACTGCCATAGATTTCTTTCCTCAGATGGCCTCTTCTCAGTTTCAGTAAGTAGATGGACAGATGGGACTCTTAAAGCCACTGAAAGTTTACTTTGTCCTTGTCAGTGTGGCTTGCTTTTTGTTTCTTTGTCTTTATATGGCATTGTAAGTTATAATGAAGTAACAACTGAATGATTAATAAATCAATTGGCAGAATCATCTATCTAGAGAAAAGAACAAGAAAATGACTATGCTGAAGACATCACAATAAAGTAACCTTCCTTTAGATTTTCAAAACCCCAATAGTTGGTGATCAACAGAAAATATCAGAACATATAGAGAATGCACCACTGCAGGATAGGTAGTTATGACGGTACCCATTCTTCTATGTCTGGCCAAAAAAGAATGTTTCAACAAATTCTCTATGAAAATTCTTCTCCTCTGGTATTTAGCTAAGGAATTTCTTTAGGATCATGCTTTTAGAACACCTTGTGTTTGTGGATGAAGTGGATCATCACAACAAAGTAATTTTAACACTACCTCCTGGACTCCAGTCTACTTGGTTTCTGTAGAGGGAGTTTCGTGCAGTTATGGTTTTCTACCTAATAGAACAAAAATGTTGTACTCCAACGCCACTAAGTTCAATTAATCAGATTCACCCATAGGCTGTTATACAAAGGCAACAGGTATCACATGAGAAAATTTGGAACTATTTGTATATACATAATACTACACTCTGTTGTGTAATTGACCTAGAGCTAAATTCAATTATGCTGGCATATCAGTTTAACTCAGGTATATGAATTTCTGTTCCTGATAATTTGTGATCCCACCTCATGGGAATGGGGCTGATTAATTTAACTCTATTAAAAGGATAAACAATTTTGTTAACTCATGCAGTCATATGATAAAAGATATAAAACAGTGTATTAATATGTTTACTCTCTTTAGTAGCATGCAATTTCCAAAATGATTAATATATGAAATATTTAGGTGCGAATTCTATTATTAATGTTGCATTAGCAAAATATACTGACATTGATCAATTTTAGCTAGGAAGACTACACTTTTTATTAGGGAATGAACAATTTAAATGATCTGTAAACTGATATATTGAGATCATTGTATTATTTCTTTAAGAGCATTTAAACTCCTTCTAAAAAATATAGACTTCCTGATTTCCAAATGTACAATTATGATAGGAGTGTTAATTAACTTTTACAAATAGATTTCTCGTAAAACCTAAAATATTTACATATTTAAGTAATTTATGGATTCATACAAGTAATCTAGTTCCTTGAAATTAACCTTGCCTAAAATAAGATATCTTCATGTGCCTGATACATAAAAAATCTAGGTGATACTGAATATCAGTTTAGGGACACAGAAATGGATTCACCCCTTCACTAACGCAGTCATCAATATCATAAGAAGAAAGATGTCTCAGAAAAGCTATGATTGCATTCATTTGACAATAAAATATTTTTCATTATCATTTTCTTAAAGCAAAAAAATAGACGTACAAAGCTATAAATTTCTATACCTGATTATTTGAGCCCATTTTCTCTGGCAGTAACTGATCTTATTCCATGTGATGTGAATCTCTTACAGAGTAAGATGTATGTTGCATATAATTATTATTAAGGCTTTTGAATTAGAGACCTGGAGAGATGGTTCAAAGGGTAAAAAAAAACTTGCTATTCTTTCAGAAGAACCAAGTTTGGTTCCCAAGGCCCACATCGGGTGACATAAAATAGCTGTTAATCAAGTTTTGGGGAATCTGATGCTCTCTTCTATTTCTTGTAAGTTCATGCATACCTGCCACATACACTCACTAAGACACAAAAGCAAAGAAATAATATACATTTTAAAAGTTTGAAATTAAATAAAATTTTGACAAACAATGATGGTACATTAAAGATAATAATGTAGTCCCTGTTACTGGGGAGTACATACTGATGTAGGACCGCCAACAAATCATACAGGACAATGTACCTCGAAATACATTCTTCTTCATTTTTATTTCTAATTAAAATTTCATTAGTATCCTCTTTCCTTTCCACCTTCTAACCTGTCACATGCTCATCCCCTGGTCTCCTAATTCATGGCTTTGTTTTTATTTCATTTTTATTTTTTCATTTGTCACACACACGAAAATCACCTTCTGAATCTACTTAGTGTTACTTGTAGGTATACAATCTCAGGGTTGATCCTTTGGTAGTAGATAACCAAGTAGAAGGTTTATCATGGGAGAGGACTATTTATCTTGCTCTCAACATTCTATGCTTGCCAATAGCTCTTTGTCTAGGTTACTTTGAAATTTCCCCACTCCATGTTAGCATGTCTATTGGTGTTGCCATTGTTCATACCTTATTTAGACAGCCATATTATTGTGATATCATGGCTGAAGCTTCTCTGTCATTTCTAGGAAACACAATCTCTCAGTAGGCTTTCTGGTCCCCTGCCTCTTAAAATCTTTCTGTTCCCTCTTCAAAGATGTCCCCTAAGCCTTAGGCAGAGGAATTCTACCACAGATGTGGCACTGTGTCTTGTACTTCACAATTGTTTTTCTCTGCGTTTAACAAGTTATGGTTTTCTGTAGCAGTCTCCATCGATTGCCGCTTCAGAAACAACAATAAACAAGTTTTCTCTTGACATGGACATGAAACACTTACTTCAAAAAGTAGAAGCAAGCATAACATTTTTCTGGGAGTAATTATCAGGACAGATGAAGAACTAAAAACATAGGGGAAAATAAAGGAAAAATTATTTTAAGACTGAGGGAATAAAAATTAAAAAAAAAAAAAACCTCCTCAATATGAAGAGCCTGTAGGAAGGAAACATTGTAAATAAAGAAAATTCAACTCCAGTTTGAAAAAAAGATACATATCTAATATATGTACATTCCATAATGCACATGTTTTCACCAGCTGGGAATCTTGTGCTAATATAATACTGATTGTGTGAGTTTGGATGAATTATGTCCAAGTTATCTCCTAATAGCAACATTGCAAGTTGCCATTTTGTAAGTTCCTAAGCTTATTGTAGAAACTTATTGTCAAGACATAAATTTTATTATTCTTCCATTTACTAGGGAGTACCTTTCTGAGTTTGACCTATGCATGTTTTAAAATTTTATCATTTGTCAAATGATATAAATCACAAGTAATTTTGCTTTCAGTTTGAATCTCAGATACAATGAATAATAAAAATATGTCTTTGCTCTAAATATGAAACCAACTTCAAACTAAAATACAAGTGGCAACCCATATTGCATCTATGAATTCATCTCACAATTTTACTAATTCAGCACGCAGAATTGTACATGAATTCACATACAGAGAAGCAATGTCATATGAGCATACATACTCAAACCCATTCACAAATGTACACATACATAAAATAAAAGGTCAGGTAGGAATTTGAAGTAAAAATTAAATTGATAAGAATTCATATAAAATTAAATTCATTATACTTACAAAATATTTAATTTATGGATCATGATTAACTTAGTAGCTGAAATTATATTATGAATTGTAACATTTTATGTATTCCTCTGATAAAATAGCTTATCTTAGAATTTCTATAGGTAATATAAAAAGGTATAGACTTGTATGTTGTTTATTGAACCTAATGCAACATGAGATTCCTAATAATTTTAATTCAGACATCTAAAACCTCATTGTCAGGCCACATTTTAACATGATGTGTTACACTTATTTTTTATTAAGAAACTTTTTATTCATTTTACATACCAACTGCAGATCCCCATCTCATCCCTCCTTCTGTTCCCCCTAACCTCTCCCCCCAAGCCCATCCCCGACTCCCTCCTCCAAAAAAGTAAGGTCTCCCATAGGGAGTCATCAATGCCTGGTACATTCAGTTCAGGCAGGTCCAAGCCCCTCCCCCTGCATCAAGGTTGTGGAAAGTGTCCCACCATAGGTAATGGGCTCCAAAAAGACAACTCATGAACCAGGGATAGGTCCTATTTCCACTACCAGGGGCCCCTCAAACAGATCAAGATACACAACTGTCAGTATTGGGGATTATGGGGGTCCAGCCCCTCGATAGTCCCCTCTCAGGGTCCGGGAAGAATCTACAACCAGCTGATAATTAATCTTTGATGAAAAGAAATGAGTCTATGTACATGAAACTTCTTAGTTCATACACTTTATTATTCTGTGTTGGTTCTCTCTATACACGTTTATAATCTGCTCTCATTTTTAGCTCCTTTCTTTCCCAATTTCTCTTTACATTTATCTGCTATCCCCTCTATGTTCTATCTTAATTCCTTCATCTAGTTCTAGATTCTCATCCATCTTGTTCTTTCCCATATCAGCTCCTCTCCCATCTCCTTCTCTCTCCTCTTGTTCTTCCTCATCTTGTTCTTCCCCATCTGGCTCTTCCTCATCTTCCATCTCGTTCCTCTAATACTCTGTTCTAGGCCTTCAACCTAGCTCTTCCCCATCTCAGTTTGTTCCTCTCAAGTTCTTACCCATCTAGTTCTTCCATTCTCTTTTCTCTTCTCCATCCCGTGCCCTGGAAGTCTCTGTATAAAATGGGAGGATCCAAGTTAAATTGTGTAAAGCTATTACTTAACGTCCACCAGATCTAGGCGGTGTCTCCTTATGGAATTTACCTTAAGTCAGGTGACTAGCATGTGAACTGTTATCACTGTTAGTCCTTGAAAGTGGCTAAGAGAGATATCTGATTCTAGAGGAAGCCTTTCCTGAGGCTGTTCTCCAAAGTGCTGGAATGTGTTTGTCTAGAGAGTGATCAGTCCACACACACTGTTAGCACTTCTTAGGGAAAAGTCAATTGGGAAAACTATGAAGGCACACATGATTTTCATAACAGAATACAGCTGTTATATAACAAGCCAAATAACACCAAAAACTCCTTGGAATTTGGTTTCCTCTGGAGGAAACCCTTGATCCCTCCAGGTAGTGACTTTGCCATAACCAGCTGAGTTCTTATGATATATTCCTGCGGCCCACAGCATGTCTTGATTATTCAGAGGGCCTAATCCAGTCCCATACAGGCTCCACAACTATTGGTATAAAGTTTGTGAGTTCCCTTTAGCTTGGTTTGGTCACCTCTGTAGATTTCCCCATCATAATCTTGATGCTCCTTGCTCATAGAATCCCTCTTGTCTCTCTTTGGCTGGACTTCTGGAGCTCTGCCTGGTGTTTGTCTGTCGATCTCTACATCTGATTCCATCAGCTACTGGATGAAGATTCTATGATGACAATTAGGATATTCACCAATCTGATTACCAGGGTAGACCAGATCAGGCACCCTCTACACTATTGCTAGTAGTCTAACCTGGGATCATCTTTGCGGATTCCTGGGAACTTCACTAGCACAAGGATCCTCCTTATCCCATGATGTCTCCCTCCATCAAGATATATCTTTTATTGCTCTGCCACTCTGTCCCTGTTCCAGCTCAACCAGCCCATTCCCTTACGTTCTCAGCCCCCACTCCATACCCTCTATTGCCTCCCCTCCCCCCATTTACTCAGGAGATTTAATCTATTTTCCCTTCCCACATTGATCCATGCATCACTCTTAGGGTCCTCCTTGTTAGCTAGCTTCTCTGGAGCTGTGGGTTGTAGTCTGGTTATCCTTACTTTACATCTAGTATCCACTTATGAGTGAGTACATGCCATGTTTGTCTTTCTGAATCTGAGTTACATCACTCAGGATGATATTTTCTAGTTCCATCCTTTTGCCTGTAAATTTCATGACATCAGTGCATATATGTACCACCTTATCCATTCTTCAGTTGAGGGGCATCTAGGATGTTTCCATGTTCTGGCTATTACAAATAATGCTGCTATGAACATTGTTGAGCAAGTATCCTCATGGTATGATTGAGCATTCCTTGGATATATGCCCAAGAATGGTATCATTGGATTTTGAGGGAGGTTGATTCTCAATTTTCTGAGAAACCACCATACTGATTTCCAAAGTGGCTGTACAAGTTTGCACACCCACCAACAATGAAGTGTTCCCCTTGATCCACATCCTCCCCAACATAAGCTGTCATCTGTGTTTTTGATCTTAGCCATTCTGACAGATGTAAGATGGTATCTCAGAGTCATTTTGATTTGTATTTCCCTGATGACTATGGATATTGAACAATTCTTTAAATGTCTTTTGGCCATTTGTGATTCTTCTGTTAAGAATTCTATTTATCTCTGTAGCCCATTTTTTAATTGAATTGTTTGATATTTTGATGTCTAGTTTCTTGAATTCTTTATATATTTTGGAGATCAACCCTCTGTCAGATGTGGGGTTGGTGAAGATCTTTTCCCATTCTGTTGGCTGTCATTTTGTCTTATTTACCATGTCTTTTGCCTTACAGAAGCTTCTCAGTTTCAGGAGGTCCCATTTATTAATTGTTGACCTCAGTGTCTGTGCTACTGGTGTTATATTTAGGAATTGATCTCTTGTGCCAATGCATTTAAGGCTACTTCCTACTTTCTCTTCTATTAGGTTCAGTGTAACTAAATTTATGTTGAGGTCTTTGATCCACTTCGACTTGAGTTTTATGTATGGCAATAGATATGGATCTATTTGCATTCTTCTACATGTTGACATCCAGTTATACCAGCACCATTTGTTGAAGAGACTTTCTTTTTTCCATTGTACAGGCTTGGCTTCTTTGTCAAAAATCAAGTATTCATAGGTGTCAGGGTCTTCAATTCAATTCCATTGGGCCAAATGTAAGTTTTTATGCCAATATCGAGGTGTTTTTATTACTGTAGCTCTATGGCAGATTTTGAGGTCAGGGATGGTGATGCCACCAGAGGTATACTTGGCCTAACTCTAAATAAGAAAGTCAAGGACCTGTATGACAAGAACTTTAAATCTTTGAAGAAAAAAAATTGAAGAAGATATCAGAAAATGGAAAGATTTCCCATGCTCATGGATAGGTAGAGTAAACATAAGAAAAAATGCAATCTTACCAAAAACAATCGACAGATTTAATGTGATCCCCATCAAAATCATACCAAATTCTTCACAGACCTTGAAAGAACAATACTCAACTTCTTATGGAAAAACAAAAAACCAAGGATAGCTAAAACAGTCCTGTACAGTAAAGTAAGCTCTGGAGATGTGTTACACTCTCATTAGAGATACTACAGAGAGTACTTTTAGTACTGGCTTAATAATAACTTATAGTCTTGATTATTCAGATTTTTATTAAGTAGCATATGGAGCACAAGTCAGGGAGAGGTAGTGCCCAAAATACAAAGCCAATCCTATCTCAAAACTTACACAGATTTCCTAAAAATTTTAACATCCAGTAGATATTCAGAATGGCAAAAGGCAAATTAAGAATATTCACAACTGATATTGCTCAGGTTTAAATAATAATAGCAACAGCATCTGAATGGTTAGACTTTTTCCTTGACATATTCAACCATTTTTAGGCTTCTACATGAAAGAAAGTATAGCTGTGACTGTGTAGAACATGCCATAAATCCAATCATGTCAAACTGGTGTACAGAGGTATCTTGCATATCTGAAAACAATCTTCTATAGTAATTGCTGAGTATATCTCTTTCCTGCCTTTGGGTGAGGATACAGGAATACTAAGCAGATTTAAAACAAACACTATATGAGGATCTCTGGAAGATTTATGAAGCAGTGCAGCCACCTACATCACAGTATTGGAAAACATTTATGCTACATCACTGCTTGTCTGTAGGCATCTTGAGATAAAAGCCTTGTATTTTTAACTATTGCCCATTGTAGCATGTATCTTCCCAATTGCAAGTGTAAGTCAGCATGACTAATTTTGATGCAATACTGTAAATATTTTAATAAATCTGTCTGGTGTCATCTATGATTAGATAATGTCAATTAGGAAGTTGATGCTTTTTATTTATTATTGACAACTATTGGGCAGGACATAGTTTGATAACTCATATAATTCATTTACTTAGGTATAAACTTGATTAGTTCCCCAATGTGTGAGCTAGGATACAATGTCCAGAGAAGTATGAAAACTATAAGGTGTATCTTGTCATTCTGAGATAGCTGAGTCCATACAGAGACCTGTAGTTTCTAGAAGTCCCCTAAGGCATATGGATGGACTGGGGTCAAAGTAAGGTTCAAGTACCAACTGGCCTTAAACTATGATTTCAGTGTTCAAAGTTCTCATCCTCAAGGTTTCATTATTTCCTTCTGATTTCTTCAATTTTCCTTCTATTTCTGCCATTTCTAATGATTTTGCACACTCATTAGACCTTATGTTTGAAAAATATTAGCATACTGAAACATTGGAAATGTTATCTGAGGATGTGAGGCAGTGCTGGTTTCTCTATATAAAATGTATGTTAAAACACTATCTCGTTAGCTTCTTGTAGTGAACGGATGTAGGAATACTGATCAGAACAAGAATGTATTTCTAAGCAATAAGCTTTTATAAGCTTTTTTTGTTTATTGTTTATTTCGTTATGTATGAAGACATGTTCTAACTCTGCTAAGTAGTTTTCTTCCTTTCACTAAACTTCACATTCTTAAAAGGTCTAATGAACTGGAACAACTGCACTCTGCTGAGATTTGTGACCATCATCCTTCTGGTTGGAATTGCTCATAGATCTTGTAAGAGCAGCAGAGATTCATCCATTTCAACCGTCAGTCAGAGTGGTCATTAAGCACTTTCTGCAGCAGAGATTGCTACACCAGATGGTACTTCATGAACAATAGATAATACACTCCAAACTGCCAAACATTTGTTCTGTGCCATTTTAACTCAGAGCCTGCCAAAGAATAAAAGATAGTAGTACCTGTGAAATTAAAATTCCTGATGGTTACCATCTAGCCTCTCTAGCCATAAGCTCTTTTATTTGCATCCAAGAATTTGTTCTTGGAATGTGTAGGGTGTTATTGTTTTTGTTTTTGTTATTTTGGATTGTTTGTAATTACTATTTATTCATTTGTTTGGAGACAAGGTCATACTCTATAGTCCTAGCTGGCCCAAAACTCAATGATCTTCCTGCCTCTACCCCTTGAGTGCTAGGATTAGAGGAATGTATCACCACATCTAGCTTGGATTGTGTAGTGTTTAATGAATTATATCTGTCTCTAAACCCATTACTTAGTTAAATAAAGAGAATATCTCTTATATCACTGTAGTATAGGATGTATCATAAAGAGATTTCTTGTAATGTAAAAAAGCAAAACAAATTCATCTTGGTTTGTATTACAATAGCAAATTTTCTGTGATACTTATCTCCATAATGTAACATATTTTATTTATTTTCATTTTTGTTGTTGTTTTATAGTGATATTTTGTTTGTGCTCTAACAAATAAAGCTTGCCTGGAGATCAGAGTGCAGAGCTAGCCATTAGTTAACCATAGAAGCCAGGCAGTGATGGCACACACCTTTAATACCACCACATGTGATCTTATGCCTTTGATACCAGTACTTGGGAGACACATACCTTTAATCCAAACACTAGGGAGGTGGAGACAGGAAGTGATATGGCTGAGCAGAGAGAGGAATATAAAGTGGGAGGAGGTGGGGAAATAGGAGTCCCCTTTTTCAGTCTGAAGAGTTGGCGAGGTAAGAAGTAGCTGTGGCTTGCTCCTTTGTCTTCCTGATCTTTCCGCATTAACCCCTATATTTGACTCTGGATTTTTATTAAGACCAATCAGGATTCATGCTACATCTGGTATCCAACTTTTAGGGCATGAATTCATGAAAAAGCTGCTTGCCTGTGGCTTTGCAGCCACCTGCACAGGCCGGAGCTGTAAGTGTCCAGAGTCTCCATCTTGCTGGCTAAGTGTTCCCTTTCTTTTCCTCAAGCCTCTGCATGAGTTGGGATTTTTCTGTTGCAGCCTATCTGCTATGAACTCCATAGACTTTTGGGCTCCAAAACTTCAGGAGTTAGCAGCTTTTGTGCATCCACCCATGCAGACAGTTGCCTCTTTGCTTCTTCTCTCCCTGTAGGTTGTGGGCTTTTCCTGGACTCCCTCCTCAGCCTACTACCAAACTAGGTAGCTGCCTTGAAAACCCACTCAGGTTTCCACTGTTCTATGCAGAAGCAGTCAGTCTCACATCTTCATTGTCATCATTGGCAGATATGGTAAGATAGTTAGGAATTAGTTAAAAGTTAGAGTTTTTTCCCCACATTAAAAAAATAGGAAACACCATTAAAAAGGAGGGAGTTAGGTCTCTGTATGATAATATGCTTGACAGTTTGAAAATGGAGCAATTAAATGAGAGGATAATTAATTTAGATGGGATTTTTGTAATGTCAATTATAAATATTATCTGTTTGATCATTTTTGTTTTATCATTAAAAAAAGTTGGATAATATGAGTGTCAGGATAAAAGTTTTAGGAAAACTTATTAAAACAGATCATAGAGATATTCAGAGCCAGACAGAGGAATTTAAAGGAGAACCAAGCTCAGCACTGAATTATAAGGTTAGAGAGGATCAGCCTAAGGTTTTCAAACAGACAACCTTAATTTATCCAGTAACCTTACAGGAACTGTCAAATGATAGATATCCCCAAGGCTCTACGAGAGCTGAGTGGACTCCTGTGTAAAGGTTAGAGTTAAGGAAATTCAAGGAAGCAATAGTTTCATATGGCATGCATTCACCTTTTGTGAAGCAAATGCTAAACTCATGCTCAACTTATAACAGAATTATCCTTCAAGACTGGAGAGACTTAGTTACAGCAATCTTGGAGCCTGGTCCCCAATTACAGTGGAGTATCTTGTAGAAAGATAAGGGTAAGACCATTGAACAAAAAAGTAAGGCTAAAGGTATGGGATCTCCCAAGACTAACTTCTTAGAGAGGGAGACTATGCTATTGTAGAAAGGCAATTTCTATATGATGACTACACCTTGGCTTTGTGCCACTCAGCAGCTTTAAATGCTTGGGACAGAATTAAAGACGTAGGAAAGAAATCTGAGTCATTTACTAAAGTTATACATGGCCCAAAAGAAACCTTCACTGATTTTTTTTTACAAAGATTGACTTTAACAGTAAATAGAATAATACCAAATTCAAAATCTAGACAAATAATAATTGAATATCTGGCTTTTGAAAATACTAATACACAATGCAAAAAGGTAATTAGGCCATTAAATGAAAGATCATCATCCTTAGAGGAATGGATCCAAGATACATTCAATATTGTGTCTCATAACATTGATGATGCTTGGATAAGAGAGGTGATTTCCAGAGGTTTGAAGAAAAATTGAAATGTCAAATGAATGTTTTAATTATGGTAAACAAGGTCACCTAAAAAGGGACTGTAAACAGGGTGTTCCTAGAAATAATGTTTTGTCTAAGAATAATTCCAACAGAAAGCTCCTCCCTTCTGGATTATGCAGAAGGTGTGACAGAGGCAGGCACTGGACTAATGAATGTAGATCAGTAAGGGGCAGTCAAGGTAACCCTGTGCCATCAGAAAACACCTTGAGGGGCCTCTAGCAGACTCCAATGTCAATTTGGGTTCAGTCATTTCCTGTCATCATGGAGGAAACTCCTTCCCAGAGCAATTAAAGACCTAATGCCTATTGCAAAAAGAAAACCATATTGCTCTGGATGACAGAACAGCTTGAGAAAATAAAACAAAAATTTCAGGAGAAACCATTAATCAAAACTGATAAAAATTAGATTTGAACAAAAGAGATATCTTAATTACAAGAGATGCTAGTTCATCAAACAATGTGACCATTCAATCAAAACTCACTTATATGACTAATAAATGCTTCTTATTTGATCAGATATAACTCACCAAAAGGGAACCTCCCCATAGTGAGGGTTGAAGAGAGTTTTGTTTTTGTCTTTTCAGGAGAAATAAGGCATCTAGCTAAGGAATTTTAAGACCACTAAACAAATGAGACATGTGAAAAAAAGGATGAATCATCCAGAAAAAAAAAGTCCCAAGAAAAAGAGCAAATTGGCCTATTGGTATATCACCTCTCCAACAAGATAAAATTTCATAAATTTTCCTAAATATTTGTTTCTGCTACTCTTTACAGACATATAATGCAAATGGTCTTTATGTAGTTCCAATCCAATTAAAAATTAAAGCTGGCTTTTGAATTGAAGTGTGGCTTTCTCCTTCTCTAAACCGAAGCATGCTTGTTAAATTAAAATTCCAAATCTTTGTCCCATGTCAGAGGAGCCACCTGGTATAGAACAGAAGAAAAACAAAAATTAGAGACTATTCTATTGCTATTAATCTCATAATCCTTAGGTTTTATTTTGACTCTTTAAAACTTTCTTAATGTATAAATATTATCTCAAAATTTATAAGATATATATGTATATAATATACATATATATTTTAAAAATTTGTCATGGTATTAATGATCATATAGCGTACTATAGAAAAAAGCATCATCTAGCTTCCTGTACATGTTTTCAAAGTTGAGTCTCTATCAGGTAATTAGGAATTAATTTTTTGTACTCTGAATGTACATAACAAATATTGTTCCTTTAACCTCTTTGAGATCTGCTGTATATGACATTTAAAAGGTCTAAGTTTTCTGCATTGAACCATGACCACACATAACAGTGATCTTTGAAGTGACCAAAAGGATGATGGGACCCCTCAACAACAATTCCACCAGGACTATGATAGCACCACTAAGCTGAAAAAAGCCACCTAAAGATCAGCTTTGGACTACAAACTGCTCAGGACAATTTTGAAGTGGCTAGCTGAGATGATCCAGCCTCACAAACTTCTCCTGCCAGGACTTGAGACAAGCCCTGCACTTTCAGATTAGTCAGAGACTAGATTACAAGTGATACAGCTACCTCTCCAAGGACTTGGCAATTAACCCAAATTTTTCTTTTCAGGATCCCCTAAAGATGCCATTTCCCCTAGACAGCAGGAAGTAATTTTAAGAACACATTGCCCACACTCCCAAGAGGAGGGGTGGGTTGTTTTTGGTCTTTCAATGGGTTATGGATATTTGTCATTGTTTAGGGAGGTTGGTTAAAAGTTATTATTGATAATGTTTTTTTTTTAAAAAAAGCTGAATAAAGATTATATTCAAGGTTCTTGTTTTGAAAAAAAAAGGAAAAAAGGGGGACAGAGAAATGATAGGATAAAGGGTAGATTATTGAATCTACTCTGAAAAGAAAAAAGTGGGTTATAGATAGGATGAAAGAGTAGATTATTGAATCTACTTTTAAAAAGCGACTACATGTTTAAAATATTTTACATTATATGGATCTTTGTATAGTGACACAAGTTGAGATTGTTTTTGTTAGAACATATTATATATACATTTCTAACCTTGTTCAAGGTATTGTACCTCTACATCTCATTCAACAATGTAATACAAATTACTAGTCCTGGAAAGTTATTATTACAAACTACTTAGGATAATAAAGAAATGGAGGTTAGTAGTCAATTATTACAATTAAATTTATAGTTATGTTAGGGATGTTTTCAAGGTCAAACAGGTATATTTTAGATAGACTGGTCATCTTCAAACACTTCAGAGGTCTACAGAATATGGTATTTAAAATGTTTTAATAACATAGTTTTTTTTAAAAAAATACAAAACAAATCAATGAGACATATCTGCTTCTGGAAGCACTAATCTACTTCAGAGAAGATGATGGGCATTAAAGAAACTCCATATGGTGTTTACTTTCTTTGTGGTAAATGTTAGAAGTTTCTGGGCAAGAAAATGGCCTTGCCTCTCTGCTGACAGTATGTTGTCCAAACTGGACAAGCAGGATACAAAGGAAAGGATTGCCAAACTTTGCCAAGACAAGGTAGGACAGCCCTTCAGAAAATCTTGTTTCAAAGATAAGTCTGCCAGATATTCTAGGTCTGTAGGCCAAAGATAGATGTCCCAGTGTTGCAAAGGAACCTTGGTTGACTATCCAGGCAGCCAGATGTTTCTGTCATTTCTCACATTTTTTGGAAGCCACTTGCTTGCACTTCCTGTTTACTCAGGTAATATTATTTCTTTTTTAAAAAACTTTATTTTATGTGCATTGGTGTGAGGGTGTCAGATCCCCTGGAAATGGAATTACAGACAGTTGTGAGCTGCCATGTGGGTGCTGGGAATTGAACCCGGGTCCTCTGGAAGAGTGCTCTTAACCACTGGGCCATCTCTCCAGCCCCCAGGTAATATTATTTCCTTCTTGGGTCTCTGATGGCATTGAAGACTTTATAGTTATAATTTTCTTTGTTACCAGATTCAGAAAGGAAATTCATCAAAGAGGTGTAAAGTGTATCAGTTTGAGAGGCATTAAAAGATAATTTTGGTAATGCAAGTTAGAATAGAAAGTGAATTAGGTACAACATTTTGGAATCATCAAGATAGGATAGATATATAATATTTTCTCTGAATTTGTCAGTTGTTAGTGGACTAGACATTGTTGATGTATTTATTGCCCACATATAACACCTAAAGTTATTGTACTTACTGTATATATATTTTTTATATTAGTTATAAACTTTATTTAATTTTAGACAAAAAAAGCGAAATGTGGTGATATTTTGTTTGTGCTCTAACAATAAAGCTTGCCTGGAGATCAGAGTACAGAGTTATCCACTAGTTAACCATAGAAGCCAGGTAGTGGTGGCACACCTTTAATCTCAGCACTTGGGATACCATGCCTTTGATCCCAGTGCTTATGAGGTGGAGTCAGAAAATGATAGGGCTGGGCAGAGAGAGGAATATAAGGTGGAAGGAGACAGGAACCCCCCCTCCCCCACCTTTTTGAGCTGATGATTTGGAGAGGTAAGAAGGTGGCTGTGGCTTGCTCCTTTGTGTCTCTGATCTTTCAGCATTTACCCCTATATCTGACTCTGGGTTTTTATTATTAAGACCAATTAGGATCCATGCTACATTATTTTTGATTATAATTTTATGATAGTTTTTCTTCCTTTCTTTTACTTTTTCCAAACTCTCCCATAAAACCCTAATCACTATCCTTCAAATTCATGGCCTCTTTTCACATTAACTGTTATTGCACGCATATAAGTATTTTTATACACATACATACATACATACATATACACACACACACACCATATATATATATATATATATATATATACTACTGAGTCCATATAATGTTACTTGTTTGTATGTTTTCAGGACTGATCATTTGACCCTGGACAGCCAGTTGGTGTGCTCTTCCCTGAGGAGGACTACCTCTCCAACGCCAACCTTTAATCAGTTGACTGTAATTCTTGTGTAGGGTCAAGGCCTCAGGGGCTTTTCCCCATGTACTTTGGCATGCCCATTGATGTCAGCTCATGTTTGGGTGTTCATGTTGGTGGGGCATCACAGATACAGCTTCTGATGTTACTAGGAGACACATGTCATCCCAAACTTCCTGATCCAGTGGCTGTTGCAACTTTTCTGCCCCCTATTTCACAATGATCCCCAAGTCTCAGGGGCAGGAATGTTTTTTAGATGTGTCCATTGGGATTGAACTTCACAACTCTGCAATGTGTTTGGTTGTGGGATCGGTGGGAAGTGAATAGATTCATCATTTAGAGTATGTAACAGTAATAAAAACATTTTTAGTACACAGCAGGAGTGATGAGCTGTGCAGAAAGTAGCACCATGTAAAAATACAACATTAGGTGGAAGAGTCTCCATTTAAGAAAAATACTTGTGTAATTAGGGTGAGTTGCTCAGTGTACAGTTTCCACATGTGGAATTCCCATCATGTTTGTGAAAGTGTGTGCCAGGAGTTAGCTCTGGGATTTAATATGAACTATTGCACATATACATTCCAATTATGCACTCTTTCTCATACACATAAAATTAGTGCTTACCAGAGTAGTCCAAACTGAATAGGTTAGTTCTCAGCAGAGACGCAGTTATAGACCACATAGTACCTGCTGTAATTCAGCAATGACAAGTTACAGCATCCTTACCATGCTGCAAAAGAACTGTCTAGTTGGTGATATCTGGACAAAATTGGTGACTATTTCTGTTAGACATAATCTATTTTACAAGTTTTTAAATGGCCTTCCCTCCACAGTATAGATAGCTTCAATGACAAGGAATTGAGGTTATTCTCTGATAGTTCAAAAGAACAAACAGAATAAAAGCAATGTGAGATAATTGCTCAGTGATCATTAAGTACCTAGTTGATGTAAAAACATCTGCTCAGCCCAGCACAGAGGATGTCTTGTCACCATTGCTCATCACCATGCCCCCAGAGAACTGTATCTGTATGAAAGTAATCAATTTTAATGTCTATATCAGTAAGAGTATTTACTCAGTGTGTTCACTGATTAATGGAAAAGGTAACATTAATTCGAATTTTGAGATGTTGAAAATATAAAACCTGTGAATTAAGTCTCTGAATTACCATGTATAAACCAATATGCAGAAAAGAAAGTAAACAAAGGCATTGGGAAAAATTCGTCTTTTTTAATGAAACAAAGAGAGAAGGTAGATAGGATACTGTTGGTATTTGCTGTGTATTTCCAAACTTACATTAAAATATTTATCAAAAGTGTTACAAGATAACATTACTGGTGTGATGGAAAAACTGCAACTAATGAGATGCCCCACATATATACAAGAATGAGTATCTATTTATCTTTAGTAATGGATCAATAGCAGTGTCATGGGAATTAAAAGTGTATAGAGAAGTTAAATAATTATTTCCAAAGATAGAAAAGGCCTTTAGTCAAGTGGTTGGGTATATGAGGGTTGCAGGCAGCACCGTGGCACAGGTACAGAGAGAACCAAAGAGAAGAATCACTTATAATACCTCAGAGAGTGTTCTCTGGGACATACCAGGGTTAGGCACTACAGAGGTCAGGGTTTGTAATGTGGTGGATGCTAGCAGGCCAGTAAGATAAAAGTTACTAAGCACGTCATAGTTGAAGTGCAGTGTATGGATGTTTTATGACACCAACTTAGAAGAAGATGCAGAGGCAGACAGGTGTGGTGACTTGGGTCGCCGAGGAAGACAAACCACAGTGTGAATTAATATTCTTTGATGTAATAGCTATGTGTCATTTAGAAGGTTGTATAGGTGACATTTGTGAACCTATGAAATTTAACGACAAAAAGCCTTTTGAAGGGTTAAGGTAAGAGAAGCAGGGTGTTTAGGATCTAAAAAACAGTGTGCTAGGAACTAAAACTACTCCACAAAATATTTTGAAGAGTATCTCAACTCAGCAATATTAATAAGGATTTAAAAAATATGAATTTTATAAAATATTTTGACATTTATATTTAATATACTTATAATATATGTTATAACTGATAAGTCCAAACATTGTGTAAAAAACTACTGTTTTATTTAAAATGTAATGTTGATGTCCTAGAATACATAATATAGTAATATATTCAAGGCATTTTAGACAAAGGTTAGTTATAAAGAAATCAAATATTGTGTTTATTTCCCCATACTTTGTTATGATACAATTAAGAAAAGTTCTATATATTTAAAATGGTAATTAATTTATCATTCAAATAAGAACACTTAAAAATAAACATTATATTGATAGCAATCAGCCATTACTAATTTGCTGTTTATGGATAAAATGTGGATGTTTAAGCAAATAGTTATTCTATCTACAGAATCATAAGTGTTTGTTCACAGTTACTTGTAAAACATAAAATAAAAAGTTTTCTCTGAATTTTGTCATCAGGTATTCTCAGTTTTACCTCTGCTTTCCAGAATCTCACTTTCACTGCTCAAGCCAAGATTGTCATCAAGTTCCTTGTAGTGAAGTTGCTTTTCTTTTCTTTTTAACAGGGAGATGGGAAATAAGCAGAGGATTGTGGAAAGAGAACTCTAGTTTTTATTTTCTCTTCATTTAAAAAATTTCCATTTATGTTTTAATAGGTGTATCTGTGTGTTGAGAGGGTATACCTGCCATGGCACACTTAAGGACATTAGAGGACAACCCTTGGGAATTGGTTTTCTTCTCCCACTGTAGGGTCCCAGCAATGGAACACCAATGGTCAGTTGAGACACCTAGCCACTGAGTTAACTCTTTATGTTTAATGTCCATTTATCTATATCTCTCAAGATAAACACCATCTGACTCAGCAGATCTCTGTGTTAGACTTAGAGAAACCTCAGAGCTTGTGGGGCTGCGCTAAGAACAATGTCTGCATCCATAATCCCCTGCCCTCATCACATTTCTAATATAAATGATAACATGAATAGCATTTAAGGCCCTAGAATATTTTTTAAAGAAAAAAAATATTGGTTAAATCTTGGCCTCAGAGATAGAATTTCCTTTCCTCTCCTGATTGGGGTGGTTTGAATGAGAAACATTCAATAGGCTCCTGTGTTTGAGTGTTTGGTTTCCAGATGGCAGACTATTTAGGAAGAAATTGAAGGTATGACCTTGTTGGATGAGATGTGTCACTGGGGGTAGGAGGTTGGCTTCAAAGTTTCAAAAGCCCATACCAGGCCAAATCTAGCTCTCTCTGCCTCCATCTTCTAAGTCAGATATAAATTCTCAGCTCTTACTTCATGTCATGATTGTCTGTCTGTCTGCCTGTCTACTGCCAAGCTTCCTACTCACCATAATGCTCGTGGATGATCCTTCCAAAACTGTAAGCAAGACTGCTGTGGAATGTTCTGTATGTCAAATGTGTTGCTCTGATTGGTTAATAAATAAAACATTGATTGGCCAGTAGCAAGGCAGGAAGTATAGGTGGGATAAGGAGAGAGGAGAATTCTGGGAAGTAGAAGGCTGAGGCAGAGAAAGAGAGACACTGCTAGCTGCCACCATGACAAGGGAGATGTAAGATACCTGTAAGCCAGGAGCCACGTGGCAAAGTATAGATTAATAGAAATGGGTTAATTTAAGATAGAAGAAGTAGATAACAAGAAGCCTGCCATGGCCATACAGTTTGAAAGCAATATAAGTCTCTGTGTTTCCTTGGTTGGGTCTGAGCTGCTGTGGGACTGGCAGGTGAAAGAGATTTGTCCTGACTGTGAGCCAGGCAGGACCAGAAAAACTCTAGCTACACAAGACCCCAATTCACTGGCCTATTTTTTAAGTTTCACTGGTCATGGTGTCTCCTCACGGAAGTAGAACAGTAAATAAGACACTTATCTTCAAGCATAGTGGAGTTAGAAGTTGCACCTTTTCTCTGGCTCTACAGATGTGAGAGGGTAGGAAGAATAGAATGAATCAGCCTTGTATCTGGACAGGACATAAGGACATGCTTGGTTGCATCAGTTAGTCATATGTGGTCCACAATGGATTCATACCAGCACAAATGGATTCAGACTAGCACAGAGAATAAAGGAAATTATCCAATATTAGGACTTTTACTTTACAAAATTCAAGATCACTGAAGTAAAACAAATTTTAATGTCATACATTTAGAAAACTGCTTTTTTCTGCAGACTGTATCTGTGCTCACACCCTCAAATAAGACTGATAAAAGAATGTGAATTGGAACCAAACTATCATCATTAGTGCTGAGCCAAGAATATGAAGCTTAGATGTGAAGCATTGTACACAACTCCCATATTAGATAAACTTCACTTCTGAAAACACATAAACATCATGGCTAAAAATATAAACTCTGAATATGAGGACCATTCTGCAACTTTGGCCTGACCAGTATGTATTTCTCCTGCTTATATAAAACTCCCCAAAATAAGGCAGGTAGAGAAATCTTAGTTAAATAGGCCAATTTATT
This sequence comes from Peromyscus californicus insignis, assembly GCF_007827085.1. Lineage (NCBI taxonomy): Eukaryota > Metazoa > Chordata > Mammalia > Rodentia > Cricetidae > Peromyscus > Peromyscus californicus. Next base: position 33,836,060 of record NW_026294584.1, read on the forward strand.
TCTATAAATCAAAACTCAGGTATTCATTCTCTCTGCATAATGAAAATATCACAAATGGAGAAATGACTTACATGTACATCTACACTAACAATGTAGAAGACATTCACCAGTTTCCCAGTGCCAATCCAGCACTGACAGTATACAATTAGTTATGTAACTAAAATTAGATAATATTTTATTCAAAATATCTAGAATTAGTAAGAATATTTTTAATAGTAATAAACTCATAGTACTAAAATACTATACTGTAAAACATAATTAGTAAAATATAAGACATAGCCATTGGGTCATTTATAAGCTTCATTCTTTTTATAAAAGGGTAATAAATTCAAATGTCACAGTTTCAAATTGTGCCCACCTTTTTTTTATTCTTCTTTATCTGTTTTTATTACATGTTTCCTAATTAAGGGAGACCTTATAGTACAGTGAAATTTAGACAAAACAACATAGGACAAAACACCAAAACAGAGTCATAAAGGTAATAGATATTTTAGGTGTGTCTGAAGTGTAGGCTGTGGACTACATATATTTCAGACCAGCTATGAGTGGGGCATATTGCCCACCTTTTAACCTCACACTTTTCAACAGAATCCTCCTATTCCTTGTAGTCTATCTCATGACATGTTTCTGATCTCTCATAAGGTAAGGAACCAAGGAGACTTCACTGTGTCTGCCGGGTAGAAGTAGTATTCTTCCAGTGTTTTCAATCACTTGTGCATATCCCTTCATTTAAATGAGACATAGAAACTCAAATCCTCCAAGGAAACAACTCTAGATCGGGAAACTCAATCAACTTAACATGAAAACCTGGTTTCAGATCCAGACATCTACTAAGCAAGCATTAATGCAACTTACATGCAACATGGTAATGCTGGGAAAAACTAACCATCCACCTTCTGAGTGTCAACCAGGCTACAGCTAGGTAGAGGAAGAAGCAAGTACTGGTGACATTTTTGGTTACCTTTGCACTCACTATACTCAATAAACAGCATTAAAAATGTATTTTAGTTATTTTATAGCCTCTGAATTTCATAGTGAGGGCAAAAGGTGAATATAATCAAAAGACAATTAAAATTCACTTCGATAGTTTGTTTGTTTATATAAATCATCATTTAAAAACATACTTACTGGTTGGGAAGGTATCTCAGGTGGCACAGCACTTCCCACAAAAAGCATGAGGACCTGAATTCAATCCCAAAACCCAACCTGAGTATAGTCACACACACTTGTAACACTAAAATAGGAAAAAACAGAAAGATGTGGATAACTGAGGCTTGCTGGCCAGGCATCCTTGACAAGTTTTAAGTTCAGGCCAGTAACAAAACTTGCCTCATCTAAACAAGGTAGACAGTTCCTAAAGGAAGCCAACAGAAGCTACCCTTGGCTTTCAGGGAACACACACACACACACACACACACACACACACACACACTCATGAACACACACAAGTTAGGAACATACACGTATATTATATACACACTATGGTGATTTGAAAGAAAATAGCCCATAAAGGGAGTGGCACTATTAGGAGGTATAGCCTTGTTGGAGTAGGTCTGGTCTGATTGGAGGAAGTGTGTTACTGTGGGGGCAGGCTTTGAGATTTCTTTTTCTTAGACTTTCCTTGGTGTGAGTGTCAGTGGACTTCCTGTTGACTCTCAGCTCTAGCATCACATCTGCCTGCATACCATTGTGCTCCCCACCATGGTGAACTGAACCTCTGAACTGTAAGTAAGCTCCTTCAATTAAATATTTTCTTTATGAGTTGCTACAATCATGGTGTCTCCTCACAACAATAGTAAACCCTAACTAAGACAGAAGTTGGTACCAGGGACTGAGGTTTTGCTGTGATAATCCTGATCATGTTTTTGTTTGGAGGAATTTCTATTTTGTTACTTGGGGTTCAGAAAGCAGTAGAATCCTTTAAGCACTGCTTAATAAGGCATACTAGTAGGAATATGGAACACAGTGGTGCTGATAATGATTTGAATTGTTGGGAGCTGGCTCAAGAATTTTCAGAGAAGATTTTTAGTATGTTGCCTAGAAATCATTCTTGTGATATTTTGTTAAAGGAAGTGGATGCCCTTTGCCCTTCTCAGAAGAGTCTACCTGAAACTAAAGTGCAGAATTTTGGATTAATTTCATTGGCAGAAGAAATCTCAAAACAGTCTAGGATAGACTGGCATGTGGATATTAGTGGTAATGCTAAGAAAAAATTATTATGAAAAGTAGCAAGGAGAAAAAGAACACCAGGAAGTGGAATGGAACTAAATCCTGTGTTCAAGGAGATAAATGGATTAAAAAATGGAATAAAGGTAGTGGTGACTTCAGGGAAAGATTTCAGCCAGCTAAATTTCCAAATTGTGGAAAGGAATTAAAGGAAAGTTTAGAGCTGAGTTTGATGGTGCATGCCTTTAATCCCAGCACTGGGAAGGCAGAGGCTGGTAAATCTCTGATTTTGAGATCAGTCTGGTCTAAAGATCAAGTTCAAGGACAGCCAATTATAGACAGTGAGGGAAAACAAAAAGCTAGTGAGGATGTAATCAAATAAGGGGGCAATGTTCCAGCCTCAGTAAGCAACAGATTATAGCCAGTTTAGGCCATGTGGTTCTGGCTTTAGAGTTAAGGATAGAAAAAAGGAGTTAAGATCCTCTAGTTCTGGTTAGTTGGAGCTGAAGAATCAGCTGAGATTAACAAGGTACTAGAACTACTAAAGCAACATTTTGCTTTGCTGGGATACTTTACACTGATCAGCTGGCACTAAGAAATTAGCAGTGATTAAGAGACTGGCATCACATCACTGGCACTGCGCTCCTAAAAGCCTGCCCATGCACCAGGGACAGATCCTGATCCTCCTGTCTGGGTGCCCCCCAAAACAGTTCGAGGGCAGTTGGGAGGGGCTTGGACCTGCCTAGGCTCAGTGTGCCAAGCTCTGCTGACTCCCCATGGGAGACCCTGACGGGGGATGTGGGGATGTGGGGTGGCTTGGGATGGAGGGTTGGGTGGTGGGAGGAGGGAGAAGATGGGTTCTGTGGGTGGTATGTAGAGTGAGTAGAAAATTTCTTAATAAAGAAAAATGAAAAAGAAAAAAAGAGACTAGCATCACCGAGGTGAAATCTTCTGGGAAGTGTTTCCTGAAAGCACAGAGAAGCTGTGTTCCAGAAGTGGCCAAGATTATACCTTGTGCTGGCAGATGGTACTGGTTTTAAAGGTATGAAGGAGACATGAAATGCAGCTAAGGCTTGGACTCTGACAGGCCAGGAAAGGCCATTGGTGAAGGTACAGCCTTAATGGCAGTTGAAGGCCAAGGACTAAAGGGGTCATGCTAAGAAGTTGAGGGTTGCCACCATGAGGAGAGCTTATCAGAGGCTGTTGGTGAAAGTGTAGCCCAGGTGCAGCAGAAGACTCATTGTTTTGGAGATACCTTTACCATGAGATGACCACCAAGAACAGCAGTAGCAGTGGAGTGGAACCAGCTGGAGCCTAGAAAAAAAAGCTGTGCATATTGCAGAGGACAGAGCCAGAGAACTGACCCTTTGGAGGAGTCTAGAAGATCACGACTGGATCCTGGATATTGGATAGTTGAATTTTTGTAATTACCAAAGACGTTAGAAATGACAGTCTTGGAATACCTGTTGAGGAGAGCTGCTAACAGGAAGTGGAACCAATCCAAGAGAAAGAAATGTGTAGCTGTCAACAAAGTTGAATGGAATTAGAGATGTGGAGAATGTTTTGATATCAGAGATGCAAACTTTGGAGTTGGCCCAGCTGGTTTACAGTCTTGCTTTGGTCCAGCATTTCCTCATTATACTCCCCACCTTGTAGTCTGGGTGGTGACGTATATCCTGTGCCATTTTATGTTGGAAGTATATGGTCTGCTTTTTGATTTTGATTATTTACAGGTGATTACAGTTGTCATGTGTCTCAGAAGAGACTTTGGACTTCCAACTTTGTAATGAGTTTGAGCCTGTTATAGACTCTGGGGACTTTTGAAGTTGGACTGAAGCCTTTGAGGGTCAGGGAGTGGAATGTGGTGGTTTGAAGGAAAATGCCTCCCAAAAGAGAATGGCACTATTAGGAGGTGTAGCCTTGTTGGAGTAGGTCTGGTGTTATGGGAAGAAGTGTGTCACTGTGGGGGTGGGCTTTGAGGTTTCTTTTTCTCAAACTTTCCTTGGTGTGTCAGTGGGGTTCCTGCTGCCTCTCAGTCAAGATGTAGGACTCTCAGCTCCAGCACCAAGTCGGCCTGCATGCCTCCATAATCCCTGACATGATGGACTGAACCTCTGAACTGTAAGCAAGCCCTCCCCTAATTAATTGTTTTCTTTGTAAGAGTTGGCATGATCAATGGTGTCTCTTCACAGCAATGGCAAATCCTAACTAAGACACACACACACACACACACACACACACACACACACACACACACACACACACAGCAAGTACATTTAGATCATTCTATGTTTAATACATTATTCAGTTGTTATATAACGGCAGAATTTGGAATGTAGTACACATGCATGATGGAATTCTATACAGCTATAAAACTTAACAAAATCATGATATCTGCAGGAAATTGATATAAATGGAAATCATTATGGCAAGAAAAATAAGCTAGACTTACACACAAAAAAAACCACACACACACACACACACACACACACACACACACACACACAAATGCACACTAAGATAAAGTTATCTTATAACAAGTCTGCTAGCCAATAGCCCAGTACAAGGAATGATTCTGGAGTTGTTGGCTATAGAATTCCCATAGACACTGAAATATTACAAGCTGTTGCCATTGATCTTCTTACCCCCCGAATTTGATAGGAAGACACTATTGATGAAGACACTGTGTATGTGAGTCAAAGAGCGTGAAAAAATCAAGGTAGCACTGATCTGGAGGCTCCATCCTGTTATCTTTAATATTATTTACCCCTCTAAATACTCTCCTTTGTACCGTGCCCTCTGTTGTACAAACATAGTTAAATTCTTACTGTTTCATTAGCCCATTTTAACCTGTTATAACATTTGAATGTACAATTAACTAAGAAAATAATATTAAAAAAACAGGGTTGAGATAATATAAGTTTGGAATAGCAATGATTTTGGTGTATATTCAAATATTGCTCTTAAACTCAGTGGGTTACATCTTCAAAAAGACTTGAAAGTAGAAGGGAGACTTCATTGGAAGAGGGTGGATATGAAAGAACCCAATGGGGCTATAAACAACTAAAATTTATTGCATAAGTCTATGAAACTGTTAAAGAGTACATTTTAAAATGCAGTGTTGTGTGGATTACTGAAACCTTAGAAACCTATTTTTAAATGAATAAGTAAATTTAATTAATAATTACATTTTAGACTCAACAGCTGTGCTGATCCTGTAACAACATTAGTTTTTGTATAAATTTCAACTGGTTTCCTGTATTGGTTCTTTGAAGTATTTTGGTATAAATACTTCCTACAATGAACCAATCAGTATCAGTAGACTGAAAACCTACTAACAATTCAGATATCCCTGCATTTTGCTTCAAGTCTTTTTTTATTTTTCTGTTCCAGGGTACAATATAGGATCCTAGGACACTTAGTTATCTTGTCTTACAGGCTCCTCTGTTATGTTTCAGACCACCTGGCATTTTTCAGCATACCTCCATTCTTTCGTCTCAATCTGCATTTCATTTGAGGCTCTACCATCTCATAAATGGAATTTTTAAATTTACATAATTATTTGTTCCATATTTTGTTCTATAAAGTTTTGTGGATTATGGCAAAATACATAGATTCTACCATCCACTATTAATTATACCAAAGAAATTCCTTGCCAGAATAATCTGTACCTTCCAGAAAGTTCTATAAAAGCAATCAAATAGCTTCTACTTTTTCAGATAGACTCTTGCATTTATCCATATACAACTAAAGTTCATATGTAATTGTGTGTCTTGGAAGGCCATTCTTTTTTATTTCTGGAGAATATACCATCATTTTGCTGTTGCACAGCTTATGCATCCTTTCACATATAAAAGGCATTTTTTAATTGGTTCAAATTTTGGGTAACTAATAATATGTCTACCAAGGGCTGAAGAGTGATTCTTATGACATAAATGGCTGATCATCAGTAGGGTTTCTTCTTTCTGGAATGATTTGATTACTGATATATCTTTTGGTTTTAATAATATTCATTCAATCGAAGAGATGATCTATATATATAGGGCCATGAATTTATGCTTTAATAACCATTAAGTTTAACACACCAATACACTAAAGCTGAAAAGTTCTTACGTTCTCCACTTTTTTCAATTTGTTAAAATGTGTGAATATGTAAATTATCCCATGTTTTTGAAATATGTCCACATTACTGAATAGCTGAATGAAATTAATTAATATTTTATTTTTATCATTTTTATTAGACTGTATAATTCAAATGTCTCAGTGTTGCTACTGCTTGTTCTTTCTTTAACCAAAATGTCTGTTTTCTTATTGAAATATTTCAAAATATAGAAATATTTTTTCAGAGGCCAACAATACAACTTCAGTTCTGGTACTTTATTCTTTTTAGATCTATGCATAAGTACTTTCAAATTTGTAATAGCGTTTAATTTTAAATTTTTCATTATTGTAGGTTATTTTATAAGTTTATGGCATAGAAATATTCAAATATATTTTAGGTTCTCATTTTTAATGTTAATATAAGACACTTTGGTGCTATGAGCAAAGATATATAGGATAAAGTTTTTAAAAAGAAAATTCAATTACAATGAAAATATCCCAACCTTTACATAATTCAAATAAATGATTGCTCCTTGTAAAATGGGTTAATTCAAAGTTAAAATCAGAAAACTAACCAAGAAAGTTTCTTTATTTATGCACTGCTTCTTCTCCAATGATGTTATATAAAGCTGACCTTTCCTTCCCCCATCTATTTGTTATATAAATTAAATAATAAGAATAATATAAAGTTAAAGTATAGCAATGGATCACTATATTCTCTGGGGAAGGCTGAAAGCTTTTATTTTATTACATTTTTCCATAGCTCTGCAGTTTAAGAGATGGAAGGCAATGATGCAGATGGAATCAAGTCACTAGGAAGCAGTCAAGAGCCATTCCGCTCAAGACAAAATGTGCCTGTCTCCTAGCTCTACTTTTAGCATCGACCCTGCTTCCTATTCCTCTTGCTTAAACCTTCTTTTTGGATCTACTTTATGAACTTTTACTCCATTTTGGGGGGGAAACCAACCTGTTTTGATTTCCTTGATGAAAACTATTAAAAAAAATAAACTGCCCAGAAGTCAATAAAAAACGGTTGTTGTTTTATTTTTCTTCTCTATATTAATATGTTTCATTTCCTAAGCCTAGGTTCATAGATGAATATAAAGTTATTTATCACATCAATGATGATTGAAATTGAGTCCTCCAAATAAAACCATACAGTTTATTTCTTAAAGTTTGTACCTGAAAATCTGTTGAAAAGAACAAAATATGTAAAAGCTCACAGACAAGGTTGTTTTTTTTTTTTTTTTTTTTTTTTTTTTGGTTTTGGTTTAATACATTTGAAAAACAGAAAAAAAAAAAAGATTTGGATTAGTCCTGAATTTAGAATTATAATATTCTCTTTACTTCAGGAATGGCATCAAAACCAAAACTGTAAATATTAAAATATGTAAATATTAAAATCTGGAATCTCTGTAACATTAAAAGGCAGAGCTAAGTAGAAATGTCCTGCCTTCAGCTGTATATTAAGAGTGTGACAGCTGGGTGGCGGTGGTATGCACATTTAATTCCAGCACTTGGGAGACAGAGGCAGAAAGATTATGAGTTTGAAGCCAGCCTGGTCTACAAAGCAAGTTCCAGGACAGCCAGGACTATTACATAAAGAAAACCCTGTCTTGACAAAAACAAACAAACAAACAAAAAAGAGTGTGACAATGACCACTAATTATGACCTGTTTGGTATTGATGATCTTTCAATCCTGCTTTGATTCAGTGAAAGTTCATCAACATTGTCTACACATATTAACTTAATAAACTACTATATAACTACATGATTCAAGGAAAACCCTGCAATCACACAGAAACTATGTGATTCCCATGTGATTATTTGGAAAGAATGGAACACTATTTTAAAAAAATGTCCATCTTATAGGTACAGCAATTGCTTAGTAATGAACTTCGGGAGCCCTTAAGCACAAGAGAATGACCCTGGTGGTAATGGTGATGATGTGTTTAATGACTTCAGCTGAGTAGCTTTTAGAAAAGATAAATACTCTGGCAAATGTGTTTTAAAATGTACTAAGGAGACATTTTCATTTACTGAACACAGAATTTAATTTTATAGGATTTTTGAAATCAATGTTTTAAAAGATAAAATTGATAGTAAAAACTAGACTTTCTCAGAACAGGATGTCCAAGGGGATAATGCTTATTGCTAATAGATTTTAATTTCCTCTCTTTTCAAGCCTATTATATGCAAGGTTGCAAACCAAAGAAAATGTTGACTCAGAGCCCTTTTTATATTCATTCTAATGTTGGTGATAAGTGCAATTAGCATCAAATAATCATAGCCAGTGTCTTGAAGTCTAAGTTTAAAAACAAGTAATTAGATTGGATTTAAGCCTTCAACTAGAGGGATAAAGTATTAACCAATAAGAAAATCCTAATATGTTAAATACTGTAAAAAAAAGTTGAAGTGAACATCTACTTTCATGAGACCAAAACAGATAACTCCATATATTTGTTTCAATTTAGACATCACATCTTGTTGCTTCACTAAGTGTTTACATTTGCCTAAATTTACCTATGTAGGTGCAATATTAGGTTGCTGTCTCAGTTTCCAGAATGAGAAAAATAAATATTATGAGTGTAATGTGTATCTGATTTTAAAACAGCAATTCTAGTTCAAAAGAATAGCATGGTACGTGTGCTTCTCTTCACGATCTTCGAGCTTGTATTGAGGAGGTCTTGACACTTGAGAGTTTCTGAGGGAAGGAGACTCATTCTGTTTAGGGGATATGACCACTGCTATGATTCCCACGCTCTAGTGCCCCCTACATGCACATATGGACAGTAATAACTAGACTTAGAGAGTTATTAAACAAAATAAAAGTTATGAGGTTATGAGTAGGATATGCTGGGAATATACTGGGAGTGAAGGAAGGAAACTGAGGGTAAATATGATCACTTTGTTGTATATCCATGAAATGTTAAAGAATAAAAAAATTTTAAAATATTTTGAAACATGAAGATCAAGGGGATACAACTTGGAAAAGAAAAGTCAAAGATTGCTATTTACAGATGACTTGGTAGCATACAAAAGTGACCCCCAGATTTTTTCCAGGGAACTCCTACAGCTGATTAAAAACCTTTAACAAAGTGGCTGGATACAAAATTAATTCACAAAAATCAGTAGCCCTTTTACATACAAATGTTAAAAGAGCTGAGAAAGAAATCAGAGAAACAATGCCTTTTACAATAGCCACAAACAATATAAAATATCTTGGGGTAAATGCAACCAAGCAAGATTTGTATGACAAGAACTTTAAGCCTTTGAAGAAAGACGTTGGAGAAGATATCAGAAGATGGAAAGATTTCCTTATGCTCATGGATCAGTAGGATTAATATCATAAAAATAGCCACCTTACCAAAAGAAATCTACAGATTCAACACAATCCGCAACAAAATTTTGATACAATTCTTAACAGACATTGAAAGAATAATACTCAACTTCATATGGAAAAACAAAAATCCCAGGATAGCTGAAATGATCCCATACATTAAAAGAACTGATGGAGTTATCACAATCTCTGATCTCAAGCTTTGCTACAGAGTTATAATAATAAAAACAGCACTATATTGGCATAAAAGAAGAAATCATCAACATTTGATTTTTGACAAAGAAGCCCAAACTATACAATAGAGAAAAGAAAGCATCATCAACAAATGATGCTGGCATAACTGAATGTCAGCATGTAGAAGAATGCAAATACATCCATATCTGTCACCATGAACAAGTCCACTTACAACGAACCTAAAAGGGAGGTTGGAGAATATTCTTGAACACATTTGCATAGGAGATAGCTTCCTGAATAAAACACCAGTAGCACAGACACTAAGATCAACAATTAATAAATGGGTCCCAATGAAACTAAAAAGTTTCTGTAAGGCAAAAGACACTGTCAATAGGACAAAACAACAGCTTATATAATGTGAAAAGATCTTCACCAACCTGACATCAGACAGAGGCCTAATCTCAAAATATATAAAGAACTTAAGAAACTAGACATCAAAAAACCAAATAATCCAATTAAAAAATGGGATAGAGACCTAAACACAGAATTCTCAACAGAAGAATCTCAAATGGTGGAGAAACATTTAAAGAAATGTTCAATATCCTTAGCCATCAGGGAAATGCAAATCAAAATGACTCTGAGATTCCATCTTACACCTACCAGAAAAGCTAAGATCAAAAACAAAAGTGACAGCTCATGCTGGAGGGTATGTGGAGCAAGGGGAACACCTCTCCATTGCTGGTGGGAGTACAAACTTGTACAGCCACTTTGGAAATCAATATGATGAGTTCTCAGATATTTGGGAATCAATCTACTTCAAGACAGAGATATAGGATTTTTGTGCATATACTAGAGGATGCTTAGACTTATGACAACTTGATATGTTGTCATGCCTTGCTGATACCCAGGGGAGGCCTGTCCCTTTCTATACAGAAACAGAGGAGGAGTAGATTGAGAGGCGGGTGGAGGGGAGGTAGGGGGAGGGAATGGAAAGAGAGGTGGGAGAGTCATATATATACTGAAGTCAGGATATAAAATAAATAAATACAAAGAAAGAAAATATATTAATAAAATATAAAAAGAAGCAAAACATTAAGGGTATAAAAAGGATAGAAAAAATAGAAACAGCAGAGCAGAAAAGTGATCAAACGGAATTGAATGTAAATTGCTATTATGCACAAATTCATGAAATGATGTGAATGATTGGACAGAAGAAGTTGATTTCCATGCATTTCCATCATGCTCATGAGCTCATGTAGATCACTTAAGTAAATATTGATAATAGGTGTTTCCATATGTTGTCAAAAGTGCACAGCCTTTTCACTTTTAGTCTCTAAGTTTAAAATGTACTGAATAGGGCATGGCTTTGAGCAAGTTCTCTTTGAAGCTGAGGATGTGTCTCAATAGAACAGTAGGAAAGTTATAACCTATTAGTTGAATTCATAGAGGGACAAGTTCTTTGCTAAAAGCAACTTGGGATATGTTGGGTTTTTTTTTTTTGTTGTTTTTTGTTTTTTGAACACTTTCCTTATGAAATAGTTCTCAAGGCAAGAATTGAAACAGGTAAAGACTCGTAACACAAACTGAAATAGGTCAAGCCTAGGAAGACGTATATGTGGGACGTAAATCACAGAACAGTGTATAAGACGAGTGTCACAGTGGCACTTAGTGGTAAAGAGCTGGCAGAAAGAAATGTTGAACAAGGGTTAGAATTTCAGTTAGAATGGAGAAGTGTAGTTTTAAATCTGTTATACAGCATATAGATGAGAGCTAATAATAATAATGCTTTAATAGGCTTCATCTCAAAAATCAAATAAATAATAATAATAAATAGCTAGTAAAAAGAGATCAGGAAAGAGAACTGTTGAGCAAAGGGATAAACAATGTGAGCTTTTATATTATTTTTCTAATGTCATCATCACTAGATAACAGGAGCACCTCAGGAATCAGATTGTCTGTACAGACTGGAGAGAAACAATCTTATTGTCACTTCTGAAACTCAGATAATAAGTTAAAAACTTCACCTTCCAGCACCTGTAAAAAAGAATAAAAATTAAGGAAAGTGAATCAATTTTAAGTAAGTGACATGAAATAGGATCAAGAGAATCCAGTTACTTGGAAGTCCCTGTCTGAATGCACACAGTTATTGAGTTTACTGTACAAAAATTCACTACATCTTGTTCAAATCAATCAGTCTCACAACATCAGTTGGTCAGGGATCACATACATAAATTACAATCAGTGAAAATGAATGTGACAATTCAACTCAGATCTGAGTAAAAAACAAATATTTCAGTTACTCTTTTAGATTTGGCAAAAGTATACCATATTGTTATAGACTTAAAGACAATGTGTTGGGTACTCTAAAAACATATTCTTCAGAACATAGAGTTCCAGGTCAGTTCCAATTCAGTTCTCCCAACTTCTATTTCTGAAATACAGTGTCTTTAGCAATAGGATCTTACTTCAAGTTACAGAAGGCAACCAAAAGTAATGGCAATAGCATCTATTGTCTGGGGAGTCTTTTAGGTTTCCTTGACTAACAACAAGAAGGATAGTTTTCCCATGCCTGGCCCCAGTGTTTGTTAAATTTTCTATGGCTCAGAATATAGTGTCTAAATGGTCTCAGCACGTTGTATCTGTATATGCATGTGTGTGTGTAATAGTAATAATCAAAGAAGAAGAGGTATGAGTTTGATTGAGAGTGACTGAGTCTTGAAGGGAGCTGGAGGAGCAGAGGATTGAGTGAAGATTGTGTACAATGCTAACATGAAATTCTCAAAAAATAATAAATGTAAAACAGGAAAATAATGGCTATTGAAGGAAATTTTGACGTATTTAAAATTATAGAAATGGCAGTATGAACAGAGATAAGTGTGTGCTACTTTGGGGAAACATATTAATATGTTACTTTACTAAATTATCTTCTTATAAAAGGTATATTGACTTATCTGAACAATTTTTTTTCCAGATAGGATCTCATTAGATAGCCTTGGCCACCCAGGAACCCACTATGAAGAACAGGTTGGCTTCTAACCTACAGAGATCTGCATGTTTCTTCTTAAAAATGTTTAAAGTATAGCTTTCAGAGCTAAGCATCCTGTCAGAAATACTATATTGGCAAAATTCCAAAAATGATAAAAAGCTACATAAAAATTTCAATCAAAACTGAATTTTAATTTTATAAATTATATCTTTTAATTTTATTTACCCATCAGGTTGTAAAATTTTGTTCTCATAATTTTAATAATTTTGTATCATACCTCAACAAGAAAATCAGACATTGATACCTTATTGTTATGAATATTTAATTTTAATTATCATAAAAGGGGCATATCTAGATATATAATCTTAATTCTATGTTTTACTAAAATTTTGAGAGTAACAACATAATTATTGTCATCTCACATGAATTTAAATAATTTTGTCTAATATGGACCCAAACAAGTGAGTTTTCCGTTTTATAATACAACTATTATTTGATGCACCACCCTTCAATTGGAGAAGCACTGGACAAGAATCACATATTTAAAGATTGATACACAGTGGGCCTTACATGAGACTCAAGAACACATAAACCAGAGAGAGTTATGGTCTTATGGACCATATAACTTATGAGGGGAAATTTAATCACTGAAACATGGTGGAAGGAAAATGAGTAAGAATGAAAGAAAGGTTAAAAATTTAAAATAGCCCATAACTATTTTTGAAATTTGAGATACATGTGAGCATATAATATATTTCTCTCCATTCAGAATTTCATGAATTGGAGATGCTAATCAAAGGACCTTTACTGAAGAATGTTGAAATTATGATAACTCAGAGATTCTAATGTTATAAAGGGAAGTCTGGGGCATCCAAGGTTGGGAGCTATCTGTGACCCAGCATAGATGTACAAATTAATCTGATAGGTTAGTAGAAAACATCCCTGATTTTACTACCTGAAACTGTGCATCTCAAAGGATGCTGTCAAGGAAATATGCTGCATAGAATCATGACTGGTTGGAGATACTACTTTCTAGACATCATATTTAATCATCCTAAAAGCATTTCACAGTAAGTCACATTACCTCTAGCAAATATCTGTAATGTATTTCCTTTAAGTACTTTTGATAGGAAGGTTAGCCTAGATTCTGTACTTCTTTATCATTTCTCAAGATTAGTCTTTTTGTTAGAGGAAGTATAGGGGTTAGATTTCATCTCCCTTAATCCATTTTTCCTAAAACAGAAATGAGCACATTAAGAAATAGAGATTGAAAATCTTTTTTCATTGGGTAAAATTTAATAGTATAAGGCCACAGCTCTACAGATCAAGTACAGCAGCTTCCATGGAGAATACAAGTCAAATATAAAATGATAATGAACTACCATTTTTTCAGTGAAGAACATGGCTCTGAAAATAATTATATTAATCTTTAAAATGCAATACCAGAGTTGCATATGTATGTATGCAGCTATCTAACTATATTATGTATGCATATATATATATATATATATATATATAGTATACAGTTAATTAGAAGTATATATAAATATATGTGTGTGTGTGTGTGTGTGTATGTGTGTGTATGTATGCATAGACTTACCCCCCCTTTGAACTAAGTATAAAACTTGAGAAGTGTGGATAGATATCCACTTGGTTCTTGAAAGAAAACTACAAGCAAGCAGTCATGAGAAAAAATTCAAAATTTTTTTTTATTTAAACATCTTTTTTTCATTTTACATACCATTCCCAGTTCTCCCTCCCTCCCCTCCTCCCACATGCTACTTCCCCGCATCCCACCCCCATCATAGAATCTACATTCAGTAACTGATGGGAACAGATGCAGTGATCCACAACCAAACACTGGGCTGAGCCCTAGAGAGCAGCTGAAGAGAGGGAAGAGGGATGATATGAGCAAGGAGGTGGGGGTCAAGATCATGATGGGCAAAATCCAAAATTTCAACTCCCACAATTGAAGTAGTTAAATTCTGTTTTCCGCTAGTAAGTACTGCAGTATAGATTAAAGCAATCCAGAAGAACCTCACTAATACTCGATTGAATCAGAAGAAGAAACTACAATTTCTGCTTCTACTAGCTATAATGATTTACAATATATTTATTGTAAAGGGCAACACAATGGCTCTTTAACAACATCTCTAGCAAACAAAGCAAGCCAAACCAAATTTTAGGAAGCATTCCAATAAAAGGAAGGTGAATTAAACAGAAATGTCACAAAATATCCCAACAAATATCTAAAACAGTATGTATTCTTGTGAAAAAGTGAAACTTAAGAAAAATCAAAATGCTCTGGAAATGTCTTTCTCTCTATGTATTATCTAGGAATGAATCAGACAAATCTATATAATAATGAAACAAATGCATGTATACATGTTTGTGTATGCATTGTGGAGTTTACTTTCAAATATTATAATGATAAGAAGTGTATGTTAGCTAAAATATTGTGTTATCTCTGTAATGAAATTTATACATCACTATTTAAAATCCCAACTCTATCTTTATAGGATAGTGTTCTTTTTGGCTGTGGACCAGTCCTTTCCCTCCATATTTCTTGCTGGTAATTTGAAAAGAAACTGAAGTACATAATGGAAGTGTCATATTTGATACAAGAAGTGAGATGTCTCAAATGGCTTGTGCTTTGTTCCTGTGCCTTTCAAGAAAAGGATTTCCTTTAGCACTCATAAGGCCATGTGACCCAAGGAAATAATTTGAGGAGGACTGCTCAGGGCCTCTTTTCTGTGAGTTAAGTGAGGCACATGTAGTATAGACTCCATCTGTTCCATGCAGCTTGAAAGACTGAATCACAAAAAAAACCCTTTGATCCCGAGGAGCCTCTTCCTTTCACCTATTACATAGGAGGCTTCTTTGTCTCACACACTCATGGGACTTAGTAAACACCATTGTGCACTTGCTTTCCATACAGTGACAGAATAGAAACTTTCCCAAAGAGATGAGGAGAGAGAAATCCAGGGTTAGCAGGATTTTACATTAGGATTCTGGAATAAAAGTCGAAGTTATGCAACTCCAAATGTTACATAACGCACAGTTTCTCCCACCTTCTACTTAAGATGCAGAACTTTGAAAAGAACACAACTATAATCATTGAAACAATAAAGTGCGAAAAATCCTTATAATAGTGAGTTATCTTTAGCTTTTTGATGTTTAAAGTCACAAAACAATCAAGTAACTTGAAATCTAAGGTAAATATTGCCAAGGCGACATGAAAATATAAATTCTTGCTTATAAAAAGCCAACATTGTCAACCATAGAAAAATGTTATAATAATTCAGATAAAAGCTTAGTGAATTTCTCATGCCCCAAAGGGATAAGCTGAGAGCACACACACACACACACACACACACACACACACACACACACACACACACAAACATCATGAGCATGCTTATTAGTCTGATATGAATATTCCTCTAGATAGACAAGTATTAAAATTATATTACAGACATACATACATGAAATTATTATTCTTCAATAAGCCATTGCATACTCACAGCATATATGATGTCCAGTCCAACTAGAAGAAAAATATAGAAGGGAAAATATCTATCTGCAGATCCTTGACTGCAGCATATTTACTGATTTTAGAAGTAAAAATCAATAGGATGTCCTCATTTCAAACAGCTAAGGGTAGAACATTGTTAAAGTTCTTCAGAAGAATAAAACTAATGCATGTATCTATCATTTATCATCTCTACCATCTATCTATCATATTAGTTTTTATATGTTGATAGTTACACAAAACACACACACACACACACACACACATACACACACACACACACACACACACACACACACATATATATATATATATATATATATATATATATATATATATATACATACACACACATATATATTCTTAAATGGATTCATCAAATACCTCGCAGGATCAATAGCTGACCAATCTTTCAATGGTCATGTCCAAGTTGGAGAGACAGGGAAATTTTATCTGCTCAGTACACAAACTCTAAACACCATTGCAAGAGTTTTTACAACCAAATTCTAAAGCCAAGAATTCGACAGTTTGCTGGAATGCTTCTGATGCAATTCACGTGCAACATTTGAAGATCATAAACTTGATATTAATGATGAGATCAACAGAAAAATATGTGCTTTTTATAAGAGGCAGGTACATAGTAGCTGTTTCATCCCTTTCATCTTTCATTCCTACTGGTATATTGCTAAGCCCACTTACTGAAAGGGACAAACAACATTTACTCTATTTTCTGATATTTATGTGTTGAGTTTCTGAGACAGACTCAGAAGTACAAGTTGCTACTGTTCTAGACAATTCTCAATCCTGGTAAGTGAACAGTCAAGCTAATTATCACAATATTTGCCTAAAACTTGTTTAAAAGAAGAAAATAGAAAACTAAATAAGAAAACCACATTTTAATATTTGGAAAGAGTAAGAACCAGGAAAAGAGATTACTTACACATTATAGTATTTAAAGGAAATTTAAAGCTGAAGTGGAAAAGAAATAGTCACAAAATGCATGGGGTAATTGAACCGATATCCAAAGCACAATGAACACTGGAAAAATGTGAGACTCCCTAGTGAATGAGAACCACAACCTGGCTAGAATGAATGAGCCTGAAACTGACTCCCCATCAAAGAATGTGGTCTATTACACAAAAAAACAAACACATCTGTGCTTACATAGTACGGGTTCATAGATTCCAGGCATGGACATATAGAGAGAGTCAGGACTGTGTCTCAAAATTATGCAGCTGATGAAATGAAATAGAAGGCCTATCGAGTTATGCAACTTCCAGAGATGATAGAAATGTTTTTTCAACACCCTTTAATGGCCCATATGAAGCACTGCATATGTGTGGCCATTGGGTACTTGTAATACACATAACACTAAGAGTAACTGAAAGTTATTTTATTGAGCTTTGTCTAAATAGCCCTATAAGGTTAATGACAATTATACTGGAAAGATTTGGTACTATTTTCTTATTAAAAAATTACTACTTCCCCAATTAAAGTGTCCCTGCTTAAGGCTCTGGTAATTTATGGTATCTAATTAAATTGTTCATGTTAGTTAAAGGAAAAACCAAAAATTGATTTTTATCACAGTATGATACAGAAGGTATTTGTTCTTTTTACTTTGACATTACAGTGATTACTCCTCATTCACATGAAATAAAATAAGGGTTAGCATAATATGGTGCAGAACATTATGTTCTTAACAGCAAAAAATGAAACAGTTCATTAAAAAAGAATGGCTATTCTTGTTCTCATAATATAATGGTAGTAAACACAGTCCATTCACACCTGTTGTGCAAATACACATACACAAACACACATATACCTGCTTTGAATCCTGATAATTTTCATAATTAATTTTTTTTCTAAAATATTTTCCTGAAAAGCTTTAGTCATTTTAACTTTTACTCTATTTTAAGACATGTTCTCATGTAGCAGAGTGTGACTTAGAATTCAGTCTGTAGCCAAAGATAACCTTGAGCTCCCAAAACCCTACACTCCCCTTCTGTGTTCTGAGACTTCAGATATGAACCACTGTGCCTGGTTCCCCTGAAAATATTCTACAAATCATCATTTCACTGATTTTGATCCACTCCACTTTTTCTTAAACCAATATAATTAATGCTTTTGCATTTAATAGAAACATTGCTTGTGGGTTTTTTTGCTTTTTTTTTTACATTAATATAAGGTTTTTAAGAAAAAGTGAGCATATTTAGCAAAAACAAGTGAACACTTTTCAAATCTTTATCACTTAACAGGAGATGGTTAGATTATTATATAACCTTATCTGTAAACATGCATATGTACATGTATTATTAGCTTGTTTTTGAAATATTGATTTCACTACAATATTTGATGCATACTTTGGACCTCTCCTGTGGCTTTGGTATCCCTGCTGGTATATTTTCTTTTTCTGACAGTCCTGTTTCTATGGCTACATCACATATATTCTAATGTTCTCCTTAAAATCTGTGTTCACATTGATGGAAACTTTTCAAGTTTTACCATTTATATCTACACTGCTACACATATATACACATGTGCATAAACATTAAACTGTAGGATCCTCATATGAGAGTGAATGTAGCATTTGTCTTTCCACATCTGGGAAAACTCATTTATAATAATAATTTTCAGTTTCATTCATTTTCCTGAAAATTTTATAGTTTTATTTTACAACATGTTCCTATACTTAGAATATTTTGTGGGAAAACATTTGGACGTTATAAACACTTTGAGTAAAGTTTTACTTCTGGTGAAACTGTGAGAAAATCTGTGCAGAAGATTTCAAAAAACTGGAAACAGACCTAACATTTGATCCAGCTCTACCACTCCTGGTCATATAGATGAATGATCATATAGCCTACTACAAGATCTGTAGAGATACTTACACAGCCATATTTGTTGGTGCCAGAATTCACAGCATGAAAGAAATAGGACTATCATAGGTGTCTTTAATTTTCAGGGATGTTGTATAAAAATAATTCAGAGCTTTTAAGGAAAAACAGCAAACTCTTCATGCAGGGAATTTCTTTTGTAGAAACTTCATCCTTCATCTAGCTATTAGTCATTCTTTATATAAAAGTCATGAGCATTTTGAGGAGAGAGACAAAATGTGAAAGGTTTTAATAAAATAGAAAAGCAAAACACAAAGAATATGTTTTCCTGACAGCAGGGAAATTATTTAAAATTTTATTCAATATTTGAGTTTTAATCATTGTTTTTATGTCATTTACAAGTGTTTTAAGTGTGTGTGTGTGTGTGTGTGTGTGTGTGTGTGTGTGTGTGTGTAACATAGTACTGACAAAGTTTATATACATACTAGCTATCCAAAGTTATACCCTAAACAAACACTTTCTATAGCCATAATGAATATTCTGCTGAATGTTAATCCCTTATATTACTTCTTGTACATTATTTATTACTGAATAATCCCGGTTACATTTTCAAGTATAAGCAACACATCTTTTTAATTATACCTTAGAGTCCTTAATAATATGAAATGTCTTTCTCATTTCTCATTTTCTCAGACACTTAGAATGCTAGCAGAGTCTTCTACTCTACTTATACCTTTTAAAGAGCAAATTTTTAGGGAAGAATGATTTAAATTCAATCTCAGAAATGCCTTTGAAGACATTCTTACTCTGTATCTGTCTTCAACATAAACAATCTTTTTTGTTTAGATAAGCATATGAGCCTGTATACATAAGTTGTTACACAAACAAACAGAACATTTCAGCATTACAGTGCTCTTTTCTGAAGAAAAACATGATGTCCAATCTGTAAGCCTAGACAGGCCTTGCATAGTCTCATCATGTACTTTCCCCATCTGACCCACTTCCACTATTTTTTCATCTATGAATAGCTTCCCACATGTCATTAATCAAATACAGAAAAATATTATTCAGAATATTAAATAACATAAATAGCACAAATAAGCTTGTCAAAATATAGCACTAAATAACCAAAAAATTCCAACCACAAATGTAGCATGTATAAAAATCAAAGAGAAAATGGAAATTATAAACAGTTATAGGAGAATATATATCAAAAGTTTCAGAAATTCATGATGGTTTCATAGTACATAATAATAAGTTATTCTTTTATCAAAATGAATAAACTAAATCTTGATGAAATAAAGTTATTTAGAAACTGTAATTAAAATGCAAGTCTCCCTTAAAGTTTGGCCATAAGTTACTACACCAAGTGCAAGAACTGAATAAGTGAATGTAAAATTTAACCCTGTAATATTTAAAATATAAATAGAACATATCTCTTCCTTTAAGATTAACTAAAAGAATTTGGAGTTGATATTTAGAATCTCTAAAAACTTAGCACAGGCATGTGTTTCCATTCCTTCTGTCTGGCCAAGAGGAAAGCAGTGGTATCTTATAGATGTAGATCAATAATTGCACCTGAAAACAGAGAAGAGTCCTCTGCAAACGTGGTGTGGAAATGGACACTTCTGTAAATTTGCAGATGCCCCAGTGCACCTGTATCGGTGTGATCACATTCTTCTTTAACCAGGCTTTGCATTACTCATCCTCCCCAGTGAGGGGTCTAGTTCCAGCCTTTATCCTCATTTATTCACAGCGTCACCAAACCATTAATTAGTCCTATTCATGATTACCAGCAAAATCATTCCTCTCATCACACATTTTAAAATTAAGTTTCAATCTTAAATGTATTTAACATAACCTGCTGCCTGTGTGTTCATTTTGACCTTTGACATAGGTAGTCTGAAACACAGTTAGACCCTGTCTTTTTAGGCTTACTAAAACCTTCCTTTCCCTGTGTGATTACATTTAATATAACCTGTATGTCTTTCATACCACTGACTGCTAAATAAAATCAAACTAAATGATCAACATAAACCTATGTTTAAAAAACAAAACAACAATAACAACAACAAAAAAAACGCTTCTGGGCTTCTTGGTTTTTCTTTCTTTTTCATTTATTTTTTCTTCTTTCTTTTATTCTTCTCCCATACATTACATCCTGACTACAGTTTCCCCTCCCCCAATCTTCCCAACCCCTCACCTCCTCTTTCCCTTAGATCTACTCCTCCTCTATTTCCATTAAAAAAAAAAAAAAGCAGGCCTCCCAGGGATATCAACAGAACACAGCATAATAAGTTACATTAATACGAGGTACATACCCTCATATCAAGACTGGATGAGGAAACCCAGTAGGAGGAGAAGGGTCCCAAAAACAGGTAAGAGAATCAGAGACACACCCTACTCCCACACTTAGGAGTTGCACAAGAACACCCAGCTGTACAACCATAATGTATATGCAGAGGACTTAATTTCAGTTCAAACCCATACAGGGTCCATGATTGTCAGTTCAGTCTCTGTGAGCCCCTATGATCCTTGCTTATGTGTGGGCTGTGCTCTCCTGGTATCCTCAACTCCTCTGGTCCCTGCAATCTACCCATCTTCTGCAGGGTTCCTCTGACTCTGCCTAGTGTTTCGCTGTGGGTCTCTGCATCTGTTCCCACCAGTTGCTGGATGAAGCCTCTCTGATGACAATTGGTATGACACTGATCTATGAGTATAGCAGAATATTATTAGTAACCATTTCATTGAACTTTTTTTCTTAAACTAGCCTGGGCATGGGCTCTGAATGATAGCCTAAGCAGTAGTGCTCATATGTTACTGAATAAAGCATTATCCCACAGAGAAACTCCCTTAGTATTTCCCCACCCACACTGAATGGACACCCCACTCTATGATTTCCAGACTTCCCACTGACACCCTGTCCAGTATTACTATTTTCCCTTATGAACTATGAGTGTTAAAATGATGCTTTGAATATTCTGTGTGCTTTGTTGTCCTCCCCCTCTGTCTCACATGACCCAGGAAACCAAGCCTAACACTTCCTCATCAGGTTATCCTAGAGAGTGGTTACTTTAGTAGGGATAAATTGACACAGGTCATAGGAAAGCTGAACGGGAATCTGACAGTCAACAGAAACTTCCCTTACAGAAACGCCTGCTAGTAGTGTAGATACCTAGCAATTAGGACATTAACCAGCATGAAGACTTATTCTGTGGAAGATGTACTATAACCATCCATGTCCTTGGTGTCCCTTAAAGATAGGAAAAGAATTACAATGTCTGTCCAGTATATATATTTGTATATATATATATATATATATATGTATATATATATATATATATTCTAATTAAAAGCACTTCCAATATCTTGTGTAGTGTACCCTTTTTTAACTTTTCAGAAATTTAAGTAAATATGTTTATATTTATACATATATAATTTCACTTTAGGTAGTAACATAATTTCACTTTAAGTAGTAACTTTAAGTTACCTTACCTAAGATGAATATCGTAACCTTAAGGCATACATGTTTACTTTAGAACCTAAAACAAATATAATAGCTTATAAATAATTCCAATATTTACAAAACTACTTAAAATTATGTAAAACATATAAAAACTATTTGTGACTTAAAATTTTGTGATTAGAAGGCATGATGATCACAAGTTTCCAAGTAGTTATTTGATTCATCTGTTAAAATTCATGCTTACTGCAGAGGCACAATCACACAAATTCCAAACATTTTAATTGTTCTGAAAATCTCTTGACTGAGTAGCTACATTATAGACAGAACAGAGGAACATACCAGCGTGGATGAAAATATTCTTGAGACGAGTGTAGACATTTAAATGCAGAGACCTCTACAAGAGTTTGCAGTATGGGGGAGTTTACTCTGGCTGAAACAAACATTTTCCATAATATAATAATAATGTTAAAAGATGGTAGAAGTATTTTGTTTCAGTGAAGTTGCTTGAGTTTCAGCCCAAAGACAATGAGCCACAAAACTTCTTCAAGACATACTAAATTGGGATTGAAACTCATACCTACACAATGACAGGTAAAAGATCCTAAACTCAAGCCTCATGAAGCAAACTTATGTAGAATATTTTTTTTATCAAGGATGAGAGATAGCTCAACTGTTAAAATGCTTGCCCCAGAAGTGTGAGGATAGTACTTTGGTCCCCAAATTCTAAGAAAATGCTTTGTGGGAATGGCATTCCAGCTCAAAACTGTTAGACAGAGATCTATAGCTTCAGCCTCAAAGATTATAGATAAGATCTCTAGATCCAGCTGGCTGGTGAGACTAGCCCCATTAGTGAGCCTTGGGTACAATTGAGAGAGCCTGTGTGTTGGTTTGAATTAGATATTCTCCATATTCTTGGGAATTGAAGAACTAGGTCTCCAGTTGGTGGCTCTTTGGGAAGGATTAGGAGATGTGGCCTTGCTGTAGGAAGTATGCCATTGAGGGTCAGGATTTTAGGTTTCATAGTTGTGGTTTCCAATGACTCTGTCTGTTTCCTGAGGTCTCAGCTCTTCTTGCCACTGTTCTTTTTCTGGACCACTATGTATCCTAGCCCTCTGGAACAATAAGCCCCAAATATACATTTTTTTCTATAAGTTGCCTTGGTCATAGTGCTTTATCATAGCAATAGAAAATTAACCGATACCCCCTGGCTCAAAAAATAAGGTAGAAGAGCTATAGAGGATGGATTTTCAACATCAGTCTTGGGCACTCACTAGAGCACACACAATATGCAAACATACATGTGAATCTGCATATGCACATCAAGTACACACACACATAAAAACAGAGAAAGACAAAATGAAAAAAAAATGCTTTATATGTCTGAATGTCCTGAATAAAATATTTTACAGGAGTTGTTATTTTATTATTTTTCCTGGAAAAATATCATAAATGCATATAACACATTTTGATTACACCTACATCTCCATCTTCTTTTGTTCTCTTCTCCCTCTTGTGAACTCCTCCCACAATTTTTTTTTGTTCTAAGAAAATGTTTACAGGGAAGCTGGGCATAACTCCTTTAATTCAGCTGAGGTAATAACGACTCTCTCCAGTTTACCAGCTACATCAACACATGCTTTCCAGTCTCTTAGATGTTCTTGGGAATCACATGCTTAGTCTGAAACACTATTTACACAGGTTTGATAGTTGATACTCATCCTGAGCATGTTTACCACATCCATACCACTCTACAACTCCAGCTCTAAAACAAATTCACAGTAGCATGCTTCCACCCCTCTCAGACTCATACCAAAAATATATGCAATGAAAGTGTTTGCTTCAGTAACTCAGTTTCAACTTAGGATAAACCCTGAAAATAATGTGTAAAATTAAGTGATTTTATATTCTAAATCTCCATCTAAGAAAATAAGCAAACATGCATAATGGTCACCAAGATGGCTTTTGATTTACATTATCACGATGAATGTGAAGAAACTCCCAATATAAGCCACAAGCAGCAAATTAACCCCACAGGAATCCTCTACCACCTTTAGCACAGCTGATTAAAAGCAAACATGGATCAAACCAAACCACACACAATTTGGTGGTGATGGAGATTGGGTTTCAGACTCCTGTTGCTGTGTCACCTTTGAGCTCACCTTGACGTTTGCTTTCCATTCTTAATGTTAAGTCATATAGAAAAGAATAAAACTTTTCTATGTATGTCTTTAGTAGCTATCAAATATCTATATGAAGCATTAAACTCTTGAAGCAAGCATTCATGCTCCAGAAATTAATATTTCCCTTTAACATGATTATTGCTTTTGGCAAACATTACAAAGTGTTTAGAACAAATACATTAATAAGTTAGGGATTGAATTTATATGTCTATGTTTAGGCAGAAATATGTTTCCTTTATGGCGATTATGCTTATTAAATGGTAATGCAAAAAAAACTATTACAAAGTAAAATGGAGATTCTGACATTGTAAGTTTTTTGGAAGACCTAGACTAATAAATTATATGAAATAATTTCAAACTTTGCCTCCGTATTGATTTCACATGGCAATCAAAAATAAGTTATCTCTCATATATAGCCAGATTGATGAAAAATTGTTATCTTATAAATGACATTATAAAAGTATATCTTTAAAAAGTACAAAGTAAATTTTAGGGTGAAGTAAAGAAAATTGTGTTTAATTTCTTTGTTACCAATAAAGTATTTACAATACTAGTAACAATTTGACAACGACAAAGAGACCAGTGAAACTGTTTTGGGACATTTTCTAGGCTTCAAGATAATGTTTTTTATCTTGAAAAACTGCTTATCTTCACAAACTACAGCTACTCATCTTACCATCATTATATTCAACAGAACAATATCAAGATGAATCAGTGTTTCATAACACAAGATAATTGAAGACCTTTCAGAACAAAAGGTCTGGCTAGGAAATAACATGTTCTCACAGAAAACAAAACAACTCATCAGATGGGAAGACATCCCAGTACAATTACTGTACAATCTCTACCTGTCTGACTGAATAATCATGTTAGTGATAATCAAAAGTGTTATTATCCCTCATGGGTTAATGATTATATTATGGCTAGGAAGTTAAAGCAGATGAAAAGAGATTAGGAGTTTGTATTACAAGCAATTAATTGAAACAAGTTTCCTTATTGATATTACAACATCAAAACAATTTGTTTGGAATCAAATTACTGGCTACACTTAGTGAATGCCCAGGCTACCAACTAACTGTCATTTATTCCTTCAGCTGGCTGTGATTCGTTTCTCCCCAGCACTGGCAGGACACTGCCTTTGTGTCTGATTAACTTCAAATGCTTTTATTTCTATTCATGACAACTTTATATACTCCCTTCAATACAGTTAGATGGTTCCAATAAGCTGGGGACATCACTCAGTGATAGACACACATGTGCAAGATCCTGGATAAGATCCTCAGAACTGGACAAAAGAAAGGTTATTTTAATATAAAGAAATATAATTTTCTGAGAACTAGATTCTAGGACAAAGCATTATTGGCCATTTTTATTAAAACATAATAAATTAAAGAAAATGAATCAATAATACAATATCACATTTTGAAGGTCAGCAATATCATCCTAAAGGGAAAGTACTTAATTCATCCTAAATTAGATTCACCCTGGGTAACGTCCCTTTGTTACTCTAATTTGTTTTTCTTGGAGCAAATAATAGTTTGATTATCATCAACTATTGTCTCACAAGAAGATGAACTAAATTCTAGGATACATCCCATTTATACTTCTTTTCAAAAAAGAACAAATGCAGTGTTTATTGAAATTTATTTCAACTGTGAATATGAATAGAAAGAAGACTATGGAGGGAGGGAGGGAGGGGTCTAATGAGAGGGCTGGGCAGGTGAGAGAGACAAAAGAGGAGGAAAGACTAAGTACTTCATATTTTCTCTCTTGTAAAATCTAGATTTAAATATATACATTGTGACAAGAAAGCAGAGAAGGGTCTGTTTAGAAGCAGGAAGAAACCAATGACCATGGTGTGCACAGAGGGTAGCAGAAAGCAAATACAAGCAACATACAATAAAGTATATGAATGAAAATGCCATCATCAGTTCTACTGTATTCTATGCTAATTACAATAATAAAAGTGTACTATGATAAAAAGTAAAAACAAATAGATTTTTGTGTAAATGGACCATTCAAATAGTGGATTTTAATGCCATGTGTGAGACACTCATCAGGCTGATTCTCTGCTCTGTCTTGCTTTAGATATCAACCAAGGGAAATTAAGTGGGAAGATATATTTTTGTCAACAGCATTCTCATATTTAATCAAAAGAGAAAGAGTTATTGTCAGAATTATAGTTTTCCAAATAGTAAATAAACTACAAAATTTGGGGACAAAGAAAAGGAATCTGACAGGGTCAGTTGAGTCTATGGCTCTGAAAATGAAACTATTCTCCACATATAATTGTGACTGAATTTTCACCATGCCAGTACCTAGTAAGCTATGTGTTACTTAATGCTAAATTCATATATTTTGAGAACTTTATAGAACAATCAGCAGGCAATATCACTTCCTGATCTTCTAGAGGACCAGGGTTCAATTCCTAGCACCCACATTGGGTGGCTTACGACCACCTTAAACTCCTCAAGAGGATCCAGTATCTTCTCTTGGACTCCAAATACAAAATACTCATGTATAGACACACATGTGCAGATTAAAATAGTTAATAATAGTAAGTAATATTTATAAACACACCTTAGCATTATAGCTTATATATTAAAGCATATAATATTTTGTGATGATTTTAGTATTTAAAATGCAGTACTTGGTTAAAGGATATTTGGGGATTAAACACATAAACGTAACATTTTTATATACATGAATATGAAGAAAAATGGAAACGGATAGATATTATTGGCAATGTTTTTATATGTAATGCACAGAGCCAACTGTGATGCTCACATATTACAACTCAGAAAGTGTATTAGACCTTTCTGACAAGATGCTACAGTCCTAAACACATGGGCAGCGAGCCTTTGAAAATTCTGTGTGGTAGTCAGTTGGAAAGGCTTACCTCATTCTGTTGATTTTTTGCAGTCTAAATGCAGGCTACTTTGAACATAGCCTTAGGTACTGAAATGAGGAGAGACATTGTCTGCGTTTCATGCTGTGTTTGGGAAAAGGTGGTTAATATTTTCCCGCAGCACTGAAGGTCTGCAGCCCAATGTCTTTGACACAGAGACTGCCGAGGCTGTGGGAAGTGATGCTGAGAATTACTTTTCCCGTTTCCCTCTGTGAACTGTGTGAAGAATGTGTCTAAAAGGATAAGATGATTTAGCTTGGAAATAGGGTAAAGATTACATTTCTTACTTTTTTTTTCTCTTCTTCACTGATTAAAACCCATCTTCTACCTTCAAGGCAACAACTTGTCTTTGAGATTAAATTTTTTATTTTCTCTGGGGAAATACACACATAACTTGATCTTTATTTAGCAGCAATCTCTAAAGTGCAGCACATGTACCCAATTGCAATAACTGCATAGCAGCTAAGTGCCCTTGGAACCTGCAGAGAATATTACACACTGATATTGGAGTAGCTAGCTTCTTATGATCTCCATTCATTGCTTCATTCACTATGTCGGTAAAGCTTTAGAACTTTCATTCAGCAAGAACCTACTGATAGTCAGAAATAGAGGTTTGGGCAAAAGAATGTCAACAACATAGTTCGTGTCTTCTAGGAGAGTGGTTTCAGGGGAAAGCAAATGTGCACTAATAACCATAGTATAGTTTATAATTGGAATGTCAAGAGAATGGAAACATAAGTTTCTCAGGTTTCTTGACCCTTGTATCCACTTGTTCCTAGACTATGTATCTTTTGGACATAATGCATAAATGCATGTGTGTGTGTATGTGTGTGTGTGTGTGTGTGTGTGTGTGTGTGTGTGTGTGTGATGTATGAATGCACATGTACGTGTACATACAGAAAGTAAGAAATAGACTTAAAAAGGAGAGAGAAAAAATGTCTTTATTTTGTTGACTGAATTCACAGGATAGTATACCAGACTTTCTCTTCTGGGCCACCAACCTGTTTCTTTCACTGTCTGTCTGTCCGTCTGATGGCTGCCTGATTTCCAGCCCTGTCATGTCCCTCTTTTTCTCCTTCATTGTCATCTCTCATTCTTCTTTTCTCCTTTCTCCCAAGCCTAGATTACTTCTCCTCCTATTTATTCTTTCTGCCTGCCAACCTTGCCTATCCTTTCTCTTGCCCAACTATTGGTCATTCAGCTTTTTATTAGACCAATCAGATGCCTTAGACAGGCAAGGTGAAACAACAGAAACACATCTTTACATAATTAAACACACATCCTTACACTGTTAAGAAATGCAGCATAAAGAAATGTAGCACATCTTTACAGAGTTAAAGTAATTCCCACAACAGGTAGAGTCAGACTGACAGAGCTTGTAGTTCTCAGATATCTGTGAGGGCAGTAGCCAAATAAAGGCCAAGACTCACACTGGCCAGAAAGGTCCCTACATATTTTTGCTTTTAAAAATTTGCAAATTGTATATTGTGTTTAATATTTCAATACAGTGATCATGAGGAAATAAATATAGAAAATGTGAACACATCATTGAACAACTTGGGAGCTGTACTTACAGAACTACATTCAAGGCATGTCCTGCATCATCAAGGCAGATGCGAGAACAGATACACAGGATCAGAGTTCCTATGTCTTAGGGAAGAGGAAGGGAAGGGACTGATGGGAGGAAGACTAGCAGAAAAGTGAGGGAAGAAAGGAGGGAGGGAGGAGATGATGAGAGAGAATCTGAACCTTCTCATTACAGGCAAATGGAAGTTTTCACATTTCTAGTAAAAAAAAAAAACAAATACGTCACTCAAAACACCATTTTAAATGTTGGTGGCTATTGCCAGCCCTGGTGATGCATATAACAGAATTATCTCTTCTGGGGCTAAAGAAGTTAAAAAAGTTTAACCAGGCTGTGGTGTTTCAAGCAAAGCAATTCAGCCCAGCACACAAAGTGAGAGGAAGCCTGGTCACCAGTGCAGTACCAGATCCTTCTGCCTACACATATCCCATGACATTTCCAGTCCTCATACACACACACACACACAAAAAATAAAAAATAAAATAATAATAATAATAATAATAATAATAATAATAATAATAATAATGGCTTCTTTTAAATTCTGCTGCTTTAAACTGCTTTGGCTCCAGTGTACTTACCTGTATTCATTCTGTTTCTGATCCAGATGGTTTGACTTCTGTATATGAAGAAAAATAATACATAGACAAAGGCTAGGATAAAATACTTTTTAAAAAGTCAATTCAGAAATACTGTCTTCCATTCTGTTGGAAAGTGAGTCATGTAAGTTCTCTGGGATAGCACTTCTTTAACAAAATTATTTTTGTCATCAAATCAAGGGCAATAAGGTACTATTGCATGCTCTTACAGCTATCAGTCTATTTATTAATAGGAACAAATTCAGAATATTTGCACCTCTTTTAATATTTCTGAACATACTGAAGTTATGGGATATTAACCTAATAAGTGAAAGATGATGTTAAACAAAGATAGTTGAAAACAAAAAAATATGAATGTAAACTATTCTTAGGTCTGTCTTAATACATTGCCCAAATGTCTAATTTTTTATTCACAATATATATCTATAGAGTGTGTAATTCTGTGGTTTATTTTATTCTATTTTTTTCAGGACAGAGATTCTCTGTGTAAGATCTCTGGCTGTCCTGAGACTAGCTTTTTGATCAAGCTGGCCTCAAGCACACAGAGATCAGCTTGCCTCTGTCTCCAGAGTACTGTGATTCAAAGGCATGTGAAACGACATCTAGGTATCTTTAAAAGTTAATAAAAAAGAAAAATAAGGCAGAGGTTCTATGATGACTTACAATGTCTTACAAATTCTTCTCACCACAGCATTCCGTCTTACTGTATTTTGACTTCCTGTTTTGATTGTACTTTGTGCAAAACTCATAGTTTTGTTTTAGATTTATGTATTTTGTGTGTATGGGTGCATTACCTGAATATAAGAATGCATAATATAGGCAGCATGAGTTTGCCTTGTGCCCATGACCTTCAGAAGACACGATTAAATCCCCTGGAACTGGAGTTGTGAATGGGTGTGAGCCACCATGCAGGTCCTGGAAACCACACCTTGTGTTCTACAAGAGCAACAAACACTCTTAACTGCTAAGCCATATCACCAGAACCCTGCAATAGTTATTTTAAAGTAGAGGAAAATGATTAAATTACCTGGAGACTCTCCTAGTAAGAAAAAATCTGATACACAAGAAAGAATTATGGAATTATAACAAATTTGTGGTATTAATCTTATAATTTTCAGCATATTTTGACATGTGAAGTGTATTTTATATAGCTTATACATTCTAAAAATTACATGACAAATAACAAAAATTAAGATGTTCCTAGACAATTGATGGTGTCAAAAAAGTAGGCCTTTTCATTTCATCAGAATCTTAGAAACACTTAAAAACGAAATAAGGAAATATTTAACTATCCAGGTGTAGTTAATGATTCTATAAGCCATACATATTGTAAAATCCTTGCTCCATTCCAGTGTATTCTTCAAGTGTTGATGTACAAGGACTGGACACATGAGTCACTGAAAGCACTGAGCTACCAGATTAGTTTTGCATATATTTTTTTAATTTTTAATAGTTATTTTTAACTAATTTCCAAGATGTACTTGCTATATACAATTACTATTAGCTATTCTTTCTATATAAAGTAAGATATTCATTAACATTCATAAGTTTTTTGCCTGTTGTGTTTGGTTTTATTCTAGGTCTCCAGGCTACACAGCTTCTAGTTCTGATCATCCAGGCAGGGCCAGGGGTGGCCTCCCTCTCGTGATGTGGGTCTCAAGTTGGACCAGTCATTGGTTGGCCACTCCTACGAGTTCTGTGCCACCATTGCCCCAGCACATCTTGCAGGCAGGACAGATTGTGGGTCGAAGGTTTTGTAGGTGTCAGGGTTGACGACCCAGTCCCACTGCTGGGAGCCTTGCCTGGTTACAGAAGACAGCCAGTTCTGCAGGACTGCAGGAGTCAGACGCACCACGGACACCAGGAGAACTTGACCCACTGAATCAACCAGGCAGGGCTCACAGGGGATCAGAGACTGAAGTGCCAATCACAGGCCAGTCTGCAGCTGACCTAAGTCACCTGAATGCATACTGTGGTTGTGTAGCTTGGTGTTCTTGTGGGACTCCTAACATTGAGAGTCGTGGTGTCTCTGACTCTTTTGCCTGCTCTTGGGACCCTTTTCCCTCCACTGGGATGGCTTGTCCAGCCTTAATATGAGGGTTTGTGCCTAGTCTTATTTGCTATACCATGTTTGGTTGATATACCTGGGAGGCCTGCTTTTTCTCTTAAGGGAAACAGAGGAGGGGTGGATCTGTGGGAGAGGAGAGATGGGGGCAGTGTTTGGGAGAGTGAAGGGAGAAGAAACTGTGGTTGGGATATAATGTATAAGAGAAGAATTTTTAAAAATTCACAATCTTTTCCTAGTAAGTTCTTTGCTATTAAATATTTTTTTTTTTTTTTTGGTTTTTCGAGACAGGGTTTCTCTGTGTAGCTTTGCGCCTTTCCTGGAACTCGCTTTGGAGACCAGGCTGGCCTCGAACTCACAGAGATCCACCTGGCTCTGCCTCCCAAGTGCTGGGATTAAAGGCGTGCGCCACCACCGCCCGGCGAAATATTTTAAGTATGAAACTTGAAGCATATTTAACTAATATTTAATTCATGTTCTCTTAAAGTCATTTGATGGTTTGTCCATCTAAAAAATAATTACTAATAAAGAAGAATGTATCCTAATAGTAACTACTAGCTTCCTATACTAGCAAAATAAATTAATAGGTAACATTTTGACAATAGGAGAAGTCATCTGGCACATAATTTCATCTAAGTACAGAGATGTATAAATATGGATGAAGATTGTAAATTTTTAAATTCTAAAATTGTTTTTTCATGTTGAAATAGCTCAAATGACCTACAGAATTCAGTTCAAGGTTCATCTGTTTACTCAATCCATTGCCTGAGGGAGTGTTGGAGGAGAGAATTTATTTAAGAAGAAATTAGATAATCACTGGGGGAGTTGATTGAATGCTGACAAACTGTCAGCAAGTTGCTTCTTTAATTTATGGTTTTAATCATAGAAAGTTGGACAGAGTCAGGGAATGTGCACATACTTTAACCAGTATGCCAAGGTTCACAGGGATTAACATTACACTTTGATCGAGTAAAATATTAATATTACATTTAATGTTTCACTCATTTATTAGTTAAATGATTATTCACCATCTGCTCTGTGCAAAGATTTCAATGAAGTCCTTCTAGAGGAAATGCTGTCTTTGATAGTTATATGAAATCCATTATGAGTTGGCCAAATAAAATCAGCTAGGAAAGGTGATGTCACAGGGCATGTTAAGTGGGAATTTCATTAAAGAAAATAGAGATTTGGGAGAGTAATTATAGGACACATTCTAATATAAATTTGGACAGCATGTAGATGGTTAATTACTCAACCAAGCACACATAGAATTTCAGCTGTATTAAGAAAACTGTAATGTATAGTACATCAAGTGTTTTTTAATCATGGAGTTTATGTGCAGAATAGCATCCAAGTACTGAGAGAAGACATTCTACAAAAAAGCTAATTAGAAGCCAGAAAGTAGTGATATTGCTACTGTAAAACAAACAGAACTACTGTGTGCCTGAGCAACTAGGCAAAATTAATAGAGGCAGCACATCTAATAGCTGAATATGTGTATCTGACATGAAACTGTAGTTAGTGTGAATGAAAAGGCAACTGGCTGAAATCAAGGACGATAGCAGTTCTGATGTTCTGTAAAATAGTAATACTATACTGAGAATTATAAATCACTCCCAACGAATTGCTCATTATAATTTGTAGATTCAGTTTGAACAGAACTTTTTGCTCATCTGTAGGTCATTCTTTGAAAGTGCCGTAATGTAATTTATAAATTGCATATATATCATGTTCTGTATTCAGTTTATAAGTTGATACTGGGATAATAGTGTCATCATAATTTGCCACAAGAGCTCCCATTCTTCCATGAGTTTACATAGTCACAGCACATACTATTTGAGGAATGTTTCTGTACGGGAAGATAAACAAAGGAATGGGTATATGCGAGGATACTTATAGTAAGGGGGATCACTAACATGGCTTGTATGAAGGAAGCTATGACAGTCTGAAAGCTGTCTGCATAATGAATGACCTGGTAGCTGGCCTGTATAAAAACCTGGAAGTTCCAAACAAGAGAGGACAGTGGTCCTGTCCCACTACAAAGCTGAAGGCTTGGAAGGGTTCTGGAAAATCCATAGTCTGAGTTTAAATGAAAACTTGACAGTGCTGGAGTCTGATTTTCACAGATAGTAACAGTAGAGATAGGCACTAACTCAGAACACAGGCATTAGCTTGCTATTCTGTTTCTAACTTGTTCCATTAAGGTCCCTAGTCTTTTAGATTCTGATACCTACAAATAGATATATCTCCCCCTTAGTGACTGTCCCACAGGCCAGCGGTCCTCAAAGTGGCCTCGCAGATGAATGCTGTTTACTTTATTAGTGTCTTGGACATTCTTCAATTCAACTGACAGTATTAATCATCAAAGGATCTTTAGGCTCTTTTTAAAAATCTTTTATTTATTTATTTATCTATCTATCTATCTATCTGTCTGTCTGTCTGTCTATCTATCTATCTATCTATCTATCTATCTATCTATTTATCTATCTATCTATTTATTTATTTATTTATTTATTGGTTTTTCGAGACAGGGTTTCTCTGTGTAGCTTTGCGCCTTTCCTGGAACTCACTTTGTAGACTAGGCTGGCCTCGAACTCACAGAGATCTGCCTAGCTCTGCCTCCCAAGTGCTGGGATTAAAAGCGTGCGACACCACCGCCCGGCTTTTAGGCTTTTTTTAAAAAAGATTTAATCTTTAATAACATTTTAAATGGATTCATTTTGGGAGCGTTTTGTATGTCCCTATTTTATTCTTTAGAACTTTAGGATTAACTATATACAAAATTTTGGCATTTCTTTTTTCTTTTCCTTTTTTTTTTCTGACACATTTCACTGAGTAAATATTGGTATAAAGTGCTAGGCCACAGGGATAAGAAAGAACCTCTTTCTGGTTTCTGATCTCAGGAATAAAGCAGTCAGTATATTTGCTACTATCAGTCACTAGTCTTAACTGCGGGGTCTTCCACAGGAATCCCATCATGTAGGAAGGATGCTCTCTGCTTCTAACTTGCTAAGAGTTTGGTGGCCTAGGACTTCGCTGATGACTGGTCATGAGTGGGTGTTAACTTATCAAAAGCTTTCTTTGCACTTACCGAAATGTTGTTCTGAGTTTTCTTCTACTAAATTAGTATATAACCCAAACTACTTTCAAATGTTACACCAAAGTTACATTGAACTCCATGCAGATTCCCTTGTATTTGTAGTGGGAATAATTGTGTTAACTTGTTAGGGTCTTTGAGGTGACATTCATGAGGAATTGGACCAATAAAGGTATTTTTTGAAGCACATTTATCAGAGTGTAATATTAAAATAATTCTGACACCCTACAGAAAATTGCCTGGGAATGTTTGGACTTTATTACTAAAACTGCTTTGGTAATTCTATGTTATTTATTGTTCAAGTATTTAATGGACTGAGCCCTTGAGCTGTCTGTGATTTCCTTCTGGGAAGATTTTTAATGATTATTCAATTTCTAAATGAATTACATAATCTAATTTTGCTTTCTATTTCTTCTTGAACTTTTTTGCCAATATGTTTCCTTGTGAAATTCGTTTTAATTTTATCATGATAACTTGAATATTTTTCTACTCCAATCTAACTGAAAGTTTGTCATCTTCGTTAATCTTTTCAGAGACCAACTCTTATTCTTCTAAATTCCGTCTTCTCTTTTCTGTTTGATTATAGCTGTAATCGTTATTGTTGCTTTGTTTCGTGTGCTGTGTGATAATTTTTCTTTTTGTTTGTTTCTATCTTGTTTCATAAGCTATAAACCTAAACTGGTGCTTTAAGATTCTCCTTTATATAGAAGAATTACATTTTATGGAGTTATTTTAGATATTAAAACTGTAATCATGGCATAAATGTGGCTGTGTTACATTTACTTGTTTTTATTCAGTGCAAAGTGTTTTCTAATTTCCCCTGTGATTTTTCTTTGCCATGGGTTATTCAGGACTGTTTTGTGTAACTTCCTCAGATACATTCAGTTGTTAAATTCAAATTCAATTTCTTTGTTATCAGAAAAATACTCTGTACGGTTTAATTTTAAATAGTTTCAGATACATTGAGCCTGGTTTCATGGTCTTGTATATGATTTATATAACCCCTTTGAATGATTGAAAAAATGCATATGCTAGCTGATAAGTGACATGTGCTACAAGCGAAAGTTCACTCCATCAACAGTGTTTCTTTAATTTGTGTAGTTTATCATATTTCTAGTCATTTTACTAATACTATTTCCTTCAGCTGGCTTTCCATTTTGACAATTTTATTTCATGTAGTTTGAAGTTTACTGGGTTTCTAAAGTTTATATGTAAATTTCTAGTGAATTAACCATTTAATGTTTTAAAATATCATTTCCTCCTAGGATTACTATACTTTAATTTATATTTATATTATCCTTATTTACTAATATGACATCCACATTGACTGACCATGAAAATTCAGTATGTTAGTATTTTTTTTAATTTAGTTCAGGATTTTCATGGAGAGAGCATATAGTTGGATCTTGAGCTCTGTATGTATGTTTTTAAAAATGATACATCTGCAGGTAAATGATAAGTGTGCTGATGGGACCACCTCACTTATTTTTTCCCTTGGCATAACAAATGATACTTTCTGTGTAGACACAATTTAATAATATATTTGTCTTGCAATTATTTACTAAGTCATAACTTATCAGCATTGTGCTAGTAATAATATCCTGAAAAAAAAAAAGAATAGAATAGGGTTCCACTTACAGAATTGTTTTATATTGGTTATAAGCTTTTCAAATGTTTTAGATTTAACAACAGAAGGATTGTTTAAGAATGTTTTATATATATATATATATATATATATATATATATACATATATATATTTAACTAAGTTACAGAGAATCTCTGAAGGGAATGCAAGTCTATATTGCTTACATTAAAGAAGGAGTCAATGCTGCACGGCCAGGTGACCAAACCTTCATTAAAAGAACCACTTCCCTTTGAGTCTTTTTATCATTCTGTTTATAATGCTTGCATCATAAGACTCAGTTTTTATAGTACCTAGGATTACATCCTGTACAGAAAAAATGAGCAAACTCTAATTTGAAATATTTTTGAAGTGATAAACAGCAATACATATATAAATGAATGTGAAGTAACAATGCTAACTTCATAAAATGTAGGGAGCAAGGTGAAATAACACAGTGAGAATTAAAAACAGAAACATGAAGAATAAATGACCAAGGAGGTTAATGTACATCATTGTTTCTATCAGTAACTAGCTTGTAACCTAGGAAGCAATGAAATAACATAGCTTCTGCTGGCCTGTCAAATCTAATGAAATTCGATAATCTATGCAAATTCATCTATTATTTGGCTTCTGGAAAAAATAGGACAAGGACTTTTGTGATCACAAGAGAATGCCTATGGTGCTCTAAATAGGTCTACATCAAACTGCACCAAGTTAACAACACTTGCTGAGAGTATTGACTGAGTCTCATAAGCATGTCTACAGAGTTGGTTATCTCTGCCGAGCTTCACGGCACTTTACCTTATGAATGTTCAACACTGCCTTTTACCAAAAACTTAAGAGTAATATCTGCACAGACATCTGGAACCTACACTTTCTTCTTTCAAGATTCTGCTACTATTGAAGACTGCTTTAAAATTCTCCTTCAGCAGCTCATGATTCCATGAGCTAGATGGAGTATGATGCTTACCCTGGATATTGCTGTTTTATTCGTTATTGTGGGCTTCTGATATCTGCAACTGCCTAGCAAAATTTGTTTCACATATTTGATCTAGTTTTTTCATTTGTTCATGGTGAGTGATTACATCACACATCAAGAACATCAGTACATTATAGGCTCCAACTAGTAAACATAAATATCTATAATACATTTAACTTCTCGAATTTAATTTGCCCAGACACGGCACACAGAGATGGGGATACTTTCAGAATGATAGATTTGAAGAAATGGGGTCATTTTGACCTTTTGGCACATTTGTATCTCAAGAAAATTATAGCAACTAATACACAAAGCTAAAATGATAGTCATAATTCATATAATCAAAGGTCATGTCTCCAAGAACTAAGACATTTTAAATTCCAGTGTAAATATCACAATGGAAGAAGGAACTACACTTGAGTTAAAGGATTGATAAAATGTGGCAGACCAAAGCTAAATTATCATGGGATAATTTTAGTTCCTGTTTTTGCTAATCTTGGTTGTCAGCTTGAGAGCATCTGGTATCAATTAAAATCAAGCAACTGGCACACCTGGGAGAGATTTTTCTTGATTGGATCATTTGATGTGGGAAGACCCACCTCAATCCAGATCATCTGAGATTAGAAGACCATCACTAAATCTGGATCATTTGGGGTCATAAGACAAACACTAAATCTAGGCTACACTTTCTGATAGCAGCTCACATAAAGGTCCAGGAAGATGGAAGGTTTTGCTGCTTGTCTGCTTTCCTTCACTCACTGGCAAGTTTATCTATTCTGCTGCCAAGGAAGGCATTGCTTCCTACTTCTTCAAGATTCTAATATAGACTGAATGCCAGCTGGCATGTCCAACTTTGTGAACTGCAAAACTACCAGATTCCTAGCCTTTCCATCAGGAGACAGACCCGGTTGGATTAGCCAGACCACAGCCTATAAGACACTCCAATAAATCCGTATATGTGTGTGTGTGTGTGTGTGTGTGTATACACACCTTAAAGGATCAATCAATAAACAATTGGCTCTCTAACATTTTTTTTCTATTGCCTTCAAGGAAGATTTACTAGTTTCAGGATTATAATACAGCAGAGTATGAAAGTCCTTAATATGTGTGCACAAAGAAAAAAAATTGTGTGTGTCTAATATCAGTTCTATTCTTCTAGAGAACCCCAATATAGTCCCATTGAAAGTCAATGTTGGTCTACTCCTATGACTGACTTAATATTCTTGTCATTCAATAACTTTAAAATATATTCTCAGCAAGTCACCTGGATTACACCAAACCAAATGCTAAGAATATGACCGGATAAGTCTCAGGCCTTTAACAGTGTCATCCTTTCTTCACTGTTACATCCCTACCTTACGTTTCCACCAGTGTTTTCTGAAAGACTATTTCTAGTGCCAAAGTCATTCATATTTTGCTCCAGTATAAAATATCCCTTATTCCCTTTGAGTTGAAAGTTGTGTTTTAATGTGGACTCAAGGAAGTGCTAATATCTTAGGAAAAGCTTGTACACTGAAAAAATAGATCATTAATTTTACTCTGGATGGGGCACCAAGCTAACTTTTATATAGGGAGAAGCATAATAAAGTTCTATTTGGGGAATATATTATTATAATTGGCAGATAATTCTTTAGTATAGGGAATAATGCAAAGTTATAGAATTACATCCTTTAAAAACCTTAAAGGATCAGTCAATAAAAGGCTCCCTGTTAAACATATTTTTCTCTTCAGCCCTGCATTCAAGTAAAATTAACTAGTTTGAAGATTATAATTTAGTTCAGGATATGAAAGTGCTTATTATGTGAACATAAAGTAAACAGCCAAACATTAGGTGGAGAGAAAGCCCAGGTTGGAAATCTCCATCGGTTCTCTCCCCTTGAAGCTCAGGGAACTCCATTAAAGAGGGGGAGAAGGAATTGTAGGAGCCATAGAAGTCAAAGATACCAGGAGAGCATGGACTGTTGAATCAGCTAAGCAGGGCTCATGGGTGCCTACAGAGACGGAAGGGGCAATCTTGGAGTCTGCATGGGTCTTCACCAGATCCTCTGCATATATGTTATTGACTTGGTGATTTTGTGGGGAGTCCTGACAGCAGGAGTGGGAATGTCTCTGACTCTTTGGCCTGCTCTTGGAATCCTTTTCCTCCTACTGGGTTGCCTTGCCAAGGCTTGGTATGAGGGTTTGTGCCTAGTCTTATTGCATCTTGTTATATTATGTTAGGTTGATGTCCCTGGAAGGCCTGCTGTTTTCTCCGGGGATACTTAGGGAATGGGTTTGGGGGAGTGGAGAGGTGAGGGTGCTAAATGAAAACATAAATTCTAATGTAGTTCCATGGTGTAGCTGATACACCACTGTGAATCTCTACTCCTTTTGCAGCAGTTCTGTGAGGATCTCATGCTACTCACCCTTCTCCATCCTGCTGTTCCACAGAAAGAATGCAGATGAGATACATAGAGCTTGCTGTGAAATACAGGTGCCATTTAAAACAAGATAAATTGGGTCATTGTCCAAGTTAAAAGCAGCCAAAGTTATCAATGATGAGCAGAGAACTCTCACGGACTGTGAGAAGATAGTGGTTGGTTAGAGGATTTACTAAACTCCATGTTTGGATGGATTGTATACCATTTTTTAAAGTTTATTGTCCAGATGATTGATAGACCAATTCGGATTAACTCTCAAGGGATGAATCAATGCTAAGCTTTTGTTCTTTGAAGCAATCATATGATATTTTAGGCAAGTCAGAATGTAATGTCACTACCCAGAGATATATCTGAGATCCTATATTCTGACCAGCAATTTGGGTCCTATATTTTCAGTATTTTTAGTACCTAATTTTACAAGGGAAAAAAAATCCTCAATAACTTTTAAGCCTGCTGATTAGCTACCTAACAGTAAGGCTAAGGATTCTCTACATCTGAAAATGAGGCGGTTTAAATAGTTACTTAAGGAGCTGGTGAGATAGCTCAGTGGTTAAGGACACTGACTGCTCTTCTAGAGGATGTGGATTTGATTCTTAGAACCCACATGGTGGTTCACAACTGTCTGCAACTCCAATTTCAGGGGTCTGATGTCCTGTTCTGACCTCTGAAGACACTGCATGCAAGTGATGCACAAACATACATGTATGAAAAATACAAATATACGTAAAAATAAAAATAAATAAATATTGAAGGAATAAACTTTAATAATAAATATCAACTTAATACACTTTTCCTGTGATGGTTAGATATTAGTAACATCTCCATTTTTCAGTATTTCCATAAGTACATCCTTATGAAAATCATTGCCAAGAATATACATCTTGTCCATGTATATTTGATATAAATGTCTTATAAACCTTAGATTCCAGTGTATTTCATGAGAATAAAAACACAAGCCTACATATAGAGGATTATTAAGCATATATAAGATATTTACAGTACTTAATTATTGTTTTCCATAAATATAAACTGTAATTTCATGTTCAAGTAGAAAGAAATGTTTAAGAGATTCTGCTCATTTTATAAAATAGTAATTTTCTACTCAGGGGAAATTTAATTCTTTCAACTTTAATAAGTCTCAGAGAATTTGGGGCTCAATCCACTGATAAACTGTAATAAGACTAAATTACTGTCTTGATAACTTAGCAGATCTTGGTTGTAGTCTTTGCTCATGGTATTTCTATGCTGTGAACATAGAAGTGAACACGAAACAACACTCAGATTCTGCATTTACTAAAAAACACTTATTCCCACAAGGATCCACAAGGTAACTCTCATCAGGATGAATGTATATTCCTTCATTTTGTGTCTATAATCTGACTCACAGTGGTGAGTTTATGTCCTTAATCTTTTCTTTGAATCATCCTTAATTCCAGGAAGATTGGAACCCTCCAAGGACACAGCAACTCTCCCCGTAGATGAGGAAAATTATCAATGACAGCAAGATGCATCCTCAGTAATGAATACATTAACCAACATTTTGTATGACCGAGTTGAAAGAAATGATGAGCCAGCTATAAGCTAGGCTGTCTAGATCAGCTCTGTTTAATGATGCTCACCTCTGCCTGTGACTTAAACTTAATCCTCATGTCAGTATCAGGAAGACTGAAGTGAGGTCATTGGAAATCTTTATTGTTTTTCTTTCCAGTGAAGACTAATTGAATAGATTAGTGCTTTTTGCTGCTTTTCATCACTATATTTCCTTTCAATTTATTTATTGGGATAGGTCGCTCAGTCTAACTTGTTGGGATGTTGGAG
Organism: Peromyscus californicus insignis; assembly: GCF_007827085.1. NCBI lineage: Eukaryota > Metazoa > Chordata > Mammalia > Rodentia > Cricetidae > Peromyscus > Peromyscus californicus. The sequence goes on from NW_026294584.1 coordinate 33,877,933, forward strand.
TACAGATTTATGCTTACAACTTCATTAAGACTTCCTATTATAACAGGAAGAACATGATGTTAAAGGATCTCAAATCTGTTTAAGAGAAATGTAGGTGATGAAAATTTTGAATTAAATAATATTTTTAAATTTTTGTTTTGTATCATGCAGAATCAAATATAAGGTTACAAAGTAGGGTTAAAAATTAATATGTATATTCTAAAATACTAGAGGAAAAAAATTAAAAATTTATTTTATAATAATACGTGGTTTAATTTGAAATATGCTTTTAAATGATTCTTAATTTTCCTGGAAATAAATCTTCTAAACATTCTAAGAAGTTGCTCTTATGAAAGCACATTGTTATAAGATGTTTTGGGGATTCCTAGAGTATTGTATGCTGACAGATTGGGGACTTTTTTTAGTCTTTACGATAAAAGAATTTAAGAACAGACTCTGAAAGAAGATCAAGCATAATTTATTAGAAATTAAAAGAAGAATTACAGGCCAGACAAGCCATGAATCTCAGCAGCTGCCTAGAAGATCCAGACAGAGAAAAGGAAGAAAAAAACCAAAACAACAAAAGTACCTTTTGTAAGCAGCCACATGGTGAAAGGCAATGGGAGGAAGAGCTTCAGGAAGATGTTTGAAAAAGGCTAGGATATCTGGGAAAGCATGCTAAAATTTTGGAAAGTATCCAAAAGAAGGGGAAAAGATCAAGAGAAGGAAAAGGGAAAGTTATGCTTTTCTGAGTAACTCAGAAAAGGCAAGCTTAATTCAACCACATAACTGAAGCTTCACACACGCCTTCACAAAGGGCAAAAGTCATCATCATTTTATTAAGCGATTATTCCTCCTGTAACTTCAGCAAGGGTTCAGGTGAGTTTTCCTTTCTAAGAAGCATTCCTTAGTCAGGTTTGACCAGCACAAATATATCAATTATTACAGAGAAGGCAATGGCATGTCAGTACCCTGAGATAGAATTCATTCTTTTGGTTAGTGGTAGACAGCTTTTCACAAAGGGCTTCCACAGATTCCTGGACTTCAATGCTGCTGATACATTCCCCCATTCTGATGAGGTCACTTTAAAATAATTTATGAAATGGGCTGAAATTGAGAAATGAAAAATAACACCTTTCACCATGAAAATTTAGAGATCTAATTCCAACAACGTTCACCAAAAGGGATCGGTCTCTATACATGAGTTTCAATCCTAACCTCACTTATAGCTTTCAAATGGGAGCATTCATCGAAGAACAGATAAAAATTAGAACTCCATTCTGGCATTGCTGGACGGAGAACCAGTGGCCTTCTTAGAACTGGCTTCCCTCAGTAATGAACTGTTGCCTGAAAATGTAAGATAAAACAAACCTCCTTCTTTTCCCCCAAGTTACTTTTATTATGGCACCTATCATAGAAACAGAAACCTAGCTAGGACACTATATTGACATCTGCAAGTTTTCTACGAGTTATCAAAATGAAAAAGTATTAAATGTAATTTTATGATAGAGAATAATTCTTTTACAAAAGTCCACTATTTGAGGAAGTTTCTTTTCTGTTGAGATTCTACTGTAGATGGAAGCCCCAAGGTAATGTTATAAGCTATTCTCATGTTGATAACAGATTTATGAATAAATATCCAATGGAAGATCTATCTTCTTCATTTTCTTGAATAGAAATGATAATGACATAATGTGAAAATATAACATTATAACGAGTAACCTATGCCAGGAACAGAAATGGACACAGTGATGTCTTTACACTATTCCAGAATTTGTTGAGTAATAAATTCAAAAGCGGTTTTGGTTTCATTGGCTACAATTTACCAGGTAGACAAATTTTCCTTGGTAGTTTGACAATCATTCTCTTTTATTTGAAATTCAATTAGTAATTTATTATTAACTCCTATCTCATATATGTGTGTATTACACTAATATGAAATACTTGGTATTTACATTAATACTGTATAATATATTACACTTTTATATAATCATATATACAATATACATGTGTGTGTTTATACTTATAGAATGGCTAAAAAGGATTAAAAGGGTCAGATTTTTATGAGGCAGAGAGTAATGAAGATGCAAAGAAGTCACTGTAGATGGTTAGATGTTAAGAAACCTACTTGAAGACCACCTGGAGTTTGTAAGCAGTTGAGCTAGAGGATCCCAGGACCAAGTCTAGATAGATGAATGAACTAATTAATGGATGGAATCCAGTTCAAACTGGCAATATAAAACAACTGGAGTCAGTGCTCAGGTGTTTCCTTGAATACGGAATGAAGTAATTTGTTGGTTCCATGCATACTGGAGGTCAGGTGAGAGGCTGGTGAGGTTATCATCATCCAGGTATCCAAGCCAGGCCCTGTTGATTTCTGGCTGCTTTGTTCTATATGCTCTCATACCTAGACTCTCTTGGAGGAATTAGTATGCCTCCATGTCCACATATCTCAATCTGCAATGCACTTGTCAACAATAATGTTTTGACCTGTAGGAGTCATTCCTGTGTGCTTCATGCTTGCTGTTCTCCAGGTGAAGTTTCTCTACCTGTACAATAAGATGAAGAATTGCTCTGTCTCTGAATTTACACTTAACATGGAGTCAAATTGCTACTTTCTAAATGGAGTCACCCAAAACATCCCCAGGCTGAAAACCATTGTTTTGTACAAGCTAGTTCATTTGGAGCAGTAAACTGTCTGATCGTCACAAACAAAGTAGGCAGATTTCTGAAAATGAGTTTAAAGTGCTGGATCCCAGATATGAGAAGAATAATTCAGAAGTAATTCTGAAGTAATTCTCCTTCCTTAGGTGCTGGCAGCCAGCCCCAGAGGTGGCCAGGGCCCAGAGAGGAGGTAAGGAGTTGCCAAGGGAGGATTGAGTCAGGGCCATGATTGTTGGGAGAATATTGCAGCCTCACTGATTAGCAGTCAGGGTGCTTCTTTATTTATAAAGAGTTCCATAAGCAGGGATGGTGTCATTGTTCCAACACATAGATTAAATCATTTTTGTTTTCTAGCACGTGTTCAGCTTCCTCTTGCATATCGTTTTTAGGCATCATTGATAAAACATGACAAAATAGAGTTATCTTTTGCAATCATTTTTTACTCATTAATCCCATGACCCAACTTCTAGGTGGCTCTTGTGGTTTCAAGGATACTAGACAGAATCTCTAAGCCAGCCTGGGCAGATTGTCATGTCCCAAAGGCAGTGTATAATTAAATCTTAATGATCAGAGGACCCAAGAAAAATCATCAGGTCAAAGCAGCTGCAGTTATTATTAAAGTTCTGGCATAATACGATGTTTATATTTTATATCTTTATAGAATTTATTCGTATGTCTAATCCTAATATTCTTTTGTTCTTTGGTCATTTGACACTACAGTAGCTCTACATGAGTTAACTTTTCTAAGAAAGGGAGGTTCTAAGACCTATTTCTTTTATCATCTTTCCACATCATTCTTTGTCCAACAATTTAAGCCATTGTGTAACAAGAGGTAACTGAACCTAATCTAATTTTGTTGCTGTATATGCTACATAATCTCCTGACTTTATAGTAGGAAGAAGCTTGTACTTTGTTCTGATTGTCTTGTTCCTGAGTAAGTCCATGGGCAGACATTTCAAGAATATCTCAGAGCCTCATAAAGAGATCCCTGACTTCTTTAGAGGTGTCACAACTTTCAAGGCATAAGGAAGACCTTCAAGTAGATAAGGATACCTCCTTAGAATTAGGAGAGGTGGTATGCCAGGACTTTCCTAGGGAAACTGAGAAGCAGTACTCCTGGGATAAAGCATAAACGATTCATAAGAAATTTTCCATCATTCAAATATTCCCAAATTGTATAAATATTAAAAGCCCCCCAAGCATGCAACACTTAGAGATTAAACCCAAAAGTGACGCTGAGGCCATTATGCAGCCCAGCTTTGCTGGACTTTTGTAAAGCATCTGTGCTGGCTTTTTCCATTCTCATCAGATATCACTGTGCCACTTAGGCTCTCAATCATTTGCCCTTTTCACCCTCAAGGTCATCGTGTTGTTAGGAGTCCAGCAGTACCAAGATCTGTCCTTGGCACATTAGCTGGCTTTTTGGAACCTATTTCCTATGGTGGAATGCCTCACTCAACCTTGATGAAGGGGGAGAAGCTTGATCCTGCCCTAACTCGATACGCCATGCTTTGCTGACTCCTGTGGGAGTCCTTACCCTTTCTGAGGAGTGGATGGGAGAATAGAAAAGAGGTGGAGGGAAGGAATGGGAGGAGAGGAGGGAGGAGAAACTGTCATTATCATGTTAAATAAACAAGTTAGAAAGAAAGAAAGAAAGAAAGAGAGAGAGAGAGACAGAAAGGAAGAAAGAAAGAAAGAAAGAAAGAAAGAAAGAAAGAAAGAAAGAAAGAAAGAAAGAAAGAAAGAAAGAAAGAAAGAAAGAAAGAAAAGATCAGTGTGTTGAACAAGTATTCAGAAGTCCATGCTTAAAGCTAATGGCCAAAGCACATACAGAAGGCTTGTCAAATTGATTCTTTTCTTCTCAAAAAATAGTACATCTTTACTATCACCCTTCCCATTTTTCTCATTCTGGACTTAAATAAAAACTATATTTGTCACAGAGAACAAAGATAGTGAACAAGGGCCCAGGTTCTCCTTCCTCCAGAATTTATCACAGCTAAATATACATATATTCCAACCTTGGTCTCATGGTTGATTTAAAAGAGAGCCAGAAGCCTGGTGGAGGGGATATTCAACATCCTCCAGCTATTACCCAAACCTCCTTTTAAACTGTAAACGAATCATTTCTTCATTTATAACTCTATTGCTTGGGTGTTTTGTTTGATGGATTTTTGTTTGTTTGCTTGCTTGTTTGTTTTGTGACATGGTTTATTGTGAAAATCTGGCTGGACTCAAGCTTGGTGCCATTCTGACACAACCCCAAGAGAACTGGGCTACAGATATGTGACATGATGCTCAGCTAGTTTCCAGGTTCTTCTTTCTAACTTCTTTTCTATGCAGGGAAACAGAGGCATTAGGTTTGTGGGCCTAGATGTTAGTAACAGTTTCAACTATTCATGAGTTTTCTCTTACTGCTAAGTGTCCGTGTTGACACAATTACATCAGGTAACTAGTATCAGGTGCATTAGCAGGTTTGACTAGTATATGTGTTCTATGATTTTATATGAAATGGTGAAATGGGTCTATGCGATATGATATTTATGTGGTATGCTATATTTTCTCTGCTATATTACTTTGTTGAGATAATAATAATAGAATCTGAGCTGTACAGAATCCTGTATATGGACATAGCTTTTTACTCCCTAAAAAACTGTAGATTTATCTACTAGCCTAGGGGTTTCTGATAAAGTCCAATGACCCACCATTATTGGCTCCCATAAGAGGTCATGGAAATGGATATGTCAATTACATGGATAAGAAAGCAACCTTAAAGAAAATTCTGTTTCTGAAACTATAAGCTATAATAGAAAGCCATCCTAAACGTATAAGTCAGTACAATGGTCTCTGCGGCTTTTGCCCAATCTCACCCATGAATGTCTATTCCTAAGCACTGCCTCCTTCGACCATTGCACACACTCACTTCTGAAAAGGCTTCTGATCATTTTGTAATAAACTTTTTCAATGATACACTTTGTGTATGACCTCTGAATTCTTTGAGAGAGATCACAAGAATCAGGGAGCTGTGAGGAAATCAGAACAGGATTCTGTCAACGAATCTTACAAACTAATATTAGTACCCATTTATTAAGTAATTATATGTACACTTACAAACCCATATTGCTTCTCAAAATACATCAAATAAGGTAGTGTAATCACTGTATTTATACCTTTTATTATTTATAATAATATTATTTATTATTTTTATTATACTGTGTTTTATTTTTCATAATAGTAATAAATGAAATAATAATTTTTATTTATATATTAATACTTAGCTCTTACACTATGGCTTTTCTTCAGTATTCAAGTAATATTCAGTATCTATCTGCAGGAAATATGTTTTTCTATCACCAACATTTCGAAAATAAGAATTATATATTGTACAAAATTCAATTCAATTATGTATTTCATAGATTTCTTTTTCTTCCCTAGCTATATATACTTGGTTCATGGCTACTGAATTCCCAGAATTCAATTGGAATTGATGTAAAATTGATAAGCATGCACTAAGCATTCATGATAATTTATCAAATCCTTTTCAGGATTGGGTTGTTTACTGTGCATAGTCCATGAAACCCAAAGACTATGTTGAGAAGACAGTGTTGAGAAACCACTGTAACTTCTCACACAGAAAGTCTAAACGTGGAAGTATCACGCAAATTGCAGTGTGTGAACATTGATCAAATTAGTGATGATTAAAAACTGACAGTTTAGCTAAGATCTCAGATGACTGCCTGATATGTGAGTATTAAAAGGAGACTGAAATAGAGTTAAACATATGACAATGAAGACATATGTATGTGAATCCACTTGGAAGAAAAGCATGTATAGGATCACTGGAAAGGAAAGAACAGATTTTTTGTTATTGTTAAACCAAAAAGGTGTATATTAGGTAATAATGCTCCAGTCTAATGGGGAGCTATGGAGATACCTTTGGTGTTCTCTTTATGAAGACTAACAAGCCCACTGCCCTGCAGAGCAGAAGATTCAGGAAGATACTGTCTTATTGTTCACAGAAGAAACAGGAACCAGAAAAGCACTTTTGTTCTCTACAGGGAAATGTGGAGAATCACATGTGTAGTGCCTGTATATAGTGTGATATAGAAGAGGAGCATTCATTTCAGAAATCTCAGTGCCATAAAAGAACTACTCTTCTATGCTTAGTATTTGTGTGGAGTGACTGTTTGTTCTTCTGAAATGTCATAAAAACACGCAAGTGCCAGAAATATGAAGGAAATGCTAGAATGGTGTGAATAACTTGAAATCTGACGGATGTGTCAACAAGTTGTTTTCTTCGGTTTCTGCCGAGATGCTATGATGGGATTTTTATTATAAAGAGAAAGATAAAATTAGCCTCACAATGCTAGTAATGTTTTTTTTTCATTGTGCTGGAGACTCAATGGGGGAAAACCAACAATGGGTGTAAAACTATTTAAGGTGAAGTTGTTTCATGAGAGCAAGAAATAATGGTAATAAAAATTAAATTGTATAACAGACTTAACATTATGTAATTACAATTTTGCTGACAGAATAGTCATATATTTGATGTGGATTGGTACACATAGTTCAAGAAAGATGAAAATCCCTACGTAGCAACAAAGACTATGAGCAGTTAGGTAGACGGTGCTCATATCTGATGAGAAGCACACAATGGAGATCTGAGACTACACTGGCAAGGAAAGAGCTCCTCCATGGCCTTGCATTGCTGAGATGGAGATTGACTCATCACTGTTATACATGCTGTTTCCATTAAATCAATTATTCTGACTTCCATATACAAGTGAGAACATGGAGATCTTGTCTTCCAGAACTTGATTTATTTGCCTCAAAATATTTTCCTTCAGTTTCATCTATTTGGCCACAAATGACAACATTTTATTATTTTTATGGCTTAATGGCATTCCATTATACATACATATCACATTTTCTTTCTTTATCTATCAGTGGTAATCATATTTGATTTCACTTTTCAATGGCATTCTTCTCAGAAGTAATGGACAAAGACAATCATCAAATGGAAAATCACAAATAACTGCAAAGACACAAGAAACAGACTTGCAGAGCTGAAGCCCAATAATCTTCAGTAAAGTGACAAAACCAGAGGAGCACAGTCTCTTCAACAAGTTGCAGATGTGTAAAGTAATTTAAAAATCAATTAAACAAATTTACCTGGTAGTAGTAGGAAGAATCCTATGCAGAAAAAAAAAAAAAACCAACCTAAAGTTACTACCAATATTTTCAAAATGTACATATTTAAAGCCTCATTTAATCATCTCCTCTTGGCAAAAGCTTCCTGATTACATGCCAACAAATGCTTCATTTTTTTTCTTTACTTCTCAACCTGTTAGCAATTTCTTTTCCATTTTGTCTCCATTACTTATATTTTCATTCCTGATTGATAGAGATTAATTTCTAGGAAGATTTCTTAGAAATGTTGCCAATAATCACACTTTTATGTGTTCTCACTCTTTAAAATCTGAACCCTCAGGTGTTCTTTAGTAATTATGTCTCTAGATTATTTTTATGTAATTTTTTAAATAAATAATTATCACTAATACTAGTGAATACATATGTTCCCAAATAGAAAAAAATATTTTAGTGAGATATTTAAAGAGATTTTAATTTTCTTATACTATCTATATATAGCCAGGATGAATTTATTTTTATATGTATCTGTTTCCTTCAAAGTTTTCTTTCTCCTAAATGCAACACTCTTGACTCTCTATTGAATGGAACTGAAACTTACATTAATATTCCATTGCATATGAGTATCTCTAAATTATGGCTTGAAGTAATTGAACAACAATTGGTATGTTTTATGGGCAATTTTAAAGACAAAACTCATAGACTTAAAATATAGGAAAAAAATTGGAAATTCTTGTAAAAGATAAGCACATGGAGCTGGAAAAATGGTTCAGCAGTTATAAGCACTGACTGCTCTTCCAGAAGGACCCATATTCAACTTCCACACCAACACGGTGGATCACAACCATCTGTAAATATACTCACATGGGTTCAGATGCCTCTTCTGTCCTCCTTGGGCAACAGGCATACACATGGAGAACAAGCATCCATGCAGGCAAAACAAACATACACATAGGATAAAAATAATCTTTTAAGAAAGCAAGCTGATGTTATTGATCATCATCTCAATTCTGAGTATGACAGTTTTAATGATGACCCAGAATTGACTGCTCTTTGTGGGAAAATATACAGAAAATCACTGACAAGAACTAAAATCTACCTACAATGTGTATGTCAAGTTGCAAGTCGTCACTGTCATCTGACTTACAGTTTTCTTATTGTTGGTCCTTACCTATTCTAGTTGAATACCTTCTCTGAGACACAGTGACAGTAATAGACAATATCATTTACCATCAGGGATTTTCAGCAGACTGTACTGAAGAATAGTTCACAAATAAGCTATAAGCATAGTGATATATACATTGACACAAACTCATATATAACAGTTGGTAATGTTTTTAATTATAATGTAATATTATGAATAATGAGGTGATACTCCAAATTCTGAGGACTTAGTTCTATAATGAGTTGTGTATTAAATGTGTATAAAGCTATGTGTATCAAATAGCAATATATATAATATATACACACCCATTACATATATAGTTATAATGTAGGATGTGTGTAATACATATTTTTCAAGAATCTCATATATTAGAAAAGAAAATTAAGTAGATGAAAGAAGCAGACATTAGAGTAAAATCAACATTATTAATTATCCTGATGGTTTTGGGAAAGTCACACTTTTGTGAATGTAACAACTCTCACATCATATTCAGAAAAAATATTAAGTAAAGGAAAATAATCAGTAGTTAAAGGAGGATTATTTAAAGTATGAAGAATTATGTAAGAGAAAGTTCTCAACTGGCAGGGCTATCCATGGATTTCTTGTTTACCTCTTCTAATAGAGATCCAAGTGGATGTTCTGGGAAGTGACTAGACTTTGCAGATAAAGCTTCGGTGTGCTAGAAAGAGTCCTGAAGAATTCATTCAGGACAAGCACACCCACCAATTTGAGAGAGAGAGACTCAAGATGAGAAAGATAAGGAGGTGAATAATTGTACTGTGCGTAAACTGCCCTCATACCTGGCTGTCCTGACTCAAAGCTGTCAGAGAAAAATGACAGAATTCAGTCTCCACAACAAAATGGCAAAAATGTCTCCAATACAGTTTTAACTTACATAACATCAAGAACCTGGGAATTTTGATCTGTTCTGTGAAAAGGGCTGTTGATAGTCAAAACTTTAAATAAACTCAGATTCTGGAGTCAGGATATAAAGGTTAGAAAGTTGTGGTAACTGCTTTAAAAAAAAATATGCCCACCCTGTACTGATTGGGAACAGGTAAGGCCCTGCTCTCCTGACTGGGCAGTCCAGTTCTCTAGGTCCTAGGCACTGGGGGCATATTCCGTGCCCCTCCCCACCCAGCCATTGGAACCCCAGAGACCTGGCAGCTGCTTCTTCCCCAACCCCCTCACCAAGCCAACCATCCCCTGCAGCACCAGTAACCACCAGAGCCATACGCCCACCCTGAACTGATTTGGGAACAGTGACCACTGGAGCTATAAGCCCCTTCCTGGTCCAACTAGGAAGAAGAACAACCACAGGAACCAGAAGCCTCACCTGGACCAATTGGAGGAAGAGTGACCTAGAGCCCCACCTCCTCAGATTAATGGGTAGACAGCAGTGTAAGAACACATTCAACAGCATAAAGAGCAATACGGCACCACCAGAACCTAGTGATCCTACAACAGCAAGACCTGAGCATCCCAAAGGAGATGATCCAGAAGAAAATAACCTTAAAAACATCTTTATGAAGATGATAGAGGACCTAAAAGAGGAAATGAAAAATTCCCTTAAAGAAATGGAGAAAAAGACAAACAAAAAATTGGAGGAAACCAAGAAATCTCTTAAAGAAAGTCAAGAAACCCAAGAATAAAACAATCAGACAGGTGAAGGAAACAGTTCAAGATCTGAAAATTGAAACAGAGCAATAAAGAAAACACAAACTGAGGGAATTCAGGGAAAGGAAAATCTGAGTAAATGAACACAAACCACAGAGGCAAGCATAACCAACAGAATGCAAGAAATGGAAGAAAGAATCTCAGGCATTGAGGACACAGTAGAAGAAATAGATTCATTGGTCAAAGAAAATGATAAATCCAGCAAATTTTTTAAACAAAACATCCAAGAAATCTGGGACACCATAAAAAGACCAAACCTAAGAATAATAGGGACAGAAGAAGGAGAATTCCAGCTCAAAGACACAGAAAATATATTCAACAAAATCATAGAAGAAAACTTTTCCAAGCTAAAGAAAGACATGCATATGAAGGTACAAGAAGCGTACAGAACACCAAATAGACTAGACCACCAAAAAACTCCTTTCATCACATAATAGTCAAAACACTAAACATACAAAATAAAGAAAGAATATTAAGAGCAGCAAAGGAAAAAGTTCAAGTAACACATAAAGATAGACCTATCAGAATTACACCTGACTTCTCGATGGAAACTCTGAAAACCAGGAGGTCCTGGACAGATGTTCTGCAGATACTAAGAAACCATGGATGCCAGCCCAGGCTACTAAAGCCAGCAAAGCTTTCATTCACTATAGATGGATAAAACAAAATATTTCATGACAAAACCAGATTTAAATATTACATATCCACAAATCCAGTCCTACAGAAATTATTAGAAGGAAAACTCCAACCCAAGGAAGCTAACTGTAACCACCAAAATACACAGAATTGATAATCTCACATCAGCAAATCCCAAAGAAGGGAACACACACACACACACACACACACACACACACACACACACACACACACACCAAAAAATAACAGCAATCAACAAACACTGGTCATTAATATCCCTTACTATCAATGGACTCAATTCACCTATAAAAACACACAGGCTAACAGAATGGATACAAAAAGAGGATCCATCCTTCTGCTGCGTACAAGAAATACACCTCAACCTCAAAGACAGACATTATCTCAGAATAAAGGATTAGGAAAAAAACGTTCCAATCAAATGAACATTAAGAAACAAGCTGGTATAGCTATTCTAATATCTAACAAAATAGACTTCAAACTAAAATCAATCAAACGATGTAGCATGAATCTTAGAGGGTCTTATTAATAAAATCAAACCCAAGGCCAGTTATTGGGGTGAACACTGGAAGATCAGAGAGACAGAACAAGCCACAGCTAACCTCACCTGGCCATCTTCTCAGCTGATCTTGTTTCCTCCGACTGGAAGCCTCTGAGTCCTCATCCAGAATGAATCTAAGCTGAATTGCTGCTTGAAAGCCTGGAAGCTTAACCAACCAAATGCTTAACCAGCCAAGTGCTTCTAGTTTCTGGTCCTCATGCCTTTCTGCTTTCTACCATCACTCCCTGGGATTAAAGGCATGAGTCACCATGCTTGGCTGTATCCTTGAACAGATGGATTTCTGCCCCTGGAATGCTAGGATTAAAGGTGTGTGCTACCACTGCCTATCCTCTATGTTTAATATTGTGGCTGTTCTGTCTCTGACCCCAGGTAAGTTTGTTAGGGTGCACAATATTTTGGGGGAACACAATACCACATCAAAAAGAGATGAAAAAGGCCATTTCATATTCATCACAGGAAAAACCCATCAGGAGGAAGTCTCAGTTCTGAACATTTATGCCCCAAATACAAGGGCACCTATTTGTAAAGGAAAATTACCAAATCTCAAATCATACATCAAACCCCATACAATAATAGTGGGAGACTTCAACACCCCACTCTCACCACTGGACAGATCTGCCAGCAGAATCTTTACAGAGAAATAACGGAACTAACAGATGTTATGACTCAAAAGGACCTAACAGACATCTATAGAACATTTTACCCAACAACAAAAGAATATACATTCTTTTCAGCACCCCATGGATCCTTCTCCAAAACTGACCACATACTTGGTAACAAAACAAATCTCAACAGATACAAAAAAAATTGGAATAACACACTGTATCTTATCAAACAACCATGGCTTAAAGCTAGAATTCAACAACACAAAATGCAGAAAGCGTACAAACTCATGGAAACTGAACAATGCTCAACTGAATCACCACTGGGCCAAGGAAGAAATAAAGAAAAAAAATAAAGACTTCCTAGAATTCAATGAAAATGAAGCCACAACATACCCAAACTTATAGGACACTATGAAAGCAGTGCTAAGAGGAAAGTTCATAGCACTAACTGCCTACATAAAGAAGTTGGAGAAATCTCATAATAGGGATTTAACAGCACACCTGAAAGCTCTAGACCCAAAAGAAGCAAACTCACCCAGGATGAGTAGACAACAGGAAATAAGCAGATTGAGGGCTGAAATCAATAAAATAGAAGCAAAAGCAACAATACAAAGAATCAATGGAATAAAGAGTTGGTTCTTTGAGAAAACCAACAAGATAGACAAACCCTTATCCAAACTAACCAAAAAGCAGAGAGAGAATATCCAAATTAACAAAATCAGAAATGAAAAGGGGGATATAATAACAGACACTGAGGAAATTCAGATAATCATTAGGTCATACTTCAAAAACCTATACTCCACAAAAATTGGAAAATACAAAAGAAATGGACAATTTTTTGGATAGATACCACATCCAAAATTAAATCAAGATCAGATAAACAGTTTAAATAGACCTATAACCCCTAAGGAAATAGAAGCAGTCATCGAAAGTCTCCCAACCAAAAAACGCCCAGGGCCAAATGGTTTTGTTGTGCCCAGTCACAAGACTCCCAAGCAAGACAACCACAGAGCCAATATCCAATGTAAGCACACAGAGGTTTTTATTAACAAAACAAGCAAGCTTGGTCTATGTCCAACATCTGACACAGCAGGTAGAGGAGAACGGCCCCGAGCACTCACTTTAAGGGGTTTATATAGGAAAGTTTTACATGCAGCTTGGGATTGGACGAGGGGGGTAGGGGTGAGGTAGTTCTTTGAAGTTACTGGCTGAACTATAAGCATGAGGTTACTGATGGCTAACAGGATTCAGAGTATCTACAGAGACATAAAATTTTGCTCCCTATGTCCTGCTTTTGTTGAACCAGGATATGTACATTCAGATTTATTGTTCCAGTCCTACTCTCCCCTGAGTTCACCTTCTGATCAGTTGAGCACATTACTCCTCATATCTTGTTTTGCCAACTCTAGGATACATAGGTTTATTATACCAGCCTTGTAAGTTCAACTTCTGGTCATTTCTAAAACTGCTGATCAGCGAATACCTTTGGAGGAGAGGAAGGGGGAGCATCTTTCAAGATGGCTACTGATTTTTCCCTTTCAGTTTAAGTGCAGAATTCTACCAGAATTTCAAAGAAGAGCTAATACCAATACTCCTGAAACTGTTCCAAACAATAAGAACATTGCCAAACTCTTTTTACAAGGCTACGGTTACCTTGATACCCATACTACATAAAGATGAAACTAGGAAAGAGAATTACAGACCAATCTCCCTCATGAATATTGATATTACTATCAAGCCATGTGAGTCTATTAAATAGATAACAGAATTTACTAACATGTAAATTGAGGAAATACACTCATGATAAAAGAACATGTAGACAGCAAAAGTCATCCTCTGATCTGACCAGGAGTGAATCTGCCTCACAGGCAGAACCAGGAAGAGAAGGGTATGTGACCCTTCTCCAACTCCTTATCAGAGGTCACATACAATGGCAGGAAGCACTGCCTCATTTGGGCCATATAGCACAAGGTCATGGGCAGAGCAAATACCACTACACATTGATGTGAAAATTCTCAATAAAAAATACTAGCAAACCACATCCAAGAACACATAAAAAGAAAAATCATCCACTATGATCAAGTAGGCTTCATCCCAGAGATGCAGGGATGGTTCAACATACAAAAATCTGTCAATGTAGTACACCATATAATCAAATTGAAAGAAAAACACCACATGATCATTTCATTAGATGCTAAAAAAGCCTTTGGCAAAATCCAACACCTCTTCATAATAAAGGTCTTGGAGAGATCAGGAATACAAGGGACATATTTAAACATAATAAAGGCAATATACAGCAAGCCAACAACCAACATCAAACTAAATGGAGAGAAACTCAAAGTGATTCCACTAAAATCAGGAACAAAACAAGGCTGTCTACTCTCTTTATACCTATTCAATATAGTACTTGAAGTTCTAGCTAGACCAATAAGACAACAAAAGAAGATCAAAGGGATACAAAATAGAAAGGAAAAAGTCAAACTTTTGCTATTTGCAGATGATATGACAGTATACAAAAGTGACCCCAAAAATTCTACCAAGGAATTCCTACAGCTGATAAACACCTTCAGTAATGTGGAAGGATATAAGATTAAATCAAAAATACCAGTAGCCCTCTTATACACAAATGATAAATGGGCTGAGAAAGAAATTAGAGAAACATCACCCTTTAAATAGGTAGAAATAACATAAAATATCTTGAGGTAACTCTAACCAAAGAAGTGAAAGACCTGTATGACAAGAACTTTAAGTCTTTGAAGAAAAAAATTGAAGAAGATAGCAGAAAATGGAAAGATTTCCCATATTCATGAATAGGTAGAATCAACATAGTAAAAATGGCAATCTTACCAAAAGCAGCATACAAATTCAATGCAATCCCCATCAAAATTCTAATACCATTCTTCACAGACCTTGAAACAACAATATTCAACTTCATATGGAAAAACAAAAAAAACAGGATAGCCAAAACAATCCTATATACAATAAAGGAACTTCCAGAGGCATCACCATCCCTGACTTCAAGCTCTACTATAAAGCTCTAATAATAAAAACAGCTGGGTACTGGCATAAAAACAGACACAGTGATCAATGGAATCAAATTAAAGACCCTGACATTAATCCTCAAACCTACAAACACCTGATTTTTGAAAAAAAAAAGCCAAAATTATACAATGGGAAAAAGAAAACATCTTCAACAAATGGTACTGGCATAACTGAATATATACATCTAGAAGAGTGCAAATAGATCCACATCTATCGAAATGCACAAAACTCAAGTCCAAATGGATCATGGACCTCAACATAAATCCAATTACACTGAATTGCATAGAAGAGAAACTGGGAAATAGCCTTGAACACATTGGCACAGGAGAACACTTCCAAAATATAACACCAGTAGCACAGACACTGAAAGCAACAATTAATAAATGAGACTTCTTTAAACTGAGAAGTTTCTGTAAGGCAAAGGACACTGTCAATAAGACCAAAAGACAACCTACAGAATAAGAAAAGATCTTTACCAACCCCACATCTAATAGAGGGCTGATCATTCAAATATATAAAGAACTCAAGAAATTAGACAGCAAAATATCAAATAATCCAATTAAAAAATGGTCTACAGAGATAAACAGAGAATTCTCAACAGAAAAATCTCAAATGGCTGAAAGACATTTAAGGAATTGTTCAACCTCCTTAGTCATCAGGGAAATGCAAATCAAAATGACTCTGAGATACTATCTTACACCTGTCAGAATGGCTAAGATCAGAAACACTGAAGACAGCTTATGTTGGAAAGGATGTGGAGCAAGGGGAACACTCCTTCACTGTTGGTGGGAGTGCAAAATTGTACAGCTACTTTGGAAATCAATTTGGCAGTTTCTCAGAAAATTGGGAATCAGTCTTCTGAGAGACCCAGCTATACCACTCTTGGGCATATACCCAAGGGGTGCTCAATCACACCACAAAGACACATGCTCAACTATGTTCATAGCAGCATTATTTGTAATAGCCAGAACCTGAAAACAACCTAGATGCCCGTCAACAGAAGAACAGATAAAGAAAATGTGCTGCATTTACACAATGGAGTATTATGCAGTGATAAAAAAAAAATGTCATCATGAAATTTGCAGGCAAATGGATGGAACCAGAAAAAATCATCCCGAGTGAGGTAACCCAGACCCAGAAAGAGAAACACAGTATGTACTCACTTACCAGTGAATGTCAGACACAAAGCAAAGGATAACCAGGCTACAATCCACAAACCCCAGAGAAGCTAGGTAAAGAGGAGGACACTAAAAGGGACAAGCATGGATCACCCCAGGAAGGGGAAAGGGTTAAGATTTCCTAGGTAAACTGAGAGGGGAGAGTAGAGGAGAGGGGAAGGGAGGAGGGAACATGGGGGAGAGATGGGGAGGGAGAGCAGTGAAAGAGATATCTTGACAGAGAGTACCATTAAGGGGATGGGGAGAAAGCTGCAGCTAGGGAAAACCTCAGAAACTCACAATATTGTCCCCAGCTAAGATTCCTAGCAATGGTGGTGGAGAGGGTGCTTGAACTAGCCTTCCCCTGCACTCAGATTGGTGTCTACCCTAATTGTCCTCATAGAACCTACATCCAGTAACTGATGGAAGCAGATGCAGAGACACACAGCCAAGCACTTGGTCAAGATCGTGGAGTTCAGTTCAAGAGAGGAAGAAAGGGTTGTAAGAGCAAGAGAGGGGGAATCTGATGGGAAAAACCACAGAAATAACTGACCCAAGCTAATGGAAGCTCATGGACTCTGGACTGGCAGCTGGAAAGCCTGCAGGATACCGAACTAGGCCCTCTGAATGTGGGTGAAAGTTGCGTGGCTTGATATGTTTGTGGGTCCCCTGGGAATGGGACCACGACTTATCCCGGGTACACAAACTGGCTTTTTAGACCCCATTCCCTATGGTGCAGAGTCTTACTCAGCCTTGATTCAGGCACGAGGGGCTAAGACTGTCCCAAACATGGTATGCAGCCTGTGTTGACTACCCAAGGGAGGCTGCACCCTCTATAATGAGGAGATGGATGTGGGATAGAGGTAGGTGGAGGGAGCGGGAGAAGAGGAGGGAGGGGGGAGAGGGGTTGGTATGTAGAAGGAAAGAAAAATTATATTAAAAAATACAGGGGAAATTTACCCAAAACAGTGGAGGAGGAAAGAAAAAAATAAATAAGGAAAGTTTGTAAAAAGATAGACTGAAACTTTGAGAGTATAAACATGCAGCATTTAATTGTAAGTATTTTAAACCTGCGGGTGAAAGATATGAGAATATGCCTCATAAAGGAGAGTGAGAGTTCCAGATTTACCTTTCTCTTCTAAATAAAGGGTCATTTATCAGAATTCACTGAGAGAATCTGCCAGGACTCCTCTACAAAAACTCATGAAAATTTGAGGCCTCCTTAAGATGAGGCTCTCTCAAAACGTTTCATGTTTGACATAGTCATCACTGAGCATCAGGTCATTTGTCACTTGCAGTTTAAAGTTATTATATTAGTAACTGCTACCCTGGGCTTCAGATCCTGGGCTGTACTCCTTGGCCATATGTCTCTGTAGCTACTTGTGTATCTCCTCTTCCAGACTTCTGAGGGCAGAATAAAAGCAGACATTGTGATCTCAACGTGGTCATGGATCTAAACCTTCTGATTTCCAATATACTTAACATTGTCTTGTAAATGATGAAAGTGATAATTTTCAAGTTTTTCAATGTCACTTTACAAAAAAATATAAAATAGGTATCATTTTTGAATGTTTAAAAAATCAAAACAAGCTGCATTTAATTAACTACAGCTACAATTAAAACACTTGTGTGATCTGCTTCAATACAATAAAACGGAGTGTGGGAGCCCACAACTGACTCAGTTTCCCAGTTTGAATCTGAAGTCTATTCTGAGTCAATAGAGTTCAAGCTTGTTTGCTCCAAGGCTGTGAGAAAGTTCTGATTAGCCCGCAGAGTCTCCTTGAAGGGCTGTGAGAAAGTCCTGATTAGCCCATAAGAGGGAACCTACTATCTAGCTAGACACAGGCTGCTGATGCCTTCCAGAGGAACATTGAGATAGGAAATGAAACTGCCTGTTCCTTGATGGAGGCAGGATAGATAGTGGTTGAATGCCTGTGCTGTGCACTGTTCTACCTCTGTCCTTCAAAGCTGTATATAAACTGGCTATAAAATAAACTCGGGGCTGTCTGGTATTGCTGTCTGGCATTGTCCGGTAGAACTCTTGACTCTTTTCTGTTTTCTTCATTGTCTCTTCAATCCACACGCCTCTACTCAGCTACCCAGCTGACTATCGGCAGGCCCGACAATGGAGACAGCAACTTCCTATAAAATCTGTTTAGACATTATAAGTCATTTATTTTCTTAGTATTAGGTAACTAATTCATTCATTGGAAGTTATTGGTAACAGAGGCAAAAATTTGAGCAATTCATATCTGTGCTAAAAAATGTTATATTATTATGAATTCAAACTTTATAAAAGGCATTTAGTTAATCTTTTAAAGTCTTTTTTATTTTAAATCAGGTGTATATATGGGGTGAAGTGTTGTGTACATGAGTATGCTGTCCATAAATACCAAAGATGTTTAATATCCTGGAGCTGGAGTTAAAGGAGGTTGTGTGTCCCCCAATGTGGGTACTGGAAACTGATCTTGGGTTCACAGCAAGACCACTTCATACTCTTATCCAGTGAGCCATCTCTCTTCTCATCAACGCCTTTAATATTTAACTTTGACATGAATGTAAACAGTTGGAATGTCTTAATCTAGTTTCTAAGAGTCATGTTTGTTTTAGAGGACACAGGAGTCTCTTGCTGGCTCTAGATAATTAATGAAAATAAAATTTAAACCAGACAAATTAGAGACCACAAATAAACAAACAATTGGGTCTGGATGCTGTCACAACATAACTGATATATCTGATAATTCAGTAAACTCTAGTTTTACAAATATTCCACAGGACTGGTATCCAAAGTAGTTAAATGCCTTAATCAACAGCATATAAATAAAATTGAAAATCAGTTAGAGGTCCATCTTCTGCTTCATTGTCCCCTGCAAATGGACAAATAGTAGATGATTTTGATAGTGCTCATGGAAGACCTTACACTATTGACAGTGAGGTAACACTCACAGATGTATCCCTTGAATGCAAGAACACTTACATTAAGGATCTATACTTGTACACTTAGCAGCCTTTGCCTATCTTTAGCAATAATACTGTGCTTTAGGGAAACTAAATTCTAAAATGTCAAAATGGCTTATATACTGTAAGGAATATTCATTTATCACGTTACCAAAATATCCAGAATAAACCCTAGTAATATTCAAAATTCACAAATTAGATTTCATGATTAGGTGATTAAAGAAAGGAACTTATTTTATTCATCCATATCTTACATACATTTAAAGCTGAGTTTATTGAAATTTTCTACGTATTTTATTTTATTATTTGTTGGGGGAGAATATTATTATGTTTGTCACAGTACACAAAAGAAGATGGAAAATATTGAGTTCATCAACTGTTAGATTCACCTGCCTAAGGAGACTAGTGCCTTCTCCTACTTTAAGTCTGCTAAAAAGATTCTCCCTCCTGAATCTTTCATATGCTGAAGACTTGGGGCTGCAAACTAGGAAGACAACAGGAGCCTAATTTACCTGTGAGTAGTGAAAAACTTTTAGTGCTCTCGCAACATATTATTCATTGGTAAATATGGAGATAAACAGTCTTATTGTTATGGACAGTACATTATATAGATGATGTATCAGGCTCTGAGCAAGCACCTTAATAACTACTGACCGATTTGGGGTTTTATAATATAAAATGTGCTCATTAAGACAAATCCTCATTTTACATCAGATTATGATTTTTGTGATTGAATTTAGGTCATTTCTGCCTTTACTAATGAAGTTTGTCTGATTAAATGCTATGCTCTTCTGTCCTTTTGAAATTGTGGGGAAGCAGGCAAAGCTCTCTTCTCCTAGCTCTCTGAACTGTGTTTGATATAGTCAGTCACATGGCCCTGTGCTGCTGTTGAGAGCTGCTAATAGGCCTAATAGCTCCATTGTAATTGTTCCTTTTTTCTACGGCTTTACTGGGAGGCTATTATCACAGTCTCCAAGCTATCTCAGAGATGGCTGTTTAAACAATGGGATTTTGTCAAAGCAGGCTTTTACTGACAATTTTCCTTTCAATAATTGCAGCTGCTGCCTTCATGAACTGAACTTACTTTTCCTCTTTTAGGTGTCTAATGGTTCCCAGAGGCCTCTCAAAGATCCTGTGAAGAACCAGGTACAGTATCTTCCTGCCTTTACTATCTTGGCTTCTGTTGTAATTTGGCTTAGGTTGTCGTGGGGTATATTAATGGTGTTGGGTTTCATATAGACACTTTAAAATATACCATGTGAGTCATTGTCTTTCCAAATAGAACTCATAGCAACAAAAATATTCACATAATGGATTTTGACTTCTTACATTTTAGTGTGCTATTCTTGCCTCCATTTTTACTCCCAAGATGCTAGGAAAGACAATTTATCATACATCGTGTTTTCCAAATTATAGATTTAGCAAAAATACTGAATACTTTTTTTTTTCTTCTCTGCTGTGATATGTATACAAAACACATATAGGCTGATTTCCTATGGTTCGTGGTCTTGTACTGTAAATAATAAAGTATTATGATTTATAATTAACCAAAGCATAATTATTAAAACTCCTAAAGGGGATTTTGAGATGTTTCCAGACTCTGGTTCAGTTCATAATCTCTTTGGTTACTGTAAAATGTCACATAAAAATTCTTCCATAAGCATAATCACAATTTATATTTGAACAATGCAAAATAACAGGAATTCATCACCTATAGTTCCCACATGACTGGAACACCTTCTCCGTAGCCCTTGATTTCAAATATCAGACACTATAATTACTAAAATTTTGTACTTTGAGAATGGTGCATTGAGAATGATTGGTGCTGATTTCAAAGGCCTAAAGATTACTGTGTATTTACCTTTTATTTATTATGAAATAGAATATATCATAAGCACAAATGTACTGGTAATGTGAGATAATAAATTTTGATAATGTACAGATGCCAAAATTTAATTAAGAGATAAACAGTAAGTGGTAAAATTTTTTATTAAATGCTGAAAGAAATCATGTACATTTAGCATTTGGGAATTAAACCAATATAGTTATAGACCAATACATCTCCAATATTTTTATTGCCATGTTGCTATAGTGTTTTCTACAAATTTGCTAACAAAATTAATGATGTTCCATTTTGATCAATAGGGTTGTATTTATACATATGAGAAGAGACAAAACCCAATAGTATTTAAGTAGATAATGGGGCAAAAATGCATAAATTCTCATTATTGTGAGTGAATTCAATTATGTTACCCACATTAACTGTGATTTAGGAAGAGAGTGTTTAGAATTGGATATTTTGTTATTGTGTATTTTGATTACAAATATGACCTATTTCCTATATATAACTTTATTCATTTCCCTTTAGATAACATTAAGAGTATAAAATAAAGTCATTGAAGTCTTATTTCCTTATCTACATAAGACACAACACAAAGTCTTCAATTATCTCTTTACCTCTAGGGTATAAAACCCCCATAAGCCTCTCATGTCCTTTTTCTGTACTGATTTCTGTCTCAGAAACTTCTTGCATTTTATTACTTCTTCATGTACTCTCATCACAACAAAAGAAGGCTAGAATAAAAGTTGTTGGTTCCTTGATAGTGAATGTAAAGATTCCAGGCTATTCTCTGTTCTCCACGGAAGTGCCAAGAAATCTTCCTATCACATCCATAATTATATGGGCAGCAAAGCACACTACTTTGTAACTCAGAAACTTCTTGAACACCATTGTTTTTTGTTTGTTTGTTTTCTACAGACTTTACAAATCTTCCCCAACTCTGTGCACAGATTTGTAGTGACCAATATGTTTAAACACATGAGATAAACAATGTCATTGGCTTCCAGAATTTCAGATGGCATATTCTTTCCAACATTTTTTTTCAATAGTCACATTGGACACAGAGATGAAAGACAGGCTGTGTTTACATGGAAACCTCATGGAAAGTAATATCATAGTGTATTTAGTTATCCTGTTTAGACCACATACAATGAAACTTCTGTATTATTTTATTATCTTGTGTTAGGAATCATTATTTTGTCAGAAACCAGGTTCTAAGGTAACTGTGAATCTTTTGGTCATTGTCTCCATTTCCATGAGAGCTGCACTTACTTAGACACCTGTGCTCATGTTTTCAACCAGAAGATGTTGCAACTCTATCAACAACACATTTAAACATAATTTGAAGATCTCAACTGTTTTGTATTATATTTGCTCACTTTTGGTAGAAAGTGAGTGAGCCTGCATTTCAAATAAGAACTACATGATTCTTATTTTACTTCTATAGTTGTACCTAATATATCAAGGTAATAAACATGTTGCTTTTTAATTGGAATTTTGTATCACTTATCTTGAAAACATTTAATTATTTGTTTATTTAATGGGATAAATAAGACCAACCAGACTTAGACACTTATGGGATGATTTGACTTAGAAAGTTCAAGGTCTTCTCATATGTAGATGGCAAATATTTTTTCAGGAATTTCTCCAAGAAATCAATCTTAGTAATCAGAGCAACTTATTCCACATGTGAAAATCTCATCCTGATGAAACTTTCATCATCCTTATCATCCTTTTGTACAATGGGGGACATCTGAAGAAAGGAAGGTGAATATATATATATATAGTACCTATTTGACATTTTGACAAGCACCATTTTAACACCTTTCAGGCTGATTAGGATATCTAAACTGTCATACATCATGAAGCTTTATAGATTGCTTTTTCTCTAGTGCAAAATGCAGGTTTTAGCTAAAAAACCTGTGCCTTATGACTTTAAATACAGACACAAGTAATATGTTTGCCTATGGCATTATGTTTGTTAATATTGTTAAAGAAAGCAGAACAAATATGTGTAAAGAGATTATTTCTAAATTAATGTTGTAGAAATCTCAAACAAGTAGGACGCTTTTTTTAATATCCCTAATCACCAGTGACTAAACAGTGGCTTTCAATTTTCTGTACATCAATCTTGAACATTTCCTGAGCTCAAAATGACCAATTAGTGTCAAACATACAAAAGCAATTCAGGGGCCTTTCTTTGGAATCCAAGAAAAGGATGAGCCACTTATAAATCTTAATTAATAACTAGTTAAATTTTGTTAGGGGATTTCAGCTGAATTCAAAATATATAAATTAGAAATAACCTCCCTAAACATTTCTTAGCTCATTATTTTGTTGAGATTTTTGCTCCTAATTTTTATAATGTCAAATGGTTTTAGATGAAACCACTGCTGCGAACATTTGCCTAAGCGACTGAAATGGTTTTCCTTTCCTAAAATGAATTTTGTGTTCTACAAACACAAAACAACCTTACAAATAATCATTATAAGTTGTGAAAATTACCATCACTAGATACGAAATTTGGGTACTCTTATCTTTTTGCAGTAAACAGAAACAGTGAGCTCATGAACAAACTGAGCCTTCACTTCCAGCCAGCAATTGCAAACTGAAAGAAGAGGTGTCAGGCAGGACTAGCTGTCACTGTAAAGACTATGTGCTAGACGGTGACTGGTGATTCCTGGCTAAGTTTTCACACATCTTCAGAGAACAAAGCAGAGTGTGATTCTAGTTCCTTGATCCTCCTCAGTCGTTCTTGCTCACCAGTGTCCTGTGGGAAATTGAGCTCCACCTCCATTAGATTAAACAGCACCAACTACAAGGAGGTGACCTTTTAGATGGACTGAGAGGTCTAGGCTTTGACCCTGTTTGTACTACATTGATGCACTGTATGTAAATCGAGTTAGGAGGGTCTCACAGCAAGTAACTAAGCAACCACACTTCTCCATCTATCAAATTGTACCTGGATAGAATTGTAGGTATTTTATTTGTTTTGCCTTTTGATAAAGAACACATTCCATGATATAAAATGTAATCATAATAGATGCAAAGGAAATGTGACACTTGGGCCAACAATTGGAGAAATTTATAACATGGATGAGAAGGGCCAGAAAAGAAGTCATTTTCATTATGAGTCAGAGGTAAGAATTATGCACTATGAGTTAAAGAGTGTCACATATGTGGTTTAAGAGTAATGACAAATTGGCTTAAAAATAAAAGCCAAAAAGAAAATATTAGTAAATAAACAGAAATTTTAAACATAACTAAATGGAATGGAATGTGGTGACTTATGCTTGCAGTACTGGTACTGGTTAAGGATCAGAAGTTCCAAGTCAGCCTGGATTGTAGAGGAGGAACAAAACAGCAATGACAAGAGTTAAATTATAGAACTGAGAAATAAAATTAACACAGTGAAAGTGTGCTAGATGGAAGCTGAATGAATCAGTGGTTCAGAGCATTGATTAACAATGACATAGTGGAAGCTGGGCGGTGGTGGCACATGCCTTTAATCCCAGCACTCGGGAGGCAGAGCCAGGTGGATCTCCATGAGTTTGAGGCCAGCCTGGTCCACAGAGCCAGATCCAGGACAGGCACCAAAACTACACAGAGAAATCCTGTCTTGAAAAAACAAAACAAAATGACATAGTCTGAAAAATAAAACTGATAACATGATGGCTTTTAGGGAATTCTACAATTACATGTCATATGACAACCAACATATCATTGAAGAAAATTATAGAAATCTTTCAACATTCAATCTAAAGAAACAAGAGGTTGAATAAACATTTCAGGAAATGATGGATAAAATTGCCAAAACTGAGAGAGAGTTCCAAACCAGTGGTTCTCACCCTGTATATCCGAACCCCTTTGCGGATCACATATCTGATATCCTGCATATCAGATATTTACATTACTATGCATAATAGTAGCAAAATCATAGTTATGAAGTAGCAATTAAAACAGTTTTGTGGTTGAGGGTCTCTACAACCTATTAAAGGGTTGGAGGATTAGGAAGGTTGAGAAACAATTATAAACTTGAAAGCTTAGGAAACTACATATATGAAAATGTGAAAGAATTTCACCCAAAACATCCTAATTAAACTTTCAGAATTAAATTCAGTTGTGTCATAGAAGGACCATAATTTGGCAGCAGGAGAACAATAATTCAGCATCAACTTCTGAATAAAAAGAATCTGTCAATAGTGATTTTGATAAAAATTGAAAGGTCTTAACAGTAATTAAAAAGAAATGAAGATGTTTAGACATAAAGGAAAGACAAGGTTGGAAAGGAGCTAGCAATTCTAAGGAAGAATTAAATGATATTTGAAAATTCCCTAAGAAATGAAGAGACAGGTAAGTGGTGCTTCTAATCAAAAAGTAAATGACATGAGAAAAAGGTTTAGAAACTCAGGACTAAACATAGGATTAGTAAAAACATGGATAAACATCATAGATTCCTTTAACACAAGTTACTGCAATCATATTTACAGGTTACAGTAAATGAATCTACATGATATCAATCTCATAAAAAAGAGTAAATATTTGCATCATTTCTATTAAGATGACAGGAGGTTAAAAGCAACTAACTAAATATAATTTTCTACAATGTACTAGAGATGGTAAAATGTTGATATTATTTGACTATGATATGTACAGCACATTGTATTTAAGTAATTCTTCTTATATTTTGTATGCAATGCTTTTTGATATGTAACATATAGTAACATCCTGCACATACGCATTATATTGCATGCTTTATCTCTAATTTTATAACTTCACATTAAACCAAATAATCTATATACAAAGTAGAAACAGATATCCACAATTAGAGCAGGGACATAGCACATCTATGTAATAATTACAAAGCCAGGGTCTAAACAAAAACAAAATATTTAGAACAAAGAAGAGCCAACAACCTTTGATTTAAAAATTGTCCCTGTTAATTCAGACATGCTGTGGTGATATTTTGTTTGTGCTCTAACAAATAAAGCTTGCCTGGTGATCAGAGTTCAGAGCTAGCCACTAGTTAACCGTAAGAGCTGGGCAGTGGTGACACATACCTTTAATCCCAGCACTTGGGATCTCATGCCTTTGATCCCAGTATTTGGGAGGTACATACCTTTAATCCCAACACTAGGGAAATGGAAACAGGAAGTGATATGCCTAGGCTAGTGAGGAATATATGGCCAGAGACAGGAGCTCACTCCCTTCAGGCTGAGAATTTGGTGAGGTAAGAGGTGGCTATGGCTTGCTCCTTTGTCTCTCTGATCTTTCAGCATTTAGCTCAATATCTGGCTCTGGAATTTTATTAATAAGATCAATTAGGATTTGTGCTATACCATGCTCTGATGGAAGTCAACTTTCATAAGAATATAAAGGTAACACACTGGACTTGGGTAAGAAAAATAAAAGGATACAAAATTGAGTGTATAAGCTACAGAAGCAGATCTGGGAGGAGTGGGAAGGGCTAAATTAGATCAAAATGCATTGCATGGAATTCTCAAAGAACCACTACAGCATTAAATTAAAAAAAAAAAAAACTGACAATGTCCCTACAAACTTTCCCAGCAGAATACTGGGGGCACAATGACCAATAAAAACAGAGTTTACTTTTTTTCCAAAAACTCATAAATCTACCCCAATTTACTCTGAATTTGGCAATAAAAATTCCAAAACTAACTATAAAGATTCAATGGATTTATCATATATGCTGTGATCATGAGACTAAGCTTGAAGTTAATAGTAAAATGAAAACTAGAAAGAAAGCCATGGCCTTCTTAAAATTGAACTGTCCATAAACAATCCATACTCAGAATCTGAGTTAGTTCGAGTAAAATGTCTATAAAGTCCAATAGCCACCCCACAAGAACATCCACATCTCTTGTTACTTGTTCCTAGCTTCAGCTACATGTGCCTTGTGACATGAAATAGACTAGTCCATCCTTATTAAGAGTGTTTTGTCCTTAAGTTCTTTGAAGTGATCACCATTGAATAAAATATCTTCTTGTGTGATGATATGTTGAGTACCCTAATAAAATTTGTCTGAAGGTCAGAGGACAGAACAAGCCACTAGATTAAACAAAGATGCCAGGCAGTGGTAGCATATACCTTTAATCCTAGCACTCAGGAGGCAGAGGTCCATCTGGATGTCTGTGAGTTCAAGGCCACACTGGGCTACATGAGATTAACTCAGTCTAGGAGAGAAACAAAGCCAGGCAGTGGTGGCACACACCTTTAATCCCAGTGCTTGGGAATCACATGCTTTTAACCCCAGCAAGAAAGGTATACAAGGCATGAGGAGACAGGAACTAAGGCTTTTTCAGGCTGAGGAGTCCTAGAGGTTTAAGAGATGGTTTGTTCCTTTGTCTCTGATTTTTCAGCATTTACCCCACTTTCTGGCTCTGTTTTTTTTTTTTTTTAATTAAAAGACCATTAACATTTGAGCTACATTCTTGAATACTTTTTATTATGTCCCTGTGATTATAATTAATTCGTCTCTTAAATGTAGTGGTATGGTACCTTTTGCTTTGTCTACTTTTAAGAATGTATTAATTCATGGTTTTCTATGATTTTAATGTATGTTAATTTCCTTTTGTTATTGTATTCCTTGGTTATTGTTAAATAGACGTTTTATTTTTCAACTTTTATTTATTATGTGTGATGTCAGAGGACAATTTGAAGTAATTGGTTCTCTCCTTTCATTATGTGAGTCAAGTGGATTAAATTTAAATAATCAGTCTTCACTTTTATAATCCACTGAGCCATATCTCCAGCCCTATATTTGTTTTGTTTTGTTTTATTATTTTTGTTGTTTAATTTTTCCTTCTTTAATCATCTCCCTCTCTTTTCCTTCTTTTTTTTTAATGTTTTATTCCTCCCATAGGATCTCAAATTATCCCCCAGGCTGTCTTCACCAGTAACTCAGCTGGACTTGAAGTAGCAGCCATCTTTCCCTGTTAGTACCCTGAATGTTGGAATTGTTGATGGGTGCCCTAACCTGGGTGATCTTAATTTCACTATAGGTTAATTTGTTTCAATTTCTCTAGAACTGCTTAGAATATTACACATTTACATAATCATTCTTCCTCTTCTCAATGACTCCAATGACAGTTACCAAATCATATATTCCTTTCCTACAGGTGACTAAGTATCCTTTTAGTTATATATTTCAAGCAATCATCCCTTCACATTTCAATTTGTAAAACTGTATACCTTGCATGCATTTATAATTTTGTATTATGCAATTTGAAAAGAGCCTGTTCAGGACATTTTCATTTCAGGTATCGGCTTTTCAGATCTGGGCGTTCTGTCCGTCTCTGTCTAATGTTTCCCTTTTCTGCACTCTTTATTGCCATGCTTTCCTGTAAAGTCTTGAATATTTTTTAATGAAAACTGAAAGTTCTTAACAAATAGTCCTATCATGTCTTGCTTTTTGTTGTTTCTGTAATGATTTTTTTCTCATAGTTATGTGTTAACATTTCTTCCTACCTGAAATGTCTCCAAATATTTTTATTCTTTATTCGCTCTTTTCATTGTTTCAGTATGTGTTCATTGTGTTCACAAGTATGCCTTTTTTTTCTTTTTCTTCTTCTTTTAAATACATAGGTATCTTTTTGTTGTATCAGTTCAAAAGATTTGTGTCTTTATATTTCCAACGGTTTAGAAGGGTAAAGTTATTATGTGAAGACTATATTATCTTCATTAAGGTTTATAACTAGATCTCTTCACTGTGACAAATTGAAATGTTCACATTTCTTGGTCCTCATAAATCACATTGTTCTTTAGCTTGTTGCTCCTTGATTGATATTCTTTACCATCAAGGAGAAATTTCACTTTAAAGAAGTACAATATCATATTCATCCAAAGACTAAGCACATCCTTAAAGATGAGTTTTTATTTAAATAGGTCTCGTTTCGATGTTTCCTAGCACTCTATCATGAAAACACCAATTGCCTCCATTCATGGCCTACCATCTCCATCCCACTGATGACCTACCATTTTCATCCCATTGATGGTTTGCTACCTTCACCGCATTCATGTCTCTAACTCTGTCCCTTTCAAATAGAAGAACATTTAATTGGGATAGCTTATGACTTTCATGATATAGAAAATGCTGTCAGATAGAAGACATAGGTATTTACCTGATTGGCATTGTTTTTGATGTCTTAATTATAAGAATCCCATATTAATCATTTTCCAGTTGCTAAAATTTTTATTCTAAATACATGTTTTCAAATATTCTAGGGTTCATTACACTATCAGGTCTAGAAAATGAAGATTTCAGTGCATAATATTTTGATGTAATTTAAATTAATTAATTTTGGTTGTCCTACATTTTAATGTTATGGATAATCATTCTGAAGTTTGCAAATCAGTTTCTATATCAAGTTGGCCTTTCTCTTTTCTTTTTCCTTTAACATTTTTCTTGGAAAAAATCCTAACTTCCTATCATTTTTTATTTCTTTTACTTTTATTGAAAATAGATTATTTTCTATTACAATATATCCCAATTACAATTTCCTCTCCCTCTGTTCACCCAATTCCCCCCCCAGATCCCCTCCCTTCCAGATACACTCCCTTTCTGTTTCTCATTAAAAAAGAATAGGCTTCTAAGAGATAACATCAAAACATAACATAAACTATAATAAGATAAAATACGGACCATCACATTGAAGTTGGATAATGCAAACCAACAGATGGAAAAGAGTCAAAGAGAAGGCACAAATACCAGAGACTCACTAGTTCACCCACTCAGGAGTCCCATAAAAACACTAAACTGGAAGCAGTAATGTGTATACTGAGGACCTGATGCAGATGCCTGAAAGCACTGTGCATGCTGCTTCAGTCTCTGTGAATTCATATAAGGGTCAGAGGGCCTTGTTTTCTTGGTGTCCTCTGTCCCCTCTATCTTTTCTACTCTTTCTGCTACTTCTTCCACTCAGTTCCATGAGCTCTGAGGGGAAAGATTTGATAGAGATATTCCATTCAGGGCTATGTATTTCAAAGTCTCTCTGTCTCTCTCTGTCCCTGTCTCTGTCTGTCTCTGTCTCTCTATCTTTGTGTGTGTGTGTGTGTGTGTGTGTGTGTGTGTGTGTGTGTGTGTGTGTGTGTATGTGTGTGTGTATGTGTGTGATGTCTGGTTATGGGTCTCTGTGTTTCTTATCTGCTGCAGGAGGAAGCTTCTATGATGATGGTTAAGTAAGGCACTGATCTATGAGGAGAGCAGAAAATCACTAGGAGTTATTGTTTCACTACTTTTTTGTTAAAGACCAGTAGTATTTGATTTTACTCCAGGTCTCTGGGCTATCTAGTGTCTGTTTCTTGGTCCCTCAGGAAGTGTGAGGAATGGGTTCCCTCTTGGGAAATGTGTCTTAAGTTAAATCAGACACTGATTGATTACTCCCACAAGCTTTGTGCCCATTTTGCTGTCAGGACACCACAATAAATCAAAAGGTTTGTGGATGGGCTGGTGTTTACTTCTATCTTTTGGTAGCCTGCAGAGTACCTTTCAGTATTTAAGACACGAAAACATAAGGTGCGCAGGTTCTATGTACGCACCAGTTGGACCTGTCCATGGTCAACGACTTGTGTTGGAGTTGTCTTTAGCAATGGGACCTTGATTTCAGTTTGTGAAGAACAATCTATTGTCTTTGTAACAGCCTGGGTTGTTTCAGGATTTCCATGGGACCTCTTTGGCCAACAACTCAATTGGATGTAATCCAATCCCAGTAATGGAAGTTTCCTTTAGTGACAAAATATGGTCAGATGTGACTCTGTCTCCCATTATTTGGAGATTTTATTAGGATCACCCTCATATATTTTAAGAAGTTTCCATTGCACTGGATCATTCTGTTATGTACATTATAACAACAACAACAAAAAAGATGAAAACCATATGATTAACTGAAAAATTTTAAACTTAGCTCATTACATACAGTTTATTACTTAAGTAATGATGTGCCTATAACAATCTGTTTCCTAATTCTGGTGTCTATTCTTTCCAATTTGTTTAAATTATTCTTTCAGTTAACAATTCATTCAAATATATGATATAAAACTTTAATTTTATTTTTGTGTGTGCATATCTATGCATGTAGTAAATGTGAGATCCTAAATACATGTATAATGTGATAAAATAATATCACATTGATATTAGTATACTTTTCAGTAGAAATTGCAGAGGAGTAAATAATACCCTACTTTATTATGTAACTGACAGTATCTACACACGTATTTAAAGATTCATTTTCAATTTTAATTAATATGCTAAATATCTTTTTAAAAATAACTTCATTGAAATATTACACTCAACGGGTATTAAATACAATATATTGTATTTGAAACTGAATAAAGTTATAAAATACATTCATATTACTATGATATTTTCCTTATGTGCTTACTAAATGACAGAAAAAAAGAGCTCATGAATAATAAGGCTAAACCACCAAACAGTTCTATTTATTTTTCAAATGTAGTATTATTGAAAAAGCCCAATAAAACATAGAAATAAAAGAAGCTGTTTGGTGGCAAAAATTAATAATAATAAACCAATATTTACTCTGCCATGATTAACACAATTACTTTATATTCAGTGAACGTTCAACAATCAGTGAAATATTGACTAATGTACTGGCAAAACAGAATATTGAGTTTATGTTTACAAAATTAATGAGGTAGTATTAAATAAATAGGTGACTCAGTGTTGTCCATCATTTATGCTTAAAGGCTAGCCATATTATTTTTTTAATGTCAGATTATAGTCGTATCAGTGGTTAAAAATAGCATTTCTGGCCGGGCGGTGGTGGCGCACGCCTTTAATCCCAGCACTCGGGAGGCAGAGCCAGGCGGATCTCTGTGAGTTCGAGGCCAGCCTGGACTACCAAGTGAGTTCCAGGAAAGGCGCAAAGCTACACAGAGAAACCCTGTCTCGAAAAACCAAAAAAAAAAAAAAAAAAAAAAAAAAAAATAGCATTTCTATAGCGCATTGCTATAAGCAATATATTTTCATATGTTATTCAACTTCAGATTCCACTAACCTTTGAGACAGATGTTAATATTAAAACGTATTTTTTATCTCTGAAGTAAGTAGTCATAGAGAAGTTAACTGACTTACAAAGAGCATATGCTGGGAATAAGCCTTCTTTCTAATTCTATGGATCCAATTAAGTAACATCACTGCCCAGATGTGTCTATTTAAATTTGCAGATGTTCAAAAAAATTAAGGTATTATTTTTCAGTTGTTCAAGACCTATTTAAAGTGCTCACTGGCCAGGTGGTGGGGTACATGCCTTTAATCCAAGCACTCGAGACAGACGGATCTCTGTGAGTTCGAGGCCAGCCTGGTCTGCAGAGTGAGTTCCAGGATAGGCTCCAAAGCAACACAGAGAAATCCTGTTTTGAAAAAACAAAACAAAACAAAAATGCTCACTGTCCTAATGCATGAGTACAATACCAAAATGAAATAGAAATAAGTAAAATATGATAAGGAACTCTATAAAACCTTCCTGGTGGTTCTATTCTGACTCAGAGCAAATGTGTGAGGCCAGAGAAGGAAGAGTGAGGGAAAGATGGGATATCCCCGGCTTTGAGGCAGACCTTTATCAGTATTTATACATGCCAAGTGAAGACCAACTGTGATGTACTTGAAATAGCAAACATAGTCTAGGGTTTTATGTAAAAGAGAACAGTTCCAAGACATAGTTGCAATGATAAAAAGAAACTACTTTATGAGTTACTTTGCATTACAAAGGAAAGGTTCTTATTTCCCACCAATAGATGCTTTTGAATTGTACAAGTGAGGGTTCAGAAGATTTAATGAACTCTCTATAGTGAGCCCTATTGTGTGGCATTATTGGCAGGCAACACTGGAGATGGCCCTACAAGAAATATGCTGATAAAATCTAGACAAAAGTTGCTTCAGTAAAAGCAGAATAAATGCTCCATGTTCCCAAATTCTGCATGAAGTAGTGAATTGAACATTATGTGCTGCTAATAGAGTGCATCTTTTTAATCCTTATCATTAAATTTGCATGTGTTTTCTTTTAACTATACCTCACAATATGCTGAAACATATTACATGACATATTACTGGAAAATTTGTGATTGACAGGGTTTGCAAAATGTTTCTACTGCAAATCACTTGCAACTTTTTTCTATAATTAATTCTTGACAGTTCTATAAAAATCAACGCCTGTATCAAATGTTTGGAATAACAATTTCATATGCATAAGTACAAATTAGAATATGATTTTAAAAGAGATAGATAGTTGGAAGGCTATGTACTCTCCTCAATAGGGCAAGTTCCTGGAATAAATAAACCAAATATTCACAATAAGTTTAATCAAACTGGCTATTAACTAAACTTACAAGAATTACTATGAACCTCAAAATTGAGGACTGACTCTAAATGTTAACTTATTTATTTCTCAAATATTTACAAAGAATTGCCTATATACTTCCTGTTCCAAAAGTAGAAGTAAAGAAAATAGATGTGACTGACATTCTGATTTCTGTTTTTCTGTAAGTCAAATGAAAATATAAAAACAAAATCCACTATAAGTATTATCAAATGGATTTCAGAACTTAAATCAGAGAAAGGAGCACAAATATTTTCTAAATTTGAATTATGTTTGAATTTTTCTATTTATTTGTTCTACCAATATTTATGGAGTTTTCCACTGTTGCATCAAGCATCCAAGAGTCAGTATTAGAACATATATTTCGTTCCCTTGTTGATTTTTTCAGACTGAGATGTGGCTTCTTTCTGACCCAACAGGCTAGCAAGGGGTCTTCTGAGGATATCTTCTCATTGTGTTAGGAGCTTCAAATGCATTATCTTACAACTTCTCATAAGAGCAATTTGATTAACACACATGGAAGCTGAAATGAAAGACAAGAGGAAATTACTTTCAGTGTCAGTGTTCTTATAAGTCTCTAAGAACATATTCATATCCTGGATTGATCTATGACTCTATGTATTTTAAATATCTTAATTTCCGTTTCATTGTAGTAAGAATAAAATGCTTTTTTTTTTTTGCAAATCATTGGTTCACCTTCAACTTTTCTCAATGAAAAGGAAATATGAAATTGATAGGAAGAAATGCAGAAGATGAGTATTATCACAGGAGGACTCTGACAAGGGCTGGCAGTATTATCTCTGAAGGTTTGTTAGCTCATTTCCTTTCTACCAGAAAAATAGATTTCTGGACAAAAAGAGAAGGCTGACATCTGATTAGCCAGATGGCCCTGGGATGGGAGCAACTTCAAATGCAGGACATTTCTTGCACTCCTCTCAAAGTTTACTCTAATAAAAAAGAGAAAATATGGTTCATTGATTGATGGAATGTGACATTTTACAAAACTCCCTGAGTTTATTTGCTTAAAATAAGTCTTGGAAATTTCAAGTACCTTCTCATAGGCAATCTTTAAGATAATATGTACCTCATTAACACCGAGGGAAACAAGCCTGGTCTGTATTCTGATGTATAAAACAACCTGCCTGAGCAGAAACAGTTGGTGTAATGGAATTTCCTGAGTGGCAAACACTAACGGACTAAAATTACTCTCTGGTACGTCACCTTCAAGCTGGCAGCCAGTTCCTATCTTCTTGCCTTATGCTGGTTTCTCTCTCCCATATTGTGCCCATTGCCTTTGATCACAGCAGGTCGCTGAAGTAAAACCATGTTTTCCACTGCCCTAAGTATAATTTCAGAGAGAGATTTTTTATTGAGTTTACATATTTTCCTTATTTTCTTATATTAACAATAGAAATTAATATGCTAGGTCACTTAAATATAGATGACTGTAACCTTCTCTTAGGAGAAGACACTCTAATGTCTAAGTGTCCAAGTCTTGACATTTATACCAAGTTATATCACATCACTTCATTCATTAAACGCTTTGTGATTTTTTAATATCTAATCTGTTTTTCTCTATAAAATTTAATTTGCTCCAGAATACCGTGTTCCAGTAAATATTTCTAAGTAATATATTTTGAAGGAATTTTGTTTTATATTTATGTTGATCAGTTTCAAAAACACAAGATCATAGTATATTCATAAAAAGTGAGAAATAACAGAGAAATTTTAAATATTTATTTCTTATATAAAAATTAATTTAAATTTATATTCATAAGACATAGGTTATTTCTAATCCGATACTGCCTCAAAGAAAATCATCATAAGATTTATGATGATTATATATAGATTTATATTCTAACAATAGTTTTACAGACTATGGAAAATCTGATTATATTAGTTGTAAATAAAATAACATTGTTTTATTGTATTGTTTTGTATTGTTCTAACTCAAAATATGAATATGTAAGCCACTGAACACATTCCTGTAAGAATAAAATGTCAGTGTCTTCTAAAATCCTGTAAATGTACTTGTAGTAGAGTATTATTTTAAGGTGTGTTACTTTTGTTTATGTTGCATTTGTTTAACTCCATGAAGCTGTGTTACTTTGCCTGTCTAAAACACCTGATGACCTAATAAAGAACTGGCCAATAGCAAGGCAGGAGAAAGGATAGGCGGGGCTGGCAGGCAGAGAGAATATATAGAGGGAGAAATCTGGGCAAAATGGATCTGAGAGCTAGCAGTCAGAGAAGGAGAAGGATTCCAGGGGCCAGCCCCACAGTTACACAGCGAGCCATGGAGTAAAGTAAGATTTACAGAAGTTAGAGAATAGGAAAAACCCAGAGGCAAAAGATAGACGGGATAATTTAAGATAAGGAAAGCTGGCAAGAAACTAAACCAAGCTAAGTCCAGGCATTCATAAATAAAAATAAGCCTCTGTGTGTGATTTATTTGGGAGCTGAGTGGCAGCCTCCCCCACCCCACCCCCCCAAAAAAGAGTAAAAAACAACATGTACTTACTTGATTTTTATTAATGCCCTAGATGAAGAGACACAAGCAGTTAAATGTAGCGAAGAGAGGCAGAATCAATGTCCTCCAGGGCCAGGCTTCTACAGAAGGAGTCCAATTCCACTTGCTCAGACCTAGACACAAGTACAACAAATAATGGACTCAGTAGTTTGTATATATGTGTATACGTGTGTATATGTGCATCTGTGATTATAAATCTGTTTAAGTAATATATCCGTTTAGCAGAATATTAGTATTAGGTTCTTCTCTAGGTTCTAGAATCTGCCTAGTCACAGGTTCTCTGTCCCATTAACAATATTGTGTATGAGTTACATTTCATGAAGCTAACATTAGAATCAATCAGAAAGTAGTACTTGATTACACATATAAACATTCTTGGAACTACTCTATGAGCAGGCATATCTTCTTTGCAGGACAGTCAGTATTACAGCTCACAGAATTCACATCTGGGTGAGACTGACGGTTGACTTTTTTCTCCTTTAGTGTACACAGTATCTTCTAACATCTGGAAAACTAGACAGTAGGATGGAACTTCCACCTTGATATCAGCTTGATTTCTCAATGCTCTGTGACCTAAGTATGTGCAACTTCGGCAATAGTGCCTTATGGTAGAGTTTTGGAGAGTCACCAAGAGCATTGCCAATAGCATGTACTATTTGGAGTCTATGGGTTCTGGTTGACCAACAATTAAAAAGATACAACCTGTTTCTGCGATTGAGATTTTTAATTACTGGCATGTGTGGTCTAGGAGTTTTTATGAGAATATGTTGACCTATGCTGCCTCTCCCTTCACAATGAGTGGTAGACAGCACTACCACAGATCTGTAGTAAGTAGACACTGAAAACTCATTAATTCATGAAATAATACATTTATAAACAGTGACAAATTGGATGCTGATGGAAATTAAATGTAACTTGAGCTCCATTTGAAACAAAACTCTTCTTATGAGAGAAGATGAAAACTGGTTTACCGCCTTATCTAGCTGGTTAGTCAAAAAAAGCAGTAGAGACTCCAGATATGACATGCGGTGAATAACATGGAAACAGACAAGTTTCAGTACAGCCTGGGAGCCTTGACAATTAGTAGACATGCAGATAAAGAGATCTTCAAGCCATTCATTCTTTATTTTGAAAACACAGTATTAGAGTTTGACTTTTTTTTTTCCTGAGAATCAGAAAACCCGGGCTTGAGATAACAGATTTCACAGTCACTTTTGAAGAACCCTTTGAAATCCTAGCCAAGCTAAGATTTCACTTCTTGATGACTGTTACATCAAGAAATTTATGAGTCTTGCCATTTAGGAATAAAGAGCCTTATGCCAATGAGCATCCAGTTAATCAACATTACATGAAGACCAGGTGGGTGAATGCTCGGAGAACAAGTCAAGTAGTTCAGCTGGTAAAGGACATGAGAACTTCTTCAATGTGTCCTTTCCATGGAAAGCCAAATGCAATTTTACTTTGGAGGGGAAACAAGATTAAAAGGACATTCTTCTGCATGAAAGTGTAGTTTAAAATAAGTGTCTGTGCACAGGGAAAGTAAAGCACACTTCAGCATCTACTTCTGGCCTTGTGAACTAAAATATATTCACTTTACTCTGCCCATATTTCTCCACAAATGTGTGTAAGTCACTGCTATAAAATGTTCTCAGAGTAAGCAATGGTGAATTTTTCCCATAAATACTGAGTTAGAAAATACAAGGTTAATGTCAAGAACTGAGAACAGTTCTTAGAATTTTATGGAACTAGTAAGGAAAAAAATTAGCCCTGACGAGGTTCATGTATGTTGGCAGAAGATTCAAGTATCTAGGGACAGGGATAATGCACTTTATTGCCCACAGCAGCAAGAGGCATTATCTTTATGCTCCTGCCAGCTCCCTGCCACTCAGTCCAACAAGAATGATGGAGAGACGCTGTCCTCTTAAATCTTTAAAAATAGTTTTAAAAACACTGAGTTGGTAGGGTAACACAACAAATCAACCCACTTAAGCTTGGTTCAGAGAAAGTCATTATCTTCCTTATACCCAACAGTGAAATAAGCTTCTCTTAAGTCTGCAAAAGTCAAAAATTTGTCTTCCCAGTATGCTGTAGTCATCCTTGACAAGATAGTCCAGAACATTTGTAAGACATGCAAAGTGATGAGAGTCTGGTGAAGTACTGATATTAATAGTAACCATACCTCCTTTCTACATTATTCTCATTTGTAATGAAGCATCCCATGAGCAGAATAATGTATCAGCAGCTCTTGTTAACTAACCAACACTGTATGGTACAAAATAATTTTAGTATCTTATATATCATTTAGTTATGGTTACATCAGGCTTCCACACTTAAAATAAACTTAACCTTCATAATAATTTGGAGCATCTCTCAGTGAAGACCCACCCAATTAAAAAAAGAAATCACAAATCCTACCTTGATACTCAAGGAACATGTACAGAGGTTCTCCTAACTAAAGCAAATCCAATCATGAGTTGATGCCTACTCACAACACCTCAGGTAGCAGTATCCACAAGTGACTAGTTCCTGGTGAGAGAAAACAAAAATAAAACAAATGAAAAAACAAAAGCAACCTCTAGGTGTTACTGTGTAAAATGATAAAGTTCTCCAAATTTATTATGATTACACCTTGCCTTTACATTTATATATTCAATATAATAATTTATGTATATCCATAGATATATAGAAACCTCTAGATATTTTTAGGGATTAGTTGGATGCTAACTCAAAATTTTGAAAGATTTTATAAAATATTATTTTAATTTATGAGTATTTTAGCACTGATTCATACTTTTTTCCACTATGATGTTGTATTATAGAAGTTATCCCTTACCTGTTAGTATCTCATTCTGCTGATATAACAAAAATAATATACTTGCTTTAGCTATTGCCTTCTTATGGGTTTTGAACATCTACACTTTTATAACCATTTAATATTGAAAACTAAGTATCTATCTCTCTAATGTTAATACTATTTCTAGCTTGTATATGTTGAATTATTGATATTTTATTACTACATATTTTAATTTGATTAATATCAACCTACAATTTCACCTAAGTTTTTTTTTTTTTTTTGGTTTTTTGAGACAGGGTTTCTCGATGTAGCTTTGGAGCCTGTCCTGGAACTCGCTCTGTAGCCCAGGCTGGCCTCAAACTCAAAGAGATCTGCCTGCCTCTGCCTCTGGAGTCACCTAAGTTTTATATGATACCCTTTTAATACTCTTTTGATATCCATGAGTTATACAATAAAGTCCAATTTTAGAAAAATTTTAAAAATCCTTAATGATTTAGTTTTCAACATATTTTATCAGTTGGAGTTAGGCAGGTGCACACTGTATTTTTTAGACTTATTTGTATCTGAGCCAACTATGGGAACAGAATTGAACAACTATGAACAGCATTCTGTTCACTTGGAGAGATATCTACCCCTCATTTAATATTTTATAGAAACACCCTCACAGACATGCCCAGAGCTGTGCTTTCTTGGTGATTTTAAATTCCATTTATTTGATAATTGAGCTGCAAATGTTCTCTGTTCTTCTTTTTCTTATATAGTGTCTACATCAGTAGTTTGATAAATGGCAGACCTCATCAAAAAGAACCTAGCTTGAATGTTTTGTTTAAAAAAATCTGACTTCATTTATTTAGTTGATATTTCATCATTCAACTTATCTTCTTTTGCCAGCTTGGTTACACATGACCTGTGGAAAACATGTCCACTTCGTCTTGACAATAATTTGTTGCTATCACTGTAAAAAATCATCACAAATGGAATTACTTAGATAAAAGAAATTTATTATCCTACAGTTCTAGTGTCTAAAATGTTCAACATCAAGGTGCTGACAGTGTTGGTATACCCAGAGTACTAAGGAGAATCTTATTTTGCAGGGTTCTCTCCTCAGCCTCTACCTGTTGATCATCACTTCTTGGTGTCTTCCTTTTTTTCTTCATATGATCTGCTTGGAGCAAGGACACAATATTAGTCTGTGTTCTCTAGAGTCACAGAACTTACAGAATGAATCTCTCTCTCTCACTCTCTTTCTCTCTGAGAGAGAGAAAATAATAATAAAATTATTATGTTGACTCTTGAAATCAAATGCGTATTTTATATATATATATATATATATATATAATATATATAATAGATAGAGAGTGAGATAGATGATATAGATATGGATATAGATTATATAGGTGGGAATTTATTGGAATGACTTACAGGCTGCAGTCCAACAATGGCTAGCTCTGAATGGAAAGTCCAAGAATCTAATAGGCGCTCAGTCCCACAAGACTGGATGTCTCAGTTGGCCTTCTGTATATGCTAGAGTCCTGAAGAAGTAGGTTCCAATGCCAGTGAAGGAATGGATGTGCTGACATGGCGAGGGCAAGCAGGCAGAGAACAAAAGAATTCTTCATTCTTCCATGTCCAGCAGAAGTGTGGCCCAGATTAATGGTGTGCCTTCCTGCCTCAAGATCTGTGTTAAAGGTGTGTGTCATCCTGATGCCCATCTAATGAATCAAAGCTTCACTCTGTCTATGGTTGCCAAATTTTAACGAACTACTTAATATGTAATAATCTTGCTTCCAAATAAATATGCATTCACAGATAGTAAAGGTTAGGATTCAGCATGTGAATTTCAGTTCACCTATATCATCTAAGCTGTTGAATGTATTGACAAAATTATGAAGAGCATCATATCATTTTGTTAAAATCTGCAGTTCTATAGGGGTGCTCTGTTCTCATCTCTGATATGTGTCATTGGTAAATCTCTTTCTCTTTTTCTTTTTCCCTTGACCAGTTCATCTAGATCTTGAAAACTGGGTTATAATATTCACTGCCACCCTTGCTCATAGGTTTTATTTAGCACCATAATTTTCACACGACAGAAGAAACATTATGAATTAATTAACTGTGTTATTTAGATGTTCTGCTGGTGGTGACTTGTACTGAGTGTGCACTCCTACTGCTGACTGGTGTTCATGAGTGCATGCTCTCTCTGCTGACTGGTGCTCACGAGTGTGTGCAGCCCCTGCTGACTGGTGCTCATGAGTGTGTGCTCCCCCACTGACTGGTGCTCATGAGTGTGTGCTCCTTCTGCCTGGTGTGTGCTCCCTCTCTTTACTAGTGCACGAGTGTATGTTCCCTCCGCCTAAAAGTGTACGTAAGTATGTTCCCCCCCTGCTGACAGATGGTGCTCATGAGTGTGTGCTCTCTCTGCTGACAGATGGTGCTCATGAGTGTGTGCTCCCTCTGCTGACAGATAGTCCTCATGAGTGTGTGCTCCCTCTGCTGACAGATGGTGCTCATGAATGTGTGCTCCTTCTGCTGAATGGTGCTCATGAGTGTGTGCTCCCTCTGCCTCCTGGTGCTCATATGTGTGCAATCCCTCTGCTGACTGGTACTGGTGGCAGTGATGTGAAACAATGTGAAGGAACTCTCTACAGAGTTAATTTTCCTTTCTTTGTTCTTTTTCTTTTCATCTAAAGATACTGATTGTTTTAAAACAAAAACAGTAAAACCCACCTCAGTTGCAATGAGTTCAGGATTCTGAAACAAAGGCACTATAAACTGACTGAGTGGATTATAATCCAGAAGTATTTGTTTTCTGGAGAGATGGAGGTTTGGTGTATAAGATCCAGACACCAGCATGACTAGATTCTGATTTGGAGCCTACTGTAATTGTATAGGTGTATACCATTGCACTCTAACATTGTAGGAAAAGGGATGAATTAACTCTATGACTTGTTTATATATAAACAACACTCCAACACTCCAGCCCAGTTCATAGGTTGTCAAAACACATGCTTTAATCATCTCCACAAAGACCCCATTTATAAATACCGTAATATTTTGGAATTAGATTTCAACACATAAATTTTTAAGTATGCAAATTTTCAGGTTATAATAGTCTCTCAGTAGTACAATTTTCATCTGTAGTAACTAAATGTGTACATAAATATCACTTTCTATAAGTAGGTTGTACTGTATATTTAGGACTATATATATCACATTTAGAAATATTTATAATGTATATATATATATGTAGAATTTAAAAAGTCTAAGTGTGTATGTATGTATGTGTAACAATAATTAATGAAAAAGAGGCCATGCATATGAAAAAATAAGAGGGTTATATGAATTGGTTTGGAGAGAGGAAAATGAATGGGAGAAATAATGTAATTATAATCTCAAAAACTAAAAGAAATGATTAGAAAAATACAAAATGAAAATACTGTAAACTTACCATTTAATAGCTGGATTTTCAAGGGATTTTCCACTCAAATCAGTGTTATGTAAGTGTACACATATGATTCTGAAATGGGCCTACTTGGGTTTAAGAGTAGACCATTTTATTCTTATTTATATTCATACAAGTCATAGTATAAACATTTTTAGGGGTCTGGAGAGATGGCTCAGTGGTTAAGAGCACTGGTTGCTTCAGAGGTCTTGAGCTCAATTCCCAGCAACCACATGGTGGCTCACAACCATCTGTAGTGAGATCTGGTACTTTCTTCTGGCCTGCAGGCATACATGCAGACAAGACACTATACATAATAAATGAATTAAAAATCTTAAAAAATATTTAATTTTCAGTTTCTTTGAATATTCTGAATTTTAATGTGTTTGTATAAAAACTGGCAAAAAAAAAAAAAAAACCTTAACCAAAAACCCGTCAAGTTTGTGTTGTATGATTTCAGTCAATATACTACTTTCCTTACTTAGATGAACTAGAGTAAATATCATATACTACAGTACGCTCAACTTCCGTATCTGCTACTAAATTTCAGTCAAACAGCTAAATTTAGCACTTACTATTACTAATACGTTGTAGCTAACTGGTCATTAATGATAATGTTACTTCTTTGGAATTATCATTTCTGTAGTTGGTTAATATCCAAGAGAATTCATGAAACATTAAGTTACTGAAATAATATTCTTGGACTGTCCTAGTGATTGGACTTTCTAGGTAGAGTGCATTAGCCACTTTCCCATTCGGTGACAAAGTACCTGAGATAAAACACTTCACCAATCAAGATTTATTTTGGTCCTGGTTTCAGAGGTTACCACTCATGGTCAGCTGGCTTTGTTGCTATAAACGCATCACAAGACAGAATACTGTGTTTAAGGGACTGTATGACTTAGGAGGAAGTTCATCTTTTGACCATGAAGACAAAAGTGTTGGGGCACTTTGGACAAAATAAATATACCTTTCAAAGGCCAGCCTCTCCTGAACTAATCCTTCCAACTAGCCTCTTTTTCCTTAAGGTTAAACCATATAGCAAGTATACAATCAGCTGGAATGAGGCCACGCCATATTCAACACATTTCTTCAGGGATATTTCAGACTCAGTCCTTAAGACAGGATTTGGGAGAATGTACATTAATGAAAATTATGCTAACTACATCATAACAAGGATATGCAGTATTTAATCTAAAAGTGTTGATGCTGAACTATCTCATACTACTTGGGTAGATTTTTGTTTTCAAGATTCTTCACAGTGCTGTTACACATATTTTGTCTCTTTCCCAAATTTTTTTTGAAGATTGATTAGGCTAAATATAGATTTTTCCCCAAATCATCCTTTTTTGGTTTATGTGTTTCTTACATTTTTTTACCTTTTTCAATAATTTTGGAAATATCTTAGCTTCTGTTAGTTGAAATATTTCTTGTCTTTTATAATATTTTTCCTTAGGGCTTCAGATTATTCATAAATAATTTTTAATTGCTTTGCATGTCTTGATATTCTCTGATTTTTTCTTCACTGTCATTGCTTCATTCTGTTTTGGCTTTGCACTTCAGTCTGAGCAGTTTTGAACAGCATGTGTTCAAGGGAGCTACTTCTTACCACAGGCATGCTCTATCCACTGGTGGTCTCATCAAATGTTCTTATGGCACTGTTTTATTTTTATTACTTTATTTTTATTCTTTCTTAGTGCCAACTTCTCTGTTATTCTGTGTTGTCCATATTTTCCCCTATATTCCTGAATGTAAGAGATACAATATGGTCACATTCAGATGTGACCGCCTTAAGTGGTTGTTATAGCAATTTTCTGTACAGTAACCGATATAGAAAGCTTGGCATGCCAGGATATACATATTTCCCTGTCTTGACCTCAGTTAGGCTGTTATAAAATACTTTCCCTTGAGGTAATTTAGAGATAATACATTTTTCTATGTATTTCAAGTTGATTAACTTCTCTCCATGAGAGAAACAAGATGCCTCTTTCCTCCCTCTCTTCCTCCCTACTTCCCTCCTTCCCTCCCTTCCTTCCTGCTTCCCACCCTCCATTCCTTCCTTCCTCCATCTATCCTTCCCCTCCTCCATCCATCCCTCCCTTTCTTGATTCCTTCCTCCCTGTCTTCCTCTCTCCTTTCCTTCCTTCCTTCCTTCCTTCCTTCCTTCCTTCCTTCCTTCCTTCCTTCCTTCCTTTGTTCCTTCCTTCCCTTCTGTCTTTCTGTCCTTCCTTCTCCTAACATTTCTGAGCATGAGAATATGAGAATATTTTTAGATTCTTAGAGGTAACATTTATAGAAGTCTGAGACTCCCTCTAAGACTGACCTACCCTGAGTTTAGAAGTT
Source organism: Peromyscus californicus insignis (assembly GCF_007827085.1). NCBI lineage: Eukaryota > Metazoa > Chordata > Mammalia > Rodentia > Cricetidae > Peromyscus > Peromyscus californicus. Next base: position 33,922,846 of record NW_026294584.1, read on the forward strand.
ATGCCAGATGTTCTTTTTCTTTTATTGAAAATAGATTTTTTTTCCTACAATATACTCTGGTTATGGATTCCATGCCCCCATTCCTCTCAATTACTCACCACCTCCTCTGCCTTTCCTTAGAAAACAAACAAGCACCTAATTAATTATAATAAAAACAAAGTAAAATAAAACAAAAATAGACACACTGAAATAGGACAAAACAAACGAAGGGAAAAGGGCCAAAGAAAAAGTATGAGAAGTACATATAGATGAAAAGACACATGCATTTGTAAACACAGGATTCCCTCCCCCGAAAACAACAACAACAACAAAAAAAAAAAAAAAACAAAAGAAAAAAACACAAAAGGAAGCCCATAATTATACACAAAAGTCTTGCCAAGAAACAAAAGCCACAACATGACATTAGGAAACAAAGGCCCTCCAAACATGCCACTGAGCTCTTTTTGTGTTGATCATCTACTGCTGAGCATGCAGCCAACCCTTAAGAGTGGTTTATTTTCCTACTGAGACTCTAGTGGAGAAAATTAATTATTCATTTGCAAGTGATAATCTTTGGAGACAGCTTCTGGGTTGGGGATAGGAGCCTGTGTTCACTTCTTTCAGCTCTAGGATGTAGTCTGGTACAGACCTTGCAGGGCCTGTGATTGATGCCTGGGTCTCTGTGAGTTCACATGCATTTCAATTTGGTGTTTCAAAGACCTTGTTTCCTTGATATTCTCCGTCTTCTTTGACTTCCTTCCTTTCTTCCTTCCTTCCTTCCTTTCTTCCTTCCTTCCTTCCTTCCTTTCTTCCTTCCTTTAGTCTTCTTTCATACATTACATCCAAATGACAGTTTCTCCTCCCTCCACTCCTCCCAGTTCCCCAATATACATCTTCTCTCTCCCCAAGATCCACTACTCCTCCGTTTCCCTTCAGAAAAGAGCAGGCCTCCCAGGGATAGCAATCGAACATGGAAAAGCAAGATGCAATAAGACTAGGCACAAACCTTTATATCAAGGCTGAATGAGACAACCCTGTAGGAGGAAAAGGGTCCCCAAGAGCAGACAGAAAAGTCATAGATAACCTCTACTCCCACTTTTGGGGAGTCGCACAAGAACATTAAGCTACACAACTATAACATATTTGCAGAGGACCTAGCTCAGACACATACAGGCACCCTGATTGTCACTTCAGTCTCTGTGACCCCCTATGAGCCCAGTTAGTTGACTCTATGGGATGTGTTTTCCTGGTATCCTAGACTCCTCTGGCTCCTAAATCCCTTCCCCTTCTGTGTGGTTCCTTGATCTCTGCCTAATGTTTGGTTGGCCATGGATCTCTTCATCTGTTCTCATCAGTTACTGGATGAAGCCTCTCTGATAATGACTGGGCTAGGCACTCATATATGAATATAACATAATATCATTAGGAGTCATTTCATTGACTTTTTTTTTTTTTTTTTTTTTTTTTTTTTTTTTTTTTTTTTTGCCAGTAGCTGAGACCTCTTTGACACTAACGTTCTTTCTGTCTCCTTTTCCATGGAGGTCCTTGACCCCTGAGGAGAGAGTTTTAACGGAGACATCACTTTTTGGGATGAGTGTTCTGAGTTCTCTCACTCTGCATATTGTTTGGTTGTACATAACTATATTTGTTCCCATCTGCTGAGGGAGAAATCTTTCTGATGATGGCTGAGTAAGGCCCTGATCTGAGTATAGCAGATATTTCTTATGAGTCATTATATTGCTACTTTAACATAACAGTAGTATTTGGTTTTCTCCTAGGTCCCTGGCTATCTAGTCTCATGTTTCTGGCCATGCAAGCTGTCCTGGGGATTAATTCCACTTCATTCAATGAGCCTTAAATCAAATAGATATAGGTTAGATCCCCCACTCCTTGGTGCCACTGTTGCAAGAGCATAACTTTCAGGAAGGACATTATTATATTTCTCAGGATTTGAGGCAAGGTTGGTGTTTATCTTTTTTCTTAGCATGTAGAGTACTGTTCAGTACCATGAACACAGTTAGTATGGGTAAAGTCTCTTAGTAGACACCAGCTTGACTTTTCTGTGTTCAAAGTGTTGTGTAGGTGTTGTCTTCAGCAATAGGGCCTTAAGATCCATTTGTAAAGAATACCAAATGACCTTGGCAATGGACTGGATTGTTTGTAGGTTTCTGTGGATCCTCTCTGGCCAACAACTTGACTAGATGTAAACCGCTCCTGGTACTAAAAGTCTCATTTGATGAGAAGAGAGGTCCAGTTAGGGCTCCATGCCCCACCCCCGTTATTTGACGACTTCCTACAGCTCGACTTCATATATATATTTGTTGTAGGCAGCTTCTACTGTACTAGGTTTTCATAGGAGCCCTCAATGGCCCTTAGTTTTAGCTCTCCATACCTGTGTTTCTTCCCCCTTCCCTCATTCTCTCCCCCTCCTCATTCCATCCTCCCATACCAGCTCCCCTCCCCCATCCATCCATAATTATCGCTTTCTAGGGAGATCCATTTCTCCCCTCTAGTCCCTTATTCTATACTTATCCTCCATGATTATATGGATTGTAGCTTGCTTATCAATGAATTAACAGCTAACATCCACATATATTATGTATACCATATATTAAATGCATCCCATATTTGTCTTTCTCAGTCTGGGTTACCTCACAAAGGAATTTTTTTCTAGTTCCATTTATTTACAAATTTTATCTTTAACAGCTGAGTGATATTCCATATTTTCTTATCCATCCATATGTTGATGACCATCTAGTTTGTTTCCAATTTCTGGATATTCTGAATAGAGCAGCAATGAACATGGTTGAGGAAGCGTCTCTACAGTAGGATCAGGTATAATTTGGGTTCTGTAGAAAAGTAATATAGCTGTGTATTAAGGTAGGTCTATTCCCAGCTTCCTGAGGAACTGCCACAGTGATTTCCATAGTGGATATACAAGTCTGGACTCCCACCAGAAATGGAGGAGTGTTCCCCTTACTCTTCACCCTTACCAGCATGAGCTGTCATCACTTGTGTTTTTATTCTTAGCCATTCTGACTGGTTGTAAGATGAAATCTCAAAGTAGTGTTAATTTGTATTTCTCTGGTTGCTAAGGATGTTGAATGTTTCTTTAAGTTTTGATCAGCCATTTGCCTTTCCTTTTTGAGAATCCAATTTAGATCTGCACCTAATTTTTAAATTGGTTTGTTGTTTCCTTGATGTCTGGGATTTTTTTGTTGTTTGTTTGTTTTTTACTTCATTCTATATTTTACCTTCTATCAGATGTGTAGTTGGTTAAAATATTTTCCCATTTTGTACCTTCCTTCTTTGTATGAAGATGGTGTCCCTTGCTATGCAGAAGCTTTTCATTTTCATGAGGTCCCATTTTCTTTAATTGTTTATCTTGGTGCCTGTGCAGAAATTGTTTATCTTGGTTCTGTTCAGAAATATTTTACCTGTGCCAATAAGTTCAAGACTATTTATCACTTCCTGTTCTATAAGATTCAGAGCATCTGACCTTATGTTCATGTCTTTGATCTGTTTGGAGTTGAATTTTGCCCAGCATGATAAACATGAATCTATTTGTATTCTTTACATGCAGCCACCACCTAGTTTGACCAGCACAATTTGGTGAAGATGTGGTCTTGTTTCCAGTGTGTTTCTGGCTTCTTTATTAATACTCAGTTGTATTCGTGTGTGGGAACTTATTTTTGGGACTTCAGTTCTATTCCATTAACCAATATGTCTGTTTTTATGCCAATATCATGCTGTTTTATTACTATAGATTTGTAGTACAATTTCAGATCAAGGATGGTGATAACTTCAGCAATTATTTTATTATTTAGGAATGTTTTGGCTATCTCACTGTTTGTGTGTACATATGTGTTTCTATACATATGAAGCTGACAATATTTCATGCTCTGTGAAGGATTGTGGTGGAACTTTGATAGAGATTGCACTGAATTTATAAATTGCTTTTGGTAGATGACCATTTTTACTTTATTAAACCTACCAATCCACGAGTGTGGGAGATCTTACCATCATCTGATTCTTCTTCAATTTTTTTTCTTCAGTGTCTTAAAGGTTTTATCATACAAGTCCGTGATTTGCTTGGTTAGAGTTACCCAGGTATATTTTATAGCATTAGTATTTGAGGTTACTGTGAATGGATCCCCTGACTTTTTTTTACCTCGATCCATTTGCCATTTGGATACAGGAGGGCTGTTGGTTTTTATGAGTTAATTTTGCTTCCAGCTACTTTGCTGAAAGTATTTATCACCTGTTGGGGTTTCCATGAGGGATTTTAGGGTCCCTTATGTATACTGTCATAATACTGCAAGTTTCAAATAAAGTTTAAGTGATTCCAATACTCCTGGCTTCAGGGGTTAGCCTTTGTACTGGATATCTTCATTTAGTAAGCTTTGATTCTTGGCATCTGTCTTTATCTGTGATTTTTTTTTGGGGGGGGCTGGATTATTATGTGCATTCAATTACTACAGCATCTAAGAAATTTTGGCTTTCAGTGTGTTGAGAGAACAACTTTCAGGCTCTTTGTGAATAACCATGAAAACTGGATGAGTTTAGTTTCACGATTTAATGTTATATTGTATTTTATAGGGTCCTATGTTTTAGTAAAGTTATAATTTTATTTAGTAAAGAATGTACCTAAAAGATATTCATTATACCTTGAGGAAACAATTAAAATTATAAAATAAGTCATTGTGTCTGACACATCTGTAGTGCCACATTACCATTGCCAATATTATATCTATTCCAAATGCCACTGCATCAGCCATATTTATATGAGTTCTAGCCATCACATACATTAGAACCTATAAAACATTTGGTATCATCTTAATATATGTATCTGGTTTCACTGCAGAGAAGGCGTAACATTTACCTGTGTAGGAGGAAGAATCCAGTATTTTTATCCCCAATGAAAATCTTTGAGTAATGAGACTTGGGTAGGTGAAGAAATTCCTTCCTTGTCTTATTGCACTGTTTTCCTGACAAAGAATTGATGAGCATCTCCAAGCATGGTTCCTCAAGATCAAGCATTCCCATAAACTTTGCTTTAACAAGGTAATAATGGATGTATTGAGGGTCTCCTTTCTTTCAAAATTGACTCCTTATATCTTTTGCTGGTATGTACCAAATCAGTTAAAAACATGAAAACACTGCTTTGTAATATTTATCCAGGGAATTTTTCAGTACAGAATATTGCAAAAAGAAAATTTCTACCATGCCCATATCTAAATGCTCTCTAGTGATGCCTCACTCCTTATGTGGTATTTGCATTTCTAAATGTTGGTGATAACTGTACTCTCTGAAATTAGATCTTTGCAATTAGCACTTTAATTTGCTTTGCTTTGAATTACGGATCCAGGAATTATCACCTTCCAGATGCAGAATTTCGGGATTATATTAAGAAAAACACGCTGGCATATGGGAAAATGTCAACATGAGACAACTATGTGGGATTCACTTTATATTACAGAAGTTCTTTTTAACAGTTTTCTCTTTATAATTCTTTATTTTAAGAAAATAAAATGCACTAGTTCAAAATATATGGATTTTCATGATGAAAGCAATAAGTCCTGCCTACATATAGAAGAAAAGTTTGAAAACAATTCCTAAGGGTGTTCGGTGAGTTTAAAGCTAATGTGAATTGTTTCATAAGCCTCAGTACTCTAATTTCTGCAGCTAATAGACAGTATTAGAGAAGTTTCTTTGTGCAGTTGGTGATGGTATGACAATAAGTCAAAGTGCATGGAGTAAATGTCAATAGAATGTGCAGCCACAAACAGGACATAGTTCATATTCTCTTCCCCAAGGTTCAGTGAACACTGAGGGAGAGGAGATGGAAAGACTGTAAGAGCCAGGTGTCAAGGAGGACAGGAGCAAAACAGTGTCTTCTGGACACGAAAGGACTGCTGTACTTACCAACTCCCAACTGCTATGGCTGCCTGAACAGGACCTGCAGAAGACCAAATCCATCAATATTCCAGCAGGGACTGGTAAGTGGTGCTTGAGTCACTGACACTAAATGATGAGCTATAGATACTTGGTTGCTTCTAAGAAGGGAGAGTCAACTTTACTTATGGGTGTTGTTCCCAGTAGATCAAACATGCTCTATGAATGGCTCCATACCTAGAAGTATATAAACAGTACAAAGTGTTACTAATAAAAAGAAATCACAAAGTTGGGAAGACTAAAGAAGAGTAGATAGATTTGGGAGGAGTTGAAGGGAAGAGTTGGGAGTGAATGTTATAAAAATAAATTATTTGAAATTTTCAAAGAATTAATATTTTAAACTCTCCAGTTTTATTTTAACTAATTATGTTTAAGATGAGACTGATAAAAATGTACAAGATAAATGGATCTACTGTAGGATTGAGTAATTAGTCAATCTATTGCTTTTTCTATATATAACTACTTGTATACATTTTTTATTTGTTTTTCTGCTGCATGAAAACATCACATTAGTTTATAAGTTCAAAAATATTTTGAAGAACCATCCAGAAGTGTTATGCACTAAGACATATCCATTAAAATGTATACAAGAAATGATCCAAAATAATTACACTAAAAATAAACCTGTTTATATTAATATTAAAAATTTGGCTAATCTTAAATTGATGAAATATATTTATAGAGATTACAATTTTCATATAACATATGTAAAACTGCTATATTGTCAATTTAAAAAAATCATTTTCTTAGAACTATTTTCATTAAACGTATCAATTCAATTGTACTACATGGTTCAACTACATTTTCCAAAGTTATTGACAGCATAATTCTTACTATTAGCAATTTGTATTATGATGTTAACCTTTATCTGTCTCAAATTTATGTCTGCTTGAACTCTGAATTTGAATTCTACTGTCTACTGAGTTTTTAAAGAACAGTTGGTTTCTGACCTGAATTAAAGACTGTTCCCACCATGGCACATATTTTTCTGAAAGTACCTTTCTAGTTCTCCAGAGCCTCATACATTTCTTGAGGTGTCGAGTTCCTTGGTGATTGATTATCTGAAAAGTAAATGGAGGAAAAGTAGATAATAGCAATAAATTCAAGATGCTAAAAGTTTGTAAAGAATTTTAGACCTCAGAAGACAGTAAACTCTACTTTCTTATTTTGTACATCTAAAAATTCAATAATGAAGGATATTAAATAATAGTCACTATCTCTTGAGGCAATCTGTGGCAGAAAAACAAACCACCAATACATATAAAAAAATCAATAATCTGAAAGTTATCATTTTAAGCTAAAAAATAAAATGCAGTAAAGTACAAATATTCTTTTGTGAGGAACCCATTTATAAATATAATTTTCACAAAGTCACTGATTTATGGTGATTGAAATAAAATATTATTTGGAATGTAGGGATATATGGGTAGGAAAAAAACTGTTAGGATGTGTCTTGGATATATAAAAGCTGTGGTTAGTTTATAATTGCTAAGGCTGTGCCATAGTTTGGATATGGAATATCAACCAGATGTATAAATATGACAGGATTGGTCTCCAGCTTGGCAATAATAGAAAATGTCTGAACTATTTTAAGTTGAGGTCTAGTGAGAGTTTTAGATCTATGGGTATATGAACTCAAGTGAAATAGTGGGAATCTACCTCTTTTCACACCAACTTTTAATTTCCAACCAACTATTTGTTGAACAACTGTGCCCACTCAATACTCCCTACCATGCTATTCTGCTACACAACAAGTTCAAAGCAATGATGCCAGTTGATCGTATACTAAAACCTCCTAACCCATATGTAAAGTTGATATATCTTGAATATTTATTACAGTGATAGAAGCTGATTAACACAGATTGCTTAACTATATACCATACATTGAATGACTGTTGAGATAAGGGTATGCCATACTCTAAAGCAGCTCATAGTATATAAAACAATAGATTCTTTTTCAACCATGCCTTGCCCAAGGAGACTCCACTTTATAAGCAGCTTTTGACATTTGACTGTTTGGAAGTGAAAGGATGACTGCAGTCCCTGGGTGGAACCAGAAACAGAACCATCTGTCATGTGTCACCATTCACAACAGGCTGATATGTGGCTTATCCCTAGCGATGAAAAGGAGCCACCCCATATGTTTATTGAGGTAGACTGGCACTACAGAGGTGCATGGGTGTACTAAAATCATATCAAGGATACTAGGTATAAGGAAACAGCAGACCCTTCAGAACACAAAGATAGTGATTTTCTCACAGTTCTGGGGCTGTAAGTCCAGTATCAAGGTACTGGCAAATTTAACTTCTCCTGAGACATGCCTCAACTTGTTCCTACATGGTTTTGCCAGCGTCACAGAGAAAAGAACTTACAAAGGTGTTGGATGTCTAGAGTTCCTGTCTTCTTATAGTCTTCATATAATGTGAAGCAACCGCATTAGATGGAAGATGTTTATAGCTGTATAAAGGAGAAAATAGAATCTTTTCATTGGTATTAAATTATTGTAGAGTCCCTTAACATTGGAAAATAATCCTTCAGTAAACTCCACTTAAATTGGCAATTAGATAACAAAATACGTTTAATTTAGTAGGGATAAGTTGTCAGGGGGTCAAAACACAGGTCCCAAACTAATCAATCAGTATTTCACATATCCCTTTCCTCAGGAAACAGCATATCTCATGAACATACAACATAATCTATCAATAGATTATGTAGATCACATAAATTACTTCAGCATGGCTTCTATATAAATGGTGGCTAATTTACTTTTTAAAACTCCAGTTTTGAACTAAAATGGCTACAATCTATTCAAGTTATGGCCAAAGGAATTCCCAGTGACTTGGCTACAGATAAAACTACACCTGAGTGACCTTCCATTCAGACAGTTTACAGAAGCTTGTGACAGTAGTTTTTACAGTGACAAGTCTTGTTGGAGAGAATGAGCACCAGGTATAGGAATGAGTTGCCTCAGCAGGCTCCTTTCATTGTTATTGCTGTCATAGAAATGCTCCTAAAATGTTATTGTTTTGCAGTCAGAAAACATAGAACAAGAACCAAAAGACTGAGTGTGGGAAAAGGCTGTCAGCAGACTGCAGAATTCTTTTCCTTTTTTTCCTTGTTTTTATTATATATAATATTATTATTTAAAATATTTTTAAATTTACATATATTTTATCATATTCTTCCCTTGTTCCAAGTCCTCCAGATCCTCTGCCTCTCCCTACCCACCCAATTTTATGGTTTTTTTCCTCAAAAAACAAACAAAACCCAATAAAACAACAAGATTCCCAAAGTCAAGAAAACAAAATAAAAACATGCCCAAAAAGAAAACAAAACAAAACAAAACACCAAATTGTAACCAAATAAAACTTCACAGAGAGAGAGAGAGAGACAGAGACAGAGACAGAGAGAACTGTATATTTCATTTCATGTTGTTCAGCTATTCCTCAATGTGAGGTCTGTCCTGGAGTGGTTGATATAGCCAAAGTTACTCTGTTGGGAAAAAAAAAAAAAAACTGATTTTCCTTTTCTCAGAAGGTAGGTATAAGTGACAGTCCAGGTGTTAACCTTTACCCTCGTGGCTAGGTTTTCATTCATCCCTTCATCCATTATTTTTTTTTAATGTAGCATAATACCATATGATAAGATAAAACAAAAACTATCACTTTGGAGTTGGATGAGACCAACTGAAGGAAAAGAACCCAAGAGAAGGCACAAGAATCATAGATACATGGGATTCTTAACTCTACAAATTCCTAAAAACATTTGTCCTCAACAGAGACATCTTAAAGATGAACTTTGAACCTGTGGAATTTCTACCAGGTAAGAGTGCCTTTCATCTGAAAAGGTGACATGGACTGTACTAGTTTGACAAGATAATCTGGGTAATAGTATGATTGAGTTGAAGACCTGACTTTGTAATCCTGCGCCTGAGGACCGTGTGCTATATTTGTGGGAGTAAATATGGCACAGCAAGGGGGTAATTGGGCTTTACTTACCAGGGAGGCTTTTGGAGTCAGGCAAGCATGTAGAACTTTTTATTATAATTAACAAATTCCTTGGATTAAAGAACTTCATCCTTATCCATGATTGGTAACTTTGCATCTGTCCTTATTCATTGATTCTGGAATAATTAAGCCAAGTCTACTTTAACCTACCCAGAAAGGTGCATGTCAGCACCACATGGTCTTCGAAGTCCAGATAACCCAGTTCCCTTTCCTTATTTTACTTCACAGTCTTTGGATATGTAATAAATGATAGCTGTAGCTACAACAGTGTTTGAGACATTCTAGTAAATCTTTCTCATGAATCTTGGGACTCAAAGGTAGTCATGGAGAACCCTAAGACACCACTTATTTTCTAACAGGTAAGAACTTAGACGTAACGAAAAGACATAGTGAGATTGTTAGTAATTTTTCTGTGACACAGGAAACTACGGTTATATTGTAGGGGGAGGTAAAGAAGCTTGATTGTGTATTCTTATTTTTATTCTTTTATTCTTATTATTTCACCATTTTCAGAAATTACTGAGGGCCAGCCTCTTTAATTTCCTTCCCAGGGGCCCAGAAGAGACACTACTAACAGCTGGGGTATTTTGGGGGGAAATAATCTAAATACAACAGGTTCTTTCATCCGTTTACTTTATTCCTCTGAGATTAAATTCTATCTACACAGCTTCAGTTCTATTCTTATGCTTAGCTCCTCTTTGTCCCTTCTCCTCCTGTCTTATCCTATTTCTAACTAAGCTCTTTTTGCCTCGTCCTCATCTTCACCTTCATTTCTCTCCATCTTGGTCCTTCCTGTTCCTCTCCTGGAACCCATCTGTCTTCCACGCAGCCTGACTCCTACAATCCAGCACAAAAGCTTCCAAAATCCCTACAAGAGCCATGGAAGCCAGCTTCATATGCAACCCAAAAGGGGAGTGAGTAGAGGAGGTGGGGTCAGATACAGTCTGGAATAAATCAGAAAGGGAATATATGTGCTCAAAATATATTCTTATAAGTAGTTAGATGAAATGTTACAAATTTATCACAAATGTGCTCAAACTACAATCTTACAGGTGGTTAGGTAAAGGAGTCTATAAGTCACTAAAATAAAACTACCTCTGTTTTCCTATGCCTCCATAAACTGGCAAGGTGGAGTGACTCTGTTAGGAGCTAGGAAATCTGCCTCAGTACTTCACTGCACCTGGTATGCAAAAAAAAGCCCTTTTGTTCTGAGTCAGTTGCTCTAGAATGCCATTTGGGTTGTGAGAGAAAGGAGGGTCTGAGCTTCATTTGCACAAGAAATAAAGCTATGCCTAAGAGATAGGTGGTGTCTCCTTTAGGGTGTTTACCTTAATTCAGGAGACAACATTTGGTCTGTTTACTTTTTTTTTTTTTTTTTTTTTTTGGCTTAGGATACAAGAGAAGTTTCTCAGATAAATACACTGTTAGGAGTTCTTGGAAGCATACAGGAAAATCAGTGCAGGAAACAGCTAATATATATATACAAAAGCTAAAATATCACCAAGACTTCTTAAGCCAGGGCTTGACCTTCAGAAAAGTCCTTGACCTTTCCTGTCCTCATAGCTGAATTCCATTATATTTTCCTGTGGCTTGCAGCACACCATTATTCCTGAAACCTCTAGCGTGGTTATTATGTCTAAGAGCTTAGCAAGAAGAGAAAGTTGTTGATCTTTAAAGTAATGATCTGTATAAACATTGCTGTGTACAGTTTATTCTTTGTTCATCATAGAAATCAAGGTGGTATCTTCATAGCACTGCTCTATTTTTAGTTCTGTAAGACCATAAATGCATCACATACTCTAGACATTGGTTTCTCTGATTTGAGAAGACTATAATTCAAAATTATAAAATTTGTATAACTGCAAATGCTTTTAATGAAATCATTGAAGTCCTTCATCAGCTTGAGTCTCTAAAGCTTAGAATAATATGATGTAATTCTAATTCTATCATGTAGGTAGGAATAAACAGTCATTTTGGCTTCATGTATATCCAGAAGGTCATTAAGAAGTAAGAGTTTCTCATTTTTGAGAGAACTTACCTGAGTTAGAGGACAAAAGAATAAAAAGTGACTCTTTTGTGCAACAAGGGCATAAATTATCTTAAACTCCACAGGGTAACAAGCTCAAATATTATCTATTATGGAACATGTGGAAAGGAATTAGATTTCATTGCCAAAGCAAATATGAGAAAGCTTTTAGTATTAATTCCCAATTTATAAGATTTTACCCTAATAACTTCTTGATATTTAATAAATATTTTAAAAGAAACTAACAAAAATTATAACTGATACATGTTTATAAAATACCACCATATCTCTGAAAGCTAAACAGATTTAAATTTTATTTTCAATTGTAAATATTATGGATAATTCTATTTTGGAGAACAATGCCACATCTAAAATTTATCACATATGGTAAAATTCTAATCATATTTGGCTCATCATATGAGAAAGAAACAGCCAAATTCAATGACACTAGGATTTGGAAACAGCAGTTGTGAACTGGTACTGTATCTAGAGAATCACAATAAAAGATTTATAATTCCTCAGAGTAATGATCTTCATCTACATGGTTATAACATTGCAGTGACACCTCTTTAGCACTATGTGGAACAGTTTCTTTCACAAGCCAACTGCACCTAAGCAAACTATTCAGAAAGTTTGAATAATGAGAAGACAAGACAGTGAGAACCCAAGCACATTCAGTCAGAGGTTTTGATATAACACACCAGAAGAGACTTCTCTCTCTCTCTCTCTCTCTCTCTCTCTCTCTCTCTCTCTCTCTCTCTCTCTCTCTCTCTCTTTCTCTGATGGCCTGACAGGAGGGAAAAATAGACAATCAGAAAAGGTGAGTCCCTTCCCTGAGAGCAAAGAATGTTCCTGAGAGGACACTTTTAAATAAATTTATGAAAATATTTGAGAAAGATGATGGAGTGGAAAGAGTCTATATTTCATCTGGACAACTGTCATAGTAGAATATGTCTCTTGAAGCTCTCTTGTCACTTGTTTCAAATTCTATAAATTTGCAGTTCCAGAGGGGAAAAAAAAAACCTTAGATAAGTAACAGTTCGTTTAAGTCAACTCAAGTTCTTAATAGTCTTGAAGATACTAAGAAGCAGCTTATACAGTGCTTGTAGGTACCACAGTGGACAAAAATACACTGTCCTCCAAATACCAGAGAGGTCTATGCATGATGCTAATTGTCACTTGTTTAGCTTTTTTTAAATTAAAATATAATTGCAGCATTCTCCTACTCTCCCAAAACCTTTCCACTCCTCCTGACCCCTTTTGAATTCAAGGGCTCTTATCTTCTAATCATTATTGCTGCAAATGTATAGAAATAAATATAGAAATGCAAGCTGCTGAAACCATTTAGTGCTACTTATATGTGCATTCATTAGGGCTTAACAGTTGGTATTTATCCCTTAGGGGAAATCATGCTTGGGGAAGACGATTTCTTTAACTATCTGTAGCTCTTAATCTAGAGGTGGGTTTCATTGCAATTTCCATCTTCCATGTTGACAAAGCATTTATACTGTTGAGATTTTATGAGTAAGCTTCCCTGGTATATGGAGAATATACAATGTTGCAGCAGATTTCCTGATAGTCTAGATTTTACAATCTTCCCAATCCCTCTTCTGTAATGTTTCTTGAACTAATTGATGCTTGCAATTACAAAGATGCAATGTGTGCCTGGTAAAGTTACAATCTCTCTTGGATAAAAGCTTCTCTCCTCTGGCAGTGGGGACATCAAAGGGACTTCAAACTCCAGAACCCCACTTCCTTGTGCTTTTCTACCTTTTCTCTTTAAACAGCCAAACATTTGTAGGCTAGGACATCCAAAAGCAACAGCATGTGCAACAAAACATGAACAGTGACTGACCAGACTGAGCATCAGACTCAGAAAATGCCTAGTAAGTATTTAACTGTGCCCTTAAAGCTGGTCCTTGGCACAGACACATTTTATAACAATAAAAAGTTTTGCAACAGTTGGATACCATTAGAGAAAAACACAATCTATTCAACTGCAGAATTGTGGAGCCCAGTCCTAATAGATATATCTATAAATCATTCTCAGATTTAAGACTCACAGAACATTGCAGAAGACAGTGCAGAAAGACTATAAGGGCCAGAGAGTCAGTGAGTCTGCTGTGAGATGGTGTCTCCTAGTATTATCAGAAGATACACTCTTAAAGTCTTTCCAACATGATTGTCCAAACATGAACTGACAAAGAGAAACACCAAGGAACATGCCAAACTGGATAGAGAAAAGTCAACAAGACCTCAACCCTATGCAAACAACTAGAAGTCACTGAGGAAAGCTGGGAGGAGAGGTGGTCTTCCCCAAGGAAGAGCTCACCAACTGCTTGTCTAGTGTCAAAAGTAAGTCCTAAAAACATATGTACTAGTAATATTATATGGCCTGAACATGTTATATTTGGCAATATGAATGTATGTATATAAATACATATATGTAAGCAATAACAATTAATGAAAAAAGAGGCATGAATTGAAAGGAGAGTGGGAGCTGGGTGGTGGTGGCACACGCCTTTAATCCCAGCACTCGGGAGGCAGAAGCAGGTGGATCTCTGTGAGTTCGAGGCCAGCCTGGTCTCCAAAGCGAGTTCCAGGAAAGGCACAAAGCTACACAGAGAAACCCTGTCTCAAAAAAACCAAAAAAAAAAAAAAAAGAAAAAAAAGAAAGGAGAGTGGGAAAGTGTAAATATAACAGTTTTTAGGGAAAGAAGGGATGGGAGAAATGATGTAATTACATGATAATATCAAAAATAAAATAAATTAAAAACTCCAGAAAACCAATAAACAAAGCCAAAAAATATCAGCCAACTGTAAAATACAGAATAATGTTTTCTGAATTATATCATTGGACTTAAATGTCTACTTTTAGAAGACCACAATGCATAATAAATATCATAAAAAGACAGTCCAGTCAAAGAAAAAGAGTCATCAATCTTACCTGAGAAAATACACCATAATAAGCACTCTATAAAATATCACTTGAAAAGGTCTTTATAAAATACTACTTTTCTTACTGATATTAAATTAACCAAAGAAGATAGGAATAGCATCATGAAATTTATAATGGAACAAAATAGACATGTCAATTAAGACAGGGAAAGCTTAAAATGAAAGTAGAAAGAAATTCTGGAGCTGAACAATAAGTAAGATGATAACTGCTCCAGGGAGAGTCAAAGGCAGGTTTGGTTAGGATGAATTAATCATGGAACATAAAGGTACGGTTAGCAGAAATCACCAAGTCTGAATAACAGAAAGAAAAGAAAAGAAACAATGACTCAATAATAGCAAGAGGAGCCTCGGGAACCTGTGGAGTGCTTTAAAACAGAAATACATTGCTGTGGGATGGTCTGTATGTCAAATGTGTTGCTGATTGGTCAATGAATAAATCACTGATTGGCAGTGGCCAGGCAGGAAGTATAGGCGGGACTAACAGAGAGGAAAATTGAGAGAACAGGAAGCTGGAGGAGGGAGACACTGCCAGCCGCCATCAGGATAAGGAAGATGTAAAGTACCGGTAAGCCACAAGCCACGTGGCAAGGTATAGATTAATGGAAATGGATTAATTTAAGCTATAAGAACAGTTAGCAAGAAGCCTGCCACGGCCATACAGTTTGTAACCAATATAAGTCTCTGTGTTTATTTGATCGGGTTTAAGTGGCTTGCGACTGGCGGGTGAGAGAGATTTGTCCTGACTGTGGGCCAGGCAGGAAAACTCTAGCAACAAATGGTGTCCAACGTGGTGGCAAGAGTTTCCACCTAAAAACTGAGAAAAAAGATTCTAAAACGGAGCTAAAAACAGCTTCCTAATTTTCTCTCTCAAATGAGCGGCAGCTGCCGATTTGAGCTACTGGCGGGTTCCTAGCGTGTGCGCTCGACCTGCGGTATGGCGGGAATGAGGCCTCTGCAAATGGCACATTAAGCTGCTTGGTGAATTTAGCCTTTGCTAGTACAAAACAAAAAAAAGAGGTTTCTGGGCTACATGCTGCTTGGATAAAAGCATAGACCCACGATGGCTCCCAGAGCTGGCGGTAAGCATACCGCCGCCATGTTGGGAAGCTGAAGTGGGCGGAGCCAGCAGCCATAGCACCAGCACCGTTTCAGGCTTAGAAGGCTACAGTTTAAAGCAATAGGCTCAAGCTAATATAAAAAAATAAGCCCCATAAAGATGACTATTACACAGAGAATCTGGATTGTGTTGTCTTTGGGATTTTTAACTGCAGAAAAACATTTGATTGTAAAAGCTGTTGAGTTATGCCAAAATGTATATTTTAAAGGTACCTTGACTTCAAAATTTGGATATAAGGATATGTTGCTTTGGAAAGGAGATTCTGCTTTTGTTTCCACAGAAAGCCAGAGGCTATGGATTTGTTCCAGATTAAGACACATCAGGTTTGACCAGCCAAGACCCCCTGAAAGGTCTCTGATGACACCATGGCCCAGATGATCCAACATCCAGAATGGTTTAAAGGCAACTGGCTCAGACAATACAGCCTCATGGACTATTCCATAATCCTAAAATTTTCTTTGTGTCCCCATAAGATACAGCGCCCCCCTCCAGCAGGAAGTAGTAAGAGAAGCTACGCCCAAATTCCCAAATATACCAAGCTGACTTTGGAGATGTGTAAAGGTTAAAACCTTCCTTTTTAAGAAAAGAAAAGGGGAGGTGCTGTGTGGGATGGTCTGTATGTCAAATGTGTTGCTGATTGGTCAATGAATAAATCACTGATTGGCAGTGGCCAGGCAGGAAGTATAGGCGGGACTAACAGAGAGGAAAATTGAGAGAACAGGAAGCTGGAGGAGGGAGACACTGCCAGCCGCCATCAGGATAAGGAAGATGTAAAGTACCGGTAAGCCACAAGCCACGTGGCAAGGTATAGATTAATGGAAATGGATTAATTTAAGCTATAAGAACAGTTAGCAAGAAGCCTGCCACGGTCATACAGTTTGTAACCAATATAAGTCTCTGTGTTTATTTGATCGGGTTTAAGCGGCTTGCGACTGGCGGGTGAGAGAGATTTGTCCTGACTGTGGGCCAGGCAGGAAAACTCTAGCAACAATACATCTGTACCATTAAGAGAACTAACACATACATTTCTTTCCAGAAGAAAAGGGGAGAGGAAGACAAGGTATTATAATAAGGATTCCTATTGCTGTGATGAAACACCATGACCAAAAGCAACTTGGAGAGGAAACGGTTTCTTTCACTCACAGTTCCATATAACAGTTCATCATCAAAAGCAGTTAGGGCAGGAACTCAACCAGAGTAAGAAAAAAGAGACAGGAGTTGATACAGAGACCATGGACAGATGCTGCTTGCTAGCTTGCTCTTCATGGCTTGCTCAATCTGCTTTCTAATAGAAGCTGGGACTACCAGCCCAGGGATGGCACCACCCACAAGGTCTGGACCCTTCCCCATTGATAACTATTTACAAAAATGCCCTACAGCCAGAACTTATGGAGACATTTTCTCAATTGAGGCTCCCTTTTCTCCTATGACTCTAGCTTATATCAAGTTGTTATAAAAGGTACTAGAGCCTGATATATTCAGTTGAGTATGGAAGAATGTTACACAAGCCATTTTATCACTACATTCATGTCGGGAGCCATGCAGCCTAGTCTCAGATCAGTATGTGACTAGGGGTTTCCTCAGGGACAAGGAACCTATGGAAATGGACTCTCACTTGGCAAGGATCAGTAGTCCACAGGACAGCGTAGGAATTTGCAAAATTCATGTAGCTTGCAGGCTCTTTTCTCTCATTAGATTGGTGATTCTTTTGGTGGTCTTTAGGTTTACTTTGTCAGTCACACATGCAACAGATGTTATTTTCCCTGGAAATTCTGTTCCTTTCAAATGTTTTCCCTTAAGATTCAGCAGGGCGTTAATGCTTCTTAAATATCTTACCTAGAATTACTAACTACAACTCCCAACCCTGGGAATGTTTCTGACTCGATGGAGAGAGTTAGGTGCATATAAGAAAACAACATTTGGAACATTAACCATGTTTCACAGTTCAGGAAAGGAGAGCGGGGCATGCATACACATACTAGGAAGAAGGCCTCAGGGATACACAAAGTGCTAACTGTTGAGAGTAGGTTCTCTGGACACCAAGCATAGAATCATTGGTAGGATCTGGTATACTCCAAAAGGAAAAAAAAATACAGTGCAAAATGTGGGCTGGATAGATCCATCTGTACCATACACAGGAGCTTATGTTGGTGGAAGAAGTATGGTATAGTGAGATAGGAAAAGAGTGCTTTATCAAGGTCTGCCTTTTACAGAGAGATTGAGACACGGGACCCTCTTGTATAGAAGAGAACTGTATAAAATTATATCTTGCAAATGCGAAAGAATTATCTGGGTTTGAACATTGTTGTCCTTAAAGCATTATCCTCACATCTACTACTTTTTAATCTTTGTAACTGCATGTAGCTGCCAGCTGACATAAGTGCTGTGAGAGCAGGATGTGTCTGGCTCAATATTTAGTTAAGCCTGCAAAAATGCTGAACTCTATGTCTAGAATAAGGTTATGCGGGAGGTGAGAAGGTGTAATTGGGAAAGCATAAAGGGGAACAATGGGGGCTTCCATAATGATCATGTATTCCTTAAGTTGTGATATATTTGTTAAAGTCAGAAACAGAAGCCAATAATAAAGCTGTTCATGTAACCCTGGTAAGGAAAACTCTGTTTAAGTATAAATAAAGACAGCCTGAGCTATTCAGAGTTGTTTGAGTGCAATCTATTTGGTAGTTAGAAGTTTTCCTTGTGCCGATTCCCCTTCCCTATCTCAGGATCTGAACCTGAGCAGAGGCTGGACTCCAGCACATTTCTTCAGCAGAATACTAGCATTCCTCTAGGTCCCTGGCCTATCCATCTAGTCTCATGTTCTTGGATATCTGAGCAGTGTTGGGGATGGGTTCCATCTCATAGAGTGAACCACAAACCCAATCAGATATTGATTCGTTGCTCCCACAAGCCTTGTGCCACTATTATACTAGCACATCTTGCAGGAAGGTCACAATTGTAAATTATATGTTTGTAGCTGGGTCAGTGTTTCTCTTTATCCTTTAGTACTATTCAGAGTACCTTCCAGTAACATGAACACTGAAGACTCCAGGTAGGCACCAGCTCAACTTCTCCACATTCAGTGAAGTGAGGAGGTGTTGTCTTCTACAATAGGAGCTTACCAAGAGTTTGGGGAGAGCAACCAATAGCCTTGGCAATAGCCCAGGTTGTTTACGAGTCTCCATAGGACCCTTTTAACCAACAACTTAATAAGATGTAACACATTCCTGAAACTGGAGTCTTTATTTGATGAAAGATGCCTAGTTGGGCCTCTATTCCCCGCATTATTTGATGATTCCATTTATACAACCTTCATATATGTAAGGACGCTCCTACTATATTAGGTTTTCATATGATCGCTCAAATGGCCCTTTGTTCTAGCATCCACTGATCGTATTCCCTCCTCTGTCCCCATTTCTCTCTCCCTTCCCATTTGATCCTTCCATTCATGCCACCCCTTGTCTTTCCATAACTATCCATTTTATTTCTTCTTCCTATGAAGATCAGTCCCTCCCAATAGCACAGGCACTAAGAACACCATAAATGGGACCATATGGCAAAAAACACCAACTCTGAGGGAAAGTAACAGCCTACAGAAGAGAAAGAGTTTTACTGACTACATATCTGATAGAAGGCTGATATCTAAAATGTATAAAAATCTCAAAATTTGGACGTAAGGAAAACAGACGACTTAATTTTTACAATGCCGTCCAGAGCTAGAGAGAATTCTTTGAGTGGAAACACAAATGACTGAAAAGTACTTAAAGCAGTATTCAGCATCCTTAGCCATCGTGGAAATGTAATCAAAACTGCTTTGAGATTTCATTCTATACACGTCAGAATGGCCAAGATCAAAACAAATGACAGCTCATGCTGGCTAGGATGTAGAGTATGGTTGTTTGATAAAAATGCCCCCAGAGGTTCGTGTATTTGAATGCTTAGTTCTCCGGAATTAGCACTACCTGAGAAGGATTAGGAGGTGTGGCCCTGTTGGAGGAACTGTGTAACTGGTGGTAGACTTTAAGGTTTCAAAAGCTCAAGCCAGGCCAAGTGTCTCTGTCTTCCTGCCTGTGGATCTGGATGTAGAACTTTCAGCTACTTCTCCAGCACTGTGTCTGCCTGCCTGTTACCATGCTTCCCACCATGCAGAAAATGGACTAAACCTGTGAAACCATAAGTGAGCTCCAATTAAATGCTTTCTTTTATGACTTGCTGTGGTCATGGTATCTCTTCAGAGCCATAGAACAATGACTAAGACACATGGTAGGGGGACACTTTTTCATTGTTGGAAGGAATACAAACTTTTACACCAATGGAGGAAATCAGTGTAGCAGTTCCTCAGGAAGAAATTTTTTTTTAATTTAAAAACAAAAATTTGCAAAATGAATAAAATGTAAAATAGGACTCTTCCACTTACTGTCTACAGAAGATTTATTTTAGTCATAAAGTCACAAATAAAATGAAAATAAAAGAAAAAAAATATTTCAGACAAATGGCATCAAAAATTGAGCCAGGACAGTTGTCAGAGTCATTATACTAAAACAGAAATGTAAGGAACATAGTTCAGTAGAATGGAACCCATGTCCGGAAAGCCACCGTGAACATTATTGTGAGATATGGAGAACGTTTCTTCCGAAGTTAGAAACAAAGAAAGTTCCCTGGATCTTTCCATTTTTATACAAAACAGTATTAGAATTCCTAGTCAGGGCATG
The DNA here is from genome assembly GCF_007827085.1 of Peromyscus californicus insignis. Lineage (NCBI taxonomy): Eukaryota > Metazoa > Chordata > Mammalia > Rodentia > Cricetidae > Peromyscus > Peromyscus californicus. The sequence goes on from NW_026294584.1 coordinate 33,943,597, forward strand.
TAGGTAAGGAAATGAAATACAAATCAGCCTAAGAAAGAATTAAAAAGGTACTCTGTTAATAAATTATACAATCTTATTTGTGGGAAAGTCTAAATATCACAAACACACACACACACACACACACACACACACACACACACACACACACACACGTACATACACACTCACACCCCACAGGACTAGTAGAATGAATTAATTCAGCAAAGTAGCAGGATGTAGAACAAACACATGTGTAAGAACTTGTGTATGTACATTCTGAAATGGATATTAATCAATTCAATCTATGAACTAATGAAAAAATAAATTCTAAAGATAAATTTAACACATGAAGGGGAAAGACTTGCATAGTAAATTTGCCAAAGAAAGAAGATATAAAGGGTAGAAGCATTCACGAGTTAGGTTTAATAGTGTTAAAGTGGCAATATACCAAAAAGAATTTAGAGATGCTATACAGTCAATATCAGAGTTTCAAGGATTTTTTTTTACAGAAAAGGAAAATGAATCCTTAAAAACTAAATTTCAGAGATGTTAGAGAACCCAAATATCTTGAAAAAGAGCAGAGATAAAGAAAGGTAAGGTGATTTAGTCAATGATAGAACATGTAGCTGTATTGCACAATATTCCTTTCAGCTTATAAAAAAGAAAAGAGAAAGGAAGGAGAGAGAGAAGGAGAAAAAGAGAAGTGTGGAGGGATGAAAACAAGACAAAACACATCTTTTCAAAGCTTATGACATTGCTATAGCTTTAGTTCAGAGATATAGTACTTATCTGGGATACCTTGATTTCTAGCACCACATGACAGAAAGATACTAAAGATCTACAGTAAACCAAACTGTAAAGTTCACCTAAAGCATAAATATGCACTAATTGAACAGAGTAGAAAGCCAAGGAATAAACCTTTGCTATATTGTCACATTTTAAACAAGGATTAAGAGGCCATTAAGTTTTCACGAAATGTTGCTGGGAAAGTGGATACTCACACAGGAGGTGGGCCCTTACTTAGCACAGTGCATACAAACAAACTCAACATGGATCCAAGGTTAGCTAAATATAGCAACTAAACTGCCTTTCCCTTCAAGAAAACATACAGCAAAGTTTCATGGCAATTGCTTTGGCAATGGTTTTAAAAATATGACTCCATGGAAACTGACAACAAAAGAAAAATTACACTAATTTGATTTGTATAATTTTTAAAGTTTATCAAAGGACAGTCTATATAATAAACATACAACACAATCACACACATGTGCTATGTATATAATATAGATGTCTGAAAAACATATAAACAGAGAACACTAAATGTCAAATACAAAGCAAAAAAAAAAAAGATTTCAACTATGGGCAGAGCACACGTTCAGATTATATAATATATATTATGTGTATTTGGTAAACAAATAATTATGTGATTAAATTTACTAATAACTGTGAAGCTCCAATTAAAATTATTGCAAGATGGTACTTTACACCTTTAAGATTATTATTATTATAAAATATTATAAAAATAAAACATGACATTTTGGTAAAGATGTGGAGCAATTGGGAATGCTCCACATGTTCAGTTATGGGGAAGATAAAATGACATCATAACTGGAAAATAGCATGCTTGCCCCTTCAAAAGTAGAATTAACAATGACACAGAAAGTATTCTCAGTGACATATATAACCAAAAGAATTAACAGTAGTGCTGTGGATATCACTCTGTATAAATAAAATTCTGATTGGCCAGTAGCCAAGCAGGAAGTATAGGCAGGACAAGCAGAGAAGAGAATTTTGGGAACAGGAAGGCTGTGCCAAGAGATGCTGCCAGCCGCAGCCATGAGTACCAACATGTAAGATACTGGTAAGCCACGAGTCATATGGCAAGGTATAGATTTATAGAAATGGGTTAATTTAAGATGTATGAACTCGATAGCTAGAAGCCTGAGCCATTAGGCCAAACAGTTTAAATAATATAAGAGTCTGTGTGTTTATTTTATAAGTAGGCTGCAGGACTGCCGGGGCTTGGCAGGAGCTGGAGAGAAGGTCTCCAGCTACACAGTAGGGTCTTACAGGAAACGTATAGCATGGGGGAGATACTCAGTGTGAGGACCTGAATTCAATTCCCAGAAACCACACAAGAAATCCAAGTGGTATAAAAAGCCTTGGGTGTCTTTACTAATAACTATGAGTTTGAGATTAAACAGGCAAAAAGGCTGAACCAGGTAAAGAGGCAGAGGCGGCTGTACACAATTACCAATTTATTTAATACTTCTGAATTTTGCATACAAAAATTAAGTTGATAGATTTTATACTATGCCAACTTATCACAATAAAAATTGGAAAATGAAGATATAGGCAAAAAGTCACACAGAAAAACAAATTCCGTACAGAAAGAAAATAAGGCAGTCATGTTCCTCTTGTTTAAATGTATTCTCTACAGGCCTCAGTTGAATGCATTTCTTTCTGATATGGATGCTGACTCCATAACCTATGGAAATTCTGTGACCAATCCCATCCTAAAAGGTGAACACTTCAAATGAGGTTAAGTGTTGCCACTACTGTTTTAGTCTCTGCTCTACAGTTTTTCTGTTTGATTGTACAATTCACTTTAAAGAGAGTGATTATATTATTGCAAATAGTTATACATTTGAGCTGACATTTACGGATTTGAAAAGTAATCTTTGCCTTAAAGTCTTGGATACATATTTGTTGAATCTATGAAATGAGAGAACTGAGTAAAACCATTTTAGTATGATTTTTTGAGGGGTGGATTTTTTCCCAGTAATTTATTTTCCCAGTCTCTTTATCTTGTTAATCTCAAATAAGACAAATAGAGAATCCATCCTCTTAGGAACAGTTAAAACAAGGACAATTTGAAGGATTTAAAATGACTTCATGTTTCTGCTTTTCCTTTTTTTCACTATCTAATGCAGGTACAAGTATGATACCCATGATTTTGCACACTTTTAAAGTTGTATTAGGATAATTGATTTATCATTAATTTAGAGAAAAGAGTATGGCTTCAGAAACATGGCAGCTAGATTCCTGTGTAACAGTAGATCCACCTCAAATTGTTTACGTATTTGCTTAGCAAGGGATACAGTACAGATCAATACGGCACTACAAACTCTATAAGGCTATGAACAACTCCATGGTGAAACAAAGAGAAAAAGAATAAGGTAGGCAGAAGATTTAGGAGTTTGAGTGGTCAAAGAATCATCTGAAAACAACAACACTCCTAGCTTTGAACGGAACAGTATACTTGAACTGTTGTACCCAGAGTCACACAAAGATCATCAAGAGACCAAATCCAAAGCAAAAGGAAAGAGTCTTTTTATTGTTGCAAGTTAACTCAGGCCTCTCTGTCGGTTTGATGCACATGCCGAGCAGGGGAGACCACCAGTAGCAATGGGGCAGGGTTTTAATGGGGGGTAAAGCAAGGGGGGGGTCTTGGTTTCTACAGACTACATAGGAACAGACTCAGGATTGGATTACAAGAGTGGCAATCATGTTAGTAACTTTTAATTGGCTAGCATTAGTTGGGGGTTACAGTTATCCATTTTGGGGCAGACCTGGACAAGTCCCAGACTTTGTCTTTGAACTACTGTGGAGGGTGGCTGGCCTAGCATGTACTGACTGTGGTGGCTGGCTCAGTGGTGTGTCCTATCTCCTTGTCCCTGCTGGCAGGGGCATCAGTGATTAATTGTCTTTTGTTCATGGCTCTCCCAGAAACTGCTTGATCAAGTCCCAGGAAACTGAAATTGAGGCCTGATCTTTAAGAGAAGACTGAGAAGCCTGTTATGGCATCTGCTTGGTTCTTTCAGAATGTATTGGCCTTCATAACCTACTGTAGGGATAATTAGTTAATCTTCATGTCTATTTGCATCTCTATGCAAACATCTTGTTTCATTCCAAATTTTTTTTTTTTTTTTTGGTTTTTCGAGACAGGGTTTCTCTGTGTAGCTTTGCGCCTTTCCTGGAACTCACTTGGTAGCCCAGGCTGGCCTCGAACTCACAGAGATCCGCCTGGCTCTGCCTCCCGAATGCTGGGATTAAAGGCGTGCGCCACCACCGCCCGGCCTCATTCCAAATTGTTATGCATAATAAATTACTATGTTATGACTGTTTTGTGTCTGTTCTGCCAAATTCTTAAGCCAAAACTATAACCTCCAAGTAATGGTATTAAGAGCTGAAGTGAGGTGAGATGTCTAATTTACAAGGCTGGGGTCCTAGCAAATAGGATTGATGCTTTCATGTGTCTCAAGAAAGACCCTTGTCATGTATCCATTCTGATAACACCAGGAAACAGTTGCTATTTATGAAGCAGGAAACTCTTCGCAGACATTAAGTTTCCTGTATCCTGAAACTTTCCTGTATCTGGAAGCTATTCCAGCCTTCCAGAACAGCTGGAAAGCTTGTACATGTTGTGTAGCTATTTGATCTGGAATGAAACATTCTATCCTGGAATGAAAAGGGAGGCTGATAAAATGCACAACAAAGTTACAAATTCCCAGGCCACTCCCTGATGTTACAGAAGTAGTAAACACTTAACTAGGCTATCAGAGACTCTTCAAAGGTGTAGGTGCTTGCTAGTTGTCTAGGGGACTAGTGACGCAGCCTCTGTTATCTGTGTTAATGCGGGCTGGGTCTTGTGGTGGTACAGCATCTTGAGCCAGTCACCTTGTAACTCTTGTCTTGTGCTCCTGTTATTAACCCTAATACACAAAGGAATTCACCAAGCTGGGCTCTGAGATTGTTTCCTTGGCCTGTTGTTTACTTCTCTGTGTAGTTCTGAACAAGTAAATTGTACGCATGTCCATGAGCAAGCATGAGAAAACTGGTTAGTCTGTATATTTCATGATTCTTTTTTTTTAGAATTTATTTCAAAATGCATGGAGTTGTGCAGTTTAACATGAACAACTATTGCTCTGCAGACTCGGCTAGTATTGATCACTGCTTCTTCTCCCATAGGAATCAATGAACTAAGCTGTAATTAAGCTGAAGACAGTAATAAGATAAAACACTCCTCTTGCTCTGCAGCTTTGCTTTAAATTCCAAAATTCAATAATTCAAAAGTGATTCAGTAAGAAAGAGATCCCAAAAGAGAGTCCAACTGAATTGAAAAAGCCTTTCATGCCCAGCCTAATTCTGCTTACATTTAACACATATGCTGGCTCACTAAGCACTCAAACACAGTGATTAAAAACCTCTTCTCTACTTGGATCCATTCAAATAATTAGAGTGAAAAGATAAATGGTTCCCAATGGCCCTATAGCAGTTTATTGTTCAGCTTCTTTATAGCCATATGGGCCACCCTGGCGTATGATCTGGGGGAAAGTGAAGGCAGCCTGGCATTGTCCAGAGAGAGCCTGCTCTGCTTAATTCTAGCTATGTGACTTCTGCTTTGTGACTACTGAACAGCAAATTAACATTAATAATACTTATCACAGGATTAAATTATATATAACAAAATGATAGTCACATAACAAAATAAGAATGCAATTGAATATCCTCTGAAATATTAGATTCAAAACAATAGGAGATTATAGTGAAATAGAAATAATGAGATGAAATGTGTCTTTATCAACAAAATGTAGATTGAGACTTGATGGTGGTAGTGTTTTGACTGTTGGAGCAAGTCAAGGCTGCGTATCCATCTGCATAAACCAGAGGGGTATATGCACAGGGATACTGCTGCACCTCAAAGAAACAAATCCCTGGATCTCAGGCTGCAAGAATGGCAGCTACTCTTCTGATATCGTTGTTCTTCAGGATACACAAGAATCAGGAAGTATTAATGCTTCAATTTTGTCTTCATCATTAGGTAAGTGTCCAAAAGCCACCCTGTGTAAACTCGGATTTGGGAAAGACACTCTTCCATAAATTATTTTTAGCTAAACCTTCAAGCTTTTGGCAGTAATACACAATTTTCCCCTACAGGCAATTTGACTAAAATCTGCATTGTTCCTCAAAGTCCTAAATATGAAGTCCTCAAAGCTACTAAATGTGAAGATGAGGTCAGAATGCTAGCACTTTTCACAGACATATAAATGCAGTAGTGGTGGTGGTAACATTTCTTAAGTTTCTCCAAATTCAATTATATCAGCATTCTTGTCTCTTACTAGAAATTTGTCCTTTTAGATTTTGACATGGTCTATTAATCTACACAGGGGAAAATCCACAGAATCACTGTCACCTCCCTGCAAAATTAATTAGCTCCTTCACAACTCACGAGCTCAGAAGAAGTTAAATATTTTAAGGCCCTCGGCTCATTTCTGTAGGAGTTATGTAAGCAAATGTGTGATTAAAATGATTTAAAAAGTAATAACAGCTAAAATAATTGCTGTACGTAGTGGATTCATTTCTCTATGAAGGAGCTAAATGAAGAACACAGAGAAGGTGCCATTGACACCTGATTTTCTCCTCTTCCATATCCTTCTTCCCCCTTGCAGTCTATAGGAAAGCTCTTGCCATTCATAAATAATTTCTTCTGAATTAAAAGTGGGTGTAGGAATAGAGTAGAACTGAAGAACTAAGCCAAGCATCACAAAGGATTCTGCATTCAGAAGGGAGAATGTACTTCTTTGTGCTGTTTTTACTTATTTCCTTATTTATTTTTGAGACAAGGTAGCCTTGCCTGGACTAGAACTCACTATATATTCCAGACTTGCATTGCACTCAGAGAGATCCCTCTGTATCTGCCTCCAGAGTAATGGGATTAAAGGTGTGTGCCACCACACCCAGCACCTGAGAACACACATCTTATTTTCATTACAAGGTATAGTTCTTTTTCTCATTGTTAAGTATCTAAAAGTTTTAATGATAATTTATTTTATAGTAATTAAATAAATGGTGATTTCACTAGAGATGATAATAGTTTTAAAATAACATCAATTTTGCTACATTTCCTATATATCCTTTGGTCTACTACAGTATGAATAAATTAGATTTTTCTTTTCTTGATTTATAAATGAAGGTCATATAGTTGTACCCAGAATTTGTATTGTTTTTATTTGTAATAATCTCACAAATGGTACCTTTAAATGCAAGGGTGTGTAATTGCATTAAAACTCCAAAAAGGTTGTATCAAGGAAGTACAGTGTTTACATTTAGATATTTTTTACAATGAGTAAACATTTTATCTGCTAAGAGTAATTTAAAGTTGAAGCAAAATGTTCTAATGCTATCACATGGGACAACTGACTTTCCATTTGGGTTAATCCAGTTTTACTCTCTATTGACGAATATTGAAGCAGATCCAATTAATGCAGAGAACAAGTGATTCTGTGGTTCTAGCCTGAACTAATACATCTACATGCAACTCCTGGACCTAAGATCAGGAATCATAGCAGAAGGGGGTATATAAAGATTATAAGAGGTCCAGGAAGAAATATTAGAGATACTACACTCAATGAAGTCTCATCAACATGGCTGACTAAACAAGATCAGAACAAGGACAATAGCAGTGGACACACTAACAAGGAAAGGAGAAATCTCATGGGGTCTCAAAAACTTCAAGCAACTAAGGAATGCTAGAATGGAAGACATAGTCTTCCCTAGGGAAGAGCACCCATAAGTAGTTATCCAATACCAAGTGGCCAGCCTTGAAATCATATACATACATATAACATTATACAAGACGAAGCAAGTTTTATTAATTTATGTTGGAATATATTTGTGTGAGTGTATTGTTAGGGTCTGAGAGAAGCCCCCAAGAAAGACCAACAGTCACATATGCAATTTAGTAAGAGCATTTATTTCTAACAGATTGGGGTGGCAAATAGCGACCCACAAAGGGAAGTCAAAAGCTCCTTTTAAGCAGAGTTAGGGGAATTCCACGGAGGAGGGATTAATCTGGTGCTGATTGATGGAGGAAAGATTAGCATGGGAGCTGATTGGTTGGAGGCTGTAGTTGTTAGAGACTTGTTAATGGGAGGGTGGGGAAAGCTATCTCTAGCTAGGAGAAGGCTGCCGGGGTGTGGGTGGTGGGCATCTGCTGAGCCAGCAGAAGGCTGTGGGGCACCTGCTGATTGGTTGCCCCTGAGTTGTGGTCTTCCCAATAACTGCTTGCTCAGCTTCAGTCAGTTCCAGTAAACCGAGATTAAGGCCTGGTCCCTGGCAGGGCTATTAGAAACCTGTCATGTCTCTGGTCTGGCTCTCCAGCCCTCTTATGTATGTGTTTAACAACTAAAAAATAGTGACCATGAATTTAAGGGAGAGCAAGGGGAAGATGGGAAGAGTTGGAAGGAGAAAAGTAAAGGAGAAAATGGTATAATTATATTTTAATTGCAACAATTTAAAAGAATATTTAAAAAGAGAAAGGTGTGCAATATGAAACAGGTGATAACATTTCTGGAACAATTAGCCATAACTAGGTTTTCGATAGTTAACAAGACTCTGCATTTCTGTGATATGAAATTTAATTATCCCAAAGTACAGGTTGTTTCATGTTTGCCTTTATCACAGAACAGTTATAAAAAACTTATCTAGGGAATTCTAAAGATCTTCTGATTTTTGTAAAGGATTATATATTAGCAATAGGCAATGTTTTAAAGTATTTATATATTTGTGAATGCACACATATATATGTAACAATAATAATCAGAGAAGAAGCTATGGATTCAAGAGGAGGGAGCTTGGATGAAATTGAAATGAAGAGACATGAGAGGAGCTGGAGGTAGGGAAAGGAATGTAGCTAGTGGTGAAATTATTTTTTAATTAAAACTGTATGACAAATATATTTAAATAAAATAAAAATATAAATTCTAAAAATTTAAAGATCTTTTCAATTTTTATTTTTGTTTTATGTGTGTGAAGGCTTTTCCTGAATGTATTTATGTGCATCACATGTATGCCTGGTGGCTATGAAAAAGAGAGAGCATCCAATCTCCTGGAACTGTATCTACAGATGGTTATGAATTACAATATAGGTCTTGTGAAACAAACTGAGGTCATCTATAAGAGCAGCGCATGTTCTTAACTACTGAGATATTTCTCCAGCCTCAAAGGAGCCTTATTATCAAAGGGAAAATACTGAACTCTGGACTGCATTTTATGGTGCATTGTAACAATTATAACAATTAGAGATCAATATTACTCGATATATCCCCCAAAAAATAAATATACACAACTAATGTCAAAACATCTCCATGACACATGTGTCTGCTCCATACAGGCTAGCATCAATATTTTATCACTGCAGCTCTTTTTTTTTTTTTTTAACTGTAGTCATTGTTTCTTTGAGAAAGCTACATTTTTATTAAATTATATTCATGGCTTTTTTTATTTCAAAAAGTGACTTTGAAGCACTTAAAATCAATAAATTAGGAAATCAATTTTGACTAGCTCTTTGAGAGTTTCAGACCTGTTGGTTATAGTCACCTTCCCTCCTGCAACACTTCCTTGTTTCTTCTCTTCACAAAGTTTCTCGTTGGTGTGCATATAACTTCAAATTTCCTATTGTTATGAGCATGCTAGCCAGAGCATGCTAATTAAATACTGCTATGTCAAAAATGGTGCCATGTTTATGCCTAAATTCTTCTTTTTATTACAAAAATAAAAATTTATAATTTTTAAAAAATTATATTTAAAAATGATAATTAAATAAGTCCCCCCTTCCCTTTCCCCACTTCAACTCTTCCCAAGTGCTGCCCCTTACATTCTCTCAAATACATGGCCTTTTTAACTTTGTTACATACAGACACACAGAAACACACAATCTTCTACTCAGTATAATGTTGCATATATATATAATTTCTGGGCAGCAGACCACTTAGCATGGGACAGGGACTTACTACTAAGTACAGTCAACATCTGTAGTGCTTAGTGTTAGGATGTCAACATAAGGAGAGAAAATCAACTGTAGCAGGAATCTTAAAAGTTCTTATTAAAAAAATCAAACCCGGGCCAGGTATTGGGGTGAACTGGAAGATCGAAGAACCAGAACAAGCCACAGCTAACCTCACCTGGCCAACTTCTCAGCTGGTCTTGTTTTCTCAGACTGGAAGCCTCTGTGTCCTCATCCCAATGGCTCTCAATTGAACTGTGCTGCTAGAAGCCTGAAAGCTTAACCAGCCAAATGCTTAACCAGGTTAAATGCTTCTAGTTTCTGGTCCTCACGTCTTATATACCTTTCTGCTTTCTACCACCATTCCCTGGGATTAAAGCCTCGCTTTCTGAGATTAAAGGTGTGAGTCACCATGCTTGGCTCTATCCTTGAACACATGGATTTCTGCCTCTGGAATGCTAGGATTAAGGACGTGTGCTACCACTGCCTATCCTTTATGTTTAAGATTGTGGCTGCTCTGTCTCTGACCCCAGATAAGTTTATTAGCATGCACAATATTTGGGGGAACACAATACCACAATCAACACTAGTACTGGAAGAGTACTCAGACTATAAGAACAAAAATGAGACTTCAGAATATCACACATGCAGGATCTGAGGGCTGGTCCATGAAGTGGAGAATTTGGTTTAATATTGTGTGTAATTTACTGAAAATGAAGGGTGGGGGTTTGACTATTCTATGCTTTCATTTCTGAGCTTCCTGCTCTCTTTCATTTTTCTTTTGGTTTGGCTATATGTCCTGTTGATTATTCAGTCTACTCTACTATTGTGCTGCTAATGACTCCTACTCTGTAATTTGTTATCCTAAAATTAAAATTCACATTCCTGACATTTAAACTTTCTAAGTTAATTGTCACTTTGACAACTTTATAGTTGCTGCTATCATCTTCATTTCTTCCTTTTACTCCCTCCATGTATCCAATTCTTGACATACAGTTGTTCTCTCCCTGTAAATTCAACCCTAAAGTATTATTTTTCCTATAAGTCAATTTCATTTATATTTATCTATAACTTTAACATTACCATTGTCATTTCTGCTTCCTTGTATCCCAAAATTGTGAAGTGCTATTTCTTTAACATAAAGGACTACTGTTTGTATATTTTCCTGCAGAAAAAAATGATCTATTCAGTGTTGAATAACTAAGAATATTTTTATTTATAATATTTTAAAGGAATTGTTTTTAGCTAATTAAATAAAGTGTATGAGTTACTTTTTTCCACACAAAAATGTGGCATTTTTGCTAGCTTACCTCATCAACGTTTGGTGTTATTACTTCTGAAGATAAATGTTTGTTTTCTTTATCTCCTTTTGAATTCTTTTTGTCTTAGACTGTCGGCAGTCTTACTGTGAAGAGCTATGGTACACGCATCTATCCAGCTTTAGTGCAGAGCCAGACAGATTTAGTGAATGCACAGATTTGAACCTCTGTCTCATTTATTAGAAGATGGTTGGACATTTCTCTAAAGTTTATTTTCTCTTCTCTTTCTCATCGATTCTGAACCCAATAGCGAAATCCCATGATCCTTCTACAATCTTTCACTATTTTTCTGTTTTTCAGTTCATCGTGTTTGTGCTTCTCTAATCACGGTGTTGATCCAACTTACTCTCAACATCTCATGCATTAAAAGTCTATCTTAAGGTGTTCATTACAGTTTTCTCCAAACTTACACCATGTACAACTTCTGTCTCTTAAAAATTTATGATTTTCTTCTATATTCTTGACAAAGGAATTAATGAATATTTAAGGAGTGTCTTTTGGAAATTCCAGTGTCTAGGTCCTATGAGCATTTTCCATTGACATAATGTTTATTTTGGTTCTGGTTGACAACTGTCTCATAATTTTTCACTGAGTTCAGATTAAGTGAGTGACACAAACAGAGAGAGGATGTACACGACACATTCTTCTGCCAGTGGGGTTGTGTAATCCTCCAGTAAGCAGAAGTAGAATCATGCTACTTTGTCATTTATTTATTTGGATTATGAGTGATCTCTAGTTTGTGTCACAAGTTATATTAGGACTCTTGCATCATCTGATTCTGTAACCCTTGTGTTGAAACACTTCATACGGTTACAACCAAGATCATTAACTATTTCCTGGCTATTTATTGATACTTCCTGAAATTCAGTTTTCTTCACCCATTCAATGAAAGCATGGGATGGCTCTGCTTTTCCTGCCCTTTTTTAGTCACCCTTTGTTCACACCTCAAATATCCAGCATGTTTCTCCTAAAAATGGACTAGCCATATTTTTGCATAATTGCTTTGGCTCTCTCTTTGCTGGTAATGTCAGTCCATTTTCCCTTGCTAACACGCTATACCATACAATGCCACGTATGAAAGAAAAAATGCTATTTTTCTCCTCATTCAAATCTAAAGTTGAGGATCACACATAATAATGGCTGCTGTTCCAGAACAGATCACATCATGGTAGGAAGCAGAATGACCTAGTTAATTATCATAATGGGAAAAAGTCCGTTAGGCCCATCAGTCCATCAATTGCATGACTGTGTTAAGTGACTCATTGAAACAGATCCTAATCATGGCCACCTTTTATTTTTCAGAATATGTTATATTTCAATGTGAACTTCAGAAGAGAGATGCTGGCCTAATGGCGGTTGCACATCTTGTCTTTGTTCGTGGGTACCAAATGTCATTTTCATCACTCCAGCCCTGGAAAATTTCTAGTAGTGGTTACCCCTTATCATCAGGAGGCTTCAACCTTGGCCTTCTGAATATACCTACACCAAGAAGTGGAAAATACCCTGAAGGAAGTGGGAGATTCTTCTTATCCCTCTCATAAGCCCTATGAGTTACTTTCTTTTATACTAACAAATATTTTTTATGACATTATCTTTTCATTGGCAGAAAAACAGCAGCCATTCCTGTAAATTACTCTGATATGACCAAAAATCAAAACTGGATATAATTTACAACTAGGGAAATAACTTAAATACCTTTAGTTTGTATTCATTTGAACATTGACATCAGTAACTTAGATTATCTGAATCTCAGTTTTACATGAAATTTATTGTAACAGTCTATCATATACAAAAAGGCTAGTCATAAAAGTGCCAACATAGAGTGGAGTGATGTCATTATTTGAGGTAGAATTACAAGGTAATATTCTGCATTGATTTGTGTATGCAGCTTATGTACAAGTAAAATTAAAACTAATAGGTTCATTTTCTCTTGATGCATACATGGAAATTGTGATGTTATTTTATAATACTATGAGAAAATAATTAATGATAATTAAAGTTACCATTTTCTGCAAGAAGTTGTAAGTCTTATTAGATACTAAAAAGCCAACCCAAAATTGAATTTTAAAATATATATTTTCAAAATTGAGTCTCATTGCCAAAAATCTCTCTGCTTGTTTTTGTATTAAAGGCATGGATGGTAAACAGTTAAAAGCAGAAGATGGCAAATTTTAAGTGTGGTTCAATATTCTTAAAAGAGGCAGATCTTAACCTCTCCCTCCTCTCCTCCAAATCCAATCTCAAAGTCTCATCCTCAGCTCTGTAGCAGATCAGTGGCCTCTCCTTTCCCTCCAACCCTATCTCCAATGGATCTGAATGCTTAGATCTTCTCCTTCAACCTTCTGTCCCCCCAATCACTCCATTATCCCAATCCCCAACACCAGCAGGCATTCCCTGGAAAACTATAGGCCACTACAACTGGGGAAGCAGAAAAGCTAACTATAGATCTTTGCCTCCCACTGAAGAGTAACCCAGAAGCTGAGACGATATAGCCCAAGGCATCTGCGGTAAAACAAATACTACTATTCAAAAAAAAAAATGGCAATAAAATGACTCCTAACAACATTCTACCATAGGTCATCATCTTCCTCAGCCATCATCAAAGAAGCTTCTTCCTGTGGTAAATGGAAACAAAGACAGAGATCCACAAGCCAGACAGTATTCAGAGAGTAAGGTTCTTTGGAACAAAATGGGGCATCTCCATCAAATTCCCCCACCCCCTTTAGGACTCAGGGAACCCTATGGAAGAGGAGACAGCAAGAGTGTAACAGTCCTGCCTAATGTTTGGCTGTGGGCCTCTACATCTGTTTCCATCAGTTTCTAGATGAAGCCTCTCTGATAACAAGAGAGCTAGAAAGCTAGGCACCAGTCTATGAGTATGGCAAAATATCATTAGGCATTATTACATCAACATTTTTTTTTCATTCTTATTGCCAGTAGTGTTTGGTTCTGTCTTTATCTAAGGTCTCTGGCCTATACAGCCTCTGAGTCCTCACCCTCCAGGTAGTGTCAGGGGTGAGCTTCCTCTTGTGGCAATGGGTCTCAGGCTGGACCAGTCATTGGTTGGCCACTCCCACAATTTCTGTGCCACTTTTACTCCAGCACATCTTGTAGGTAGAATAAATTGTAGGTAGGTCAAAGGTTATGTGGCTGGGTTGGTGTCCAAAACTCTCCATTGGAAGTCTTGCCTGGTTATATTAGATGGCTACTTCAGGCTAGGTATGCCCTATTCCTAGAAGTCTTCGCTAGGGTCACCCTGGTAAATTCCTCGGAGTTTCCATTGGACTAGATTCCTACCACACCCTGAAATGTCCTGCCCCCCAGGTATTTCTTCCAGTACCCCCTGCTCCCATTCCCATTTGCCCTCAGTTCATCCAAGGTGAAATCTATTCTATTTCCCCTTCCCAAGGAGAGCTAAACATTTCCCCTTCAGCCCTTCTTGTTAGTTATCTTCTCTTGGTCTATGGATTGAAGCATGGTTATCCTTTACATTACAGCTAATATCCACCTATAACAGTATACACCATGCTTATCTTTATGGGTCTATGTTACCTCACTCAGGATGATGTTTGCTAGTTCCATCCATTTGCCTGAAAATTTCCTTATGTCATTTTTTCTAATAGCTGAGTAATACTTCATTATGTAAATGTACCTCATTTTCTTTATCCATTCTTTGGTTGAGAGGCATCTAGGTTGTTTCCAGGTTCTGGCTATTATGAATAAAGTTGCTGTGAATATAATTGAGCAAGTATCCTTTTGATGGAGCATCCTTTGGGTATCTGCCCAAGAGTGGTATACTTGGTATTGAGGTGGATCAATTTCCAAAGTGGCTGTACAAGTTTGTACTCCCACCAGCAATGGAGGAGTGTTCCCCTTCCTCCACATCCTCACCATCATAAGCTGCCATTTGTGGTTTTGATCTTAGTCATTCTGTTAGGAGCAAGATGTTGTTTTGATTTGCATTTCCCTGGTGGTAAGGACGTTAAACATTCCTTTAAGTGCTTATTAGTCATTTGAGATTCCTCTATTGAAAATTCTGTTTAGGTGGAGCTTGAGGAATCCTGTGGAAGAGGGAGAGAAAGGATTGTAGGAGCCAGAGGGGTCAAGGACACCACAAGAAAACCCATAGAATCAGTTAACCTGGGCCTGTAGGGGCTCACAGAGACTGAATCAACAATCAGGGAGGCTGCAAGGGTCTGACCTAGGCGCTCTACATATATGTTACAGCTGTGTACCTTGCTCTTCTTGTGGGACTCTTAACAGTGGAACAGGACTTTTGGAACCTTATTTCTCATATTGGGTTGCGTTGACCAGCTTTAATACAAAGGTAGATGACTAGTCTTAATGCAAAGTGATATCTCATTTTTGGTTGATATCCATGAGAGGCCTGCCTTTTCCTTAATAGAAAGGGAAGAGGGATAGATGGGGGCAGAGGGAGATATTGGGAGGGATTGGGAGAAGAGGAGGGAGAGGAAACTGTGGTAGTGATGTAAATGATGATGATGATGATGACGACAACGATATCAGTGTTTAAAAAGTGTAAGAGCCAGAGAGAATAGAAGACACCAAGGAAACAAGGCCCTCTATATCAACAGGACTGATGCACGTATGAATTCATAGAGACTGAGGCAGCACGCACAGGGCCTGAAGGGATCTGTACCAGAGCTGGGGGTCATAAAGCTAAAAGGAGAAGAGATATATATCCCCATCCCTAACATAGAAGCAGTCTCTAATTCATAACTATTTGTAAATGAAAATTTAATTTTCTATGAAGGAGTCTTATTAGAGAAACAAACTCCTCAAGATAGACTGTATGCCCAGGAGTAGGTGGCCAAGAACAAACTTAGTAGCATCTTTGAAAGTTCCTCTTCTCTTAATGTGTCAGGACTTTTTAAAACATATGTCTTACTTTTTTGCTTTTATATTAATTATTTTATTTTATTCATATAATTTTTCTCTAGTTTTACCCTACAGATCATTTGTGTATATAATATGGCTTCTAGTTTAGTGGGTTTATGTGATTCCTGAGTGTGTGAATGAGTGACTCTATACATCTTTATCTGTTTCTTGTGCCATTTCTTGGGCTCTTTCCTTTTGTTTATATGCTTTGCCCTATTCTGACGTGTTACTTTATGTTCTATCTTATTATAATTTATTTTGTATTATTTGATTATTATGTCTTTGAAGCCTGTTTGTTTTCTAATGAAAGACACGAAAGGGGTAGATCCAGGTGGGAGGGGATGTGGAAAAAATTAAAAGAGTAGAGAGATGAGAAACCATAATCAGAATATAAAAGTGAGATAAAAATCTATTTTCAATAAAAGGAATATATTTATATATATATAGTTTTCTGGGATAGGCCTTCAACTCAATTGAAAATCATATTCTGAAGAATAACATCACTTAGACAATTCTAATTGATGTTAATATTTCAAAATTCTACTTAAGTTAAACGTATATGTTATTTCAATGTTTCTATTTAAATACCTAATAAACAATGTCATTTACTACCCACAAAATACAGAAAATGTGAGGAAATATTTGTAATTAGGAAGTAATCACTGTGGAGTAGAATCAATTATTAAATAGTGAGTTACTGAAATATAAACCTCAAAAATGTAAAGAACATAGACAAAGGTGTCCCAATAAGATCACAAAGAGACTCACCATTTCTTTTTTTAAAATATACATATGTTTTTAATAAAAACATAAACAGCACAAAAATCACAGTAATCTGACCATGTATGTATGGTCTTGCTTTCCTGTAACCCCAACACTTGAAAGGCAGGAGAATCAGGTAGTCAAAACTATCCTTGGCTATATTATATTTTTCCCTTGGCAAGGTTGCAAATAAATAATCCTATTGTTCAGTAATAAACCCCAGTCAAATCTCAATCACTATAGCTGTTTGACCATACAAATACTGACTTCATTCACTGCATATCAAAACTCTTTTTATCTCCCTATTACCAGTAACTAGTTTAAGTCAGCCTGCTAAGTAGGGGCAATTTGTACATCTTGACATTATATAGACACCCTGAACAGAATGCTAAGTGGTGTATTATCATATGAAAATGGGATACATTAATGAGTGGCTGCTCTTATTACTTATCTTTCCAGCAGAAATGTCATAGCAATGCAAATGTTGAAACAAAATACAGTGTCAACACTGTGAATTCAAATCTGTCACCCTTTGTGGCAATGTTGTGAATAGTAATTTGTATTTGCTACTATTGATTAGAATAGAAAGATTTAATATAGTTTATTCAATTAATGAAAATAACGTAAGTATTATGAGCTATTATTTAAGGATGATAATAGCATGACAAGTATATGAAATTGTTCAAATCATCATTCACATGTTACTCTAGCTATTATTTTTATTCTTAAATTATAAAATTATCAGTTTATACATGGGGAAATGAAAGGCCTGATTTTTCTGGATTAAAGCCAAGAATATAGTACTTAAAAAGTTGTTTTATTATTCATTTTTTACATATCTCTTTTGGTTCATATCAAGGTAGTCAGACTTTTATCCACTTTCTTTTTTTCTAGCAAAAATAATTTAAAATTCTATGTAAGTCATCAGGGATTTTAAGAAGAAACACAGTTTCATTTTAGTCAAGGAATGCTGGAGATATTTTTTTCTCCACATCTGCTGGATGTATACATTTAACCAATGGCCTATGCCTATGTGAAATTTACATGCTAGAAAAAATGAAGTGTTGTTTGCCAACTGAATTATTTATACATGTTCAAAAAAGGATAAAATGAATTCTAGGTGCTTCAGGAACAAACTAGACACACACATGTGTTTACATACACATGCATATGAAGAAGTATAACCTAAAACTAAAATATATCTATCTTAAGTCATCATTATTTACCTTATACCCATTTGTTTCTCACTACCTTACTCAGCCCAGAGCACTTTTAATAGGGATTTTGTTATCCCTCTATCTTTAAGTGTTGTGGTAGTTTGAATAGCAATGACTCATATATTTGAATGCTTAGTCATCAGGGAGTGGCACTACTTGAGAAGGATTAGGAGGTGTGACTTTAGAGTAGGTATAGCTTTGTTGGAGGAAATATGTCACTGGGGGTGGGCTTTGAGATTCCAATCCCCAAGCCAGACCCCCTGGCTCACTCTCAAATATTTCTCTATCGCCATGTCTGCTTGTGTGCTGCCATGTTTCATGCTATGACAGTAACAGACTAAACCTCTGAAACAGAAAGCAAGCCCCAGTTAAATGGTTCCTTTTCTAAGATTTTTCTGTGGTCATGGTGTTTCTTCACAGCAACAGAACACTGACTAAGACATGTGTGTATAAATCCTTTATAAATAGCTTATACGCATAAATATTTTTCTTTTTAAATATTTATTTTTCTTGCCACGTTCCAGCTAGAAATTCTATCTGGAATAGAAGTGGTAAGACTCAATGTTGTTACCTTCTTACTGCTTTTGAACAATTGTTTTCCATTTTCCTACACTGAATACTTTTTAATAGTATTGTGGACTTTTTAAGCATGATATTTATAATCTATTTATAAATTCCTTTTATTCATAGTTAAATGGATTTTTCTTACTAACAAAAGTACGCTGAATTTTGCTAAATGTTTTTCTGCATCTATTGAAATGACTGTAACTTTTATCCTTCAATGCGATATATCATATTGATTGACACAGCCTAATCCCATGTGTTCATGGTATATGATTTTTTTAATGTGCTGCTGAATTTAGTTTTGTGAAACTCTGTTAAAGATTTTTCCATCAATATTAATCAATTATGACATTATACTGTACTATCTTTAAAAAATTACCTATAACTTCATAAAATGTCAATAACATCACCTTTAGAGTAGATGATTTTCAACCTCTAATGTATGGTAATAAAATTAGAAAGACCTCAGTTATCTCCATGAAAAATGGAGGAAAGAACATCAAACTTTTTATATAGTTAACATATATTTAAATCCTGCTATATTCTTTAGGACATATTTTTTTTCATCTTGTTTTTGTTGTTGCTATGACTCCCTTTTCCCATTCACTGGTCCCTCCTATTCCCCCACCTCCTTCCTGCTTAAACATTTTCACACCCAGCATCCCCCTCTCTACTTTCCTCCTTGTTTGTTTCTTTTGGAGATTGTATTTTAATTGTGTTTCTTCTGTTTCTTTATTCCAAATACTCCCACATACCCCTATCCATTCTCCTTCAAATTTTGGGTCTCTTTTTCATCAGTTGTTATTGCATGCATAATTCTATTTGTATATGAATATACACTCCCAAGCATAATCTGTTGAGTCAAAAATTATGAAGTAGTTTCTGATATGAAAAATTAAAATTATTAAATTAAGTGATTCGAGTTTCAGTAGAAGAAAGAATCCTTTTATATCCACAGTACACCAAAAGTGTTAAGGAGGACATTAAAGAGAATATTGATGTAGAATAAAACCAAAATTAAGCAGGCCCTCTTATGGTGCATGTAAAATTGTGATGTATTTGTATCTTATCCATTGAACAATGGAGAATGAGTTCAAGGATAAGAGCATGGATAACTCTTGTAGTGGAAATAAATCTATTAACACAGAGAAGGGATATGTGATCTCATATTTATCAAGGTGAAGCCCTGTAAGCACAAATCAACAATGCAAAGTTCAGATAGAGTTTGTCTATAAAAGGCAGAAAGAAATGGAAAAAAATAAAGGAGCAAGTTGAATGTCTTATTCAAATATGCTGTATTAGGAAGCATTTCTACTTTGATTAAGACCATTTTTCATTATTACTGCTTCATGGGAGAAATTATTGAAATCATTTAAATTGATAAGTAGAACTTGTCAAAGCATGGTTTTGTTGAGATTGTTTTTGATAGGAAATGGGTCAGTAAAGAAAAGGAAATAAATTTAAATTGAATTTATTTATATTTCTATTTTCAGTCCTTTCCCTTATTTTGTCAGAGAAAAATTATAGTTTTTTTTGAACATAACTACTACAATTACTTCCCTTTGATATTATTTCTTCAAAGTTATTTATAGCCTAAGTGGCTTCATCTCCTAACCAACCCTACTTAAAATTAGACTTGCATCATGTCTGTTTAGGGAAAATAGTTGTTAATCAGGTGTTCTGGGATTTACTTAACCTTATTTAAATGTTTGATTTCAATAGTAATAAGTGTTTACATTGATTGTTGTTCTAAATGCTACTAATAATGAACTTTCTCTGCTCTTTATAATTTTAGGACAATTTAAGCTGTCTCCTTGTGTCAAACTACACAGACTATTTTTCTAACTGACATACTGTGTTCTTATATAAACTACTTTGCCCAGTGCTATACTGAAAATCTTAGAGCATATCCCATTATAAGATTTGAAATCATTAACATATTAGCCAAATAACAATCACCCAAGATACCATTTCCTAGTTCCAAAATCTGAGAATATGGGACCTTCCATGAAGATGGGATATTGACACTGTGATCATATTAAGAATCTTCAGCAGAGAATATTATTCATTTTGCAAGTGGCTTCAATTTAATAATAAAAGACACCATATTTTAGCCTACTATAATATATTTAATTATTTACAAGCTAAGATGCTTATGTATTCTTATTACATTCAATAAAATGGAATGTGGTCATGTACATTCTGTTGCACAATTCTCACACTATTTGTTAATAATCATTTTACCTTGACTATTTGCCAGTTCATTCTAAAATTATCTCTAGTTACTAGATATTAAATTATCTTTTCTTCTATAAAAAATATATTTTGTAAAAATTGGCAATTATTTTCCCTCTTCAAGGAAAATATAAACTATCAAAAGAGAACTACACCCAAAGCATGTTACAATAAATTGAAGTGATGCCATCTTTCTAATATCTGTAAGTCAAATCTCTACAATAATTAGGTTACTTAAAAAGTGAAAAAAGGAAAACAAAAAACAACAGCTGTCTAGTTAAGAACAAAAATCATCAGGGTTTTGAAGAGTTCTGATAAAGTAATTAACAGAGTAAAATTAGCATGATAATTTTTTTCTTGGTATGGAAATTCATGCTGATGGAATTGACTCATTCTGTACCTACACTATTTCCCATGAATTGATCACGGAATGGATATAATATTCACAATATAAGTTTATGATCAATGATCTGTATGTATGGCTCCAATAGCAGGAATGAGTAAATTTGATGTACTGATGTAGTAAATTTCAAGACACAGGGGCTCAATGAGTTTATTTTATTAATGTATTTATTTGTTAGGGCTATAAGTACGATATATTGGCTGTACTGAAAAACTCGAAGTTATTTTCTTGTCCCAGATATCTGAAACCATAAAGAGTTAGCAATGCCACCTTCACTCTGAGGGTCTGTAGTCTTCCAACCCTTGATCCTTTGAGTCTCTGGGTCACAGATATTGGTGTCAAAGCTGAAGGATCAGAGAATCAGAACAAGCCAGCCACAAGTTCTTACCTTTAGGAGATCCTCAGTTTCAAGAGGGCGAGTTCCTGTTTCCTCATACTTTATATACCTTTCTGTGCCCTGCCATATTACTTCCTGGGATTAAAGGCATGTGTCACCACTGCCTGGCTCTGTTTTCTCTCACATAGCCCAGTGTGGCTTTGAACTCACAGAAATCCACATGGATCTCTGCCACCTGAGTGGTAGAATTAAAGGTGTGTGCCACCACTGCCTGACCTCTCTGTCTAATTTAGTGGCTGGCTATGACCCCCAGGTAAGCTTTATTGGGGTACACAATATATCACCATATTTCCCCTTTTTTGTCTAAAGTAATAAAAGAAGGTTATAACTAATATAAGAAAAACTATATACAATAAGCACAATAAGTATATACAATATATACAGGCAATAAATACACCAACAATGTCTAGTCCATTTGCATTGACAAATTCAGAGAAAATGCTCCATTATCTATCCTATCTTTGTGAATCCAAAGGATTGTATCTAATCCACTCTCTATCCTAATTTGTATTACCAACCCAAAACTATCTTTTGATATCTTTCAAACTTATATACTTTATACTTCTTTAGTGAGTTTCTGTTCTGAATTTGTCAACAAGGAAAACTATAACTGTAACTATCTAATCTTCAACTCCCTCAGAGACCTGAGGAGGAAATAATATTAACTGAGTAAGCAGGAAGTGCAAACAAGCAACTTCCAAAAAATGTGAAAAATGACAGGAACAGCTGACTGGCTGGACAGTCACCCAAGGTTCCTCTGCAATGTTGGGGCATCCATCTTTGGCCTATAGGCCTAGCATACCTAAAAGACTTTTCTGTGAAGCAGATTTTGTGAAGGGCTGCCCTACTTTGTCTTGACAATGTGCAGCAGTCCTTGCTTTTGTGCCCTGCTTGTCCATTTTGGACAGCATACTGTCAACTGTCAATGTAATGACACTTTCTTTCCCCATGCCTACTTTTGCCACAAAGTAAAGGGGAAGTGCTATGGGATGGTCTTTCCATATGCTGTGAATATGTGTTGCTACGATTGGTTAATAAAGAAGCTGCTCTGGCCTATGGTGAGTCAGATTATAGTCAGGTGGAAAATCCAAGAGAGAAACAGGAAGAAGAATAGCAGAGATGGAAGAGACTCCAGCCCACCACTCAAGGAGCAGCATGCCAGCAGAACATATATTACCATATGGTAACACCATAGCCCTATGGCAAAACATAGATTAATAGAAATAGGTTAATTTAAGATGACAGAGTTATCTAGCAAGAAACTTAAGCCATTGGCTGTGCAGTTTGTAAATAATATTAAACCTCTGAATGATTGTTTTATAAGTGGCTATGGGACTGTGGGGCTGGTTGGGACTGGAGAAACCTCCAGCTACAGGCAACAGAACAACCTCCTTTGGTTAGAATGGGATAAGGAATAATATTCAACCAACCATGTCAGTTTGTTGTCACATCCTTATAAACTTTAATTTTAAGCCCTTAAAAATTCCAATTACTAGCCGGGCGGTGGTGGTGCACGCCTTTAATCCCAGCACTCGGGAGGCAGAGCCAGGCGGATCTCTGTGAGTTCGAGGCCAGCCTGGTCTCCAAAGCGAGTTCCAGGAAAGGCGCAAAGCTACACAGAGAAACCCTGTCTCGAAAAACCAAAAAAAAAAAAAAAAAAAAAAATTCCAATTACTGTGACTAACTTACAAAAAAGTTTAAGGACATGTGGATGTGGCTTTTGATCAAAGTGATCTTACATTCCCATCTGTTGGTTAATGTCAAGCTGGGTTTCTTCTTTGCTGTAGGACCTTGATTTCTATTTGCTTAGATTATTTACTTTGGAAGGTCAGCAACTGGAAATCTCTCAAGAATCCAGGAGCTATCTATACTAATTACTTTTCAGTTGCAGTGATAAAATGCATGACCAAAAGCAATTGGTAAAAAGACCAAGTTTATTTTGGATTATGGTAGTAAAGGGTTAAAATCCATAATGTAGGGCAAGCAGAAGCAGAAAGCTGCATGACCACATTTCTATACTTACATAGGAAGAAAAGACACAGATGGAAAAGGGTGAGGGTATAAGCCCCCAAAACCCTCCCCCAGTGATATACTTCCTCCAGCAAGGCTGCACTTCCTAAAGGATCCATAACTGATGGCAAGTGGAATCAATTTAACTGAACCCTAAATGTGGGCAGCACCTTCTAGTGGCAGCAGAGAGGAAATGACACGTGACAAGGAGACTTAGCTTTTTGCCTGCTTTCTCTTCTTCTCACGGACAGATTTATCTATTCTTTTACTGTAGCATTCCTTCACTGATATTAAAAACTGCTATTCAGGATTCCAAACTGGCTGAAGACCAGCAGCTTGTCCAGGAATCCTCCAGACTTATGGTACCAGATTGGGACTTCTGTGAAATGCAGCTTCTTGGATTGACAAACTACCAGATTCTCAGCCTCTCGGGTGTGAAAAAGCCACTGTTAAACTGCTTGGATGACATCCTATAATTCATCCCAATAAATTATACATGTATGTATGTATGTATGTATGTATGTATATAAAGTATCACATATATAGTATCAGTCATTTTCCTTTAGAGAGCTTATGTACATTTTGATTAGACTTTGTTGATTAATGTACACGTTGATTAAAATTTTTTCTTAAACAGTATCTGTCATCCAGTCATGACCGATTATCAGTTTTTCTGATGGCTCTTTGCTGCATGCGTTGTAGTCATGGGACATGAAAATGAGTTGACACTGTGCACTCTGTCACTTGTTCGCATTGATCTATAATACTTGCAAGAATAGCATTTTGAGGAGGTCACATCAACAGTGAGGATGAAACCAAGCTGACACCCTGGAGATAGTGAGGATAGTGAGGAGTTTTTTTAATGTGGGTATCTTGATGCATGGAGTATGTGATTCCATGACAAGTAGGATGGGCAGTAGACTCTATGGTGTCTAACATTGTAGTGATATATTGTGTATCCTAGTAAAGCTTGCCTGAAGATCAGAGGACAGAAAAAGCCACTAGATTAAACACAGAAGCCAGGCAGTGGTGGCACACAACTTTAATTCCAGTACTGGGAAGCCCACACACCTTTAATCCCAGGAAGTAAGGGCTGGGCGGAGAAAGGTATGTAAGGTGTGAGGAAACAGGAACTAAAGGCTTTTCTGCAGAAGCATCCCTTTCAGCTACAGACTTTTTCAGCTGGAGCCTTTCAGGTGAGGACTCAGAGGATTTCAGTCAGAGGATTCATGAAATTGGTGAGGTGAGGCATGGTAGTGGCTTGTTCCTTTGTCTCTCTGATCTTTCAGCATTTACCCCAATATCTGGTACTAGTTTTTTGTTTTTTTTTTTTTTTTATTATAAGATGATTTAACATTCAAACAACACAGCATCCTCTTTATGTGTTCCAGGTGAGGTTGTCTCATCCTTTCTTAAGTCTGATGTGTTTGATAAGTTCTCCAGTCTGGTTTTCCTGACACATCCTTCTGCTCATACGATCCTAGGTTAATTTAATACATTTAAAGTGTGGTATTTTTTTTTTGCTTTGAGGAAGACAGTATTTATCACTCTGAGCCTTGTGGGTGGTGCCAGATAGCTGGTGTTGTTTACATGCTCAACAAGGTTCAGGGTCAACCTGTTTCTGCACTTACACCCAGAATGGAGTAAAATGCTGCTTGTAAAGTAGAGTAACCCAGGGCAAGGCCCATTGTGAAAGAAAACACTGTTTGACATAACATATGGCAGCTTAGAGAGGGCCTCAGCCTGATTTCAACAATGATATAATTATCTGTTAGAGCTAGGAAAAAAACAGTTTTGGTGATAGTTGGAAAACAAGCAAATCAGCAGCCAGGAAAGAAGAGAGAAAGATTTCTCTCTAAAATAATCTTGATTAGGTACTGTCTTTATTCAGTCTTTAACTTCAGTGTTCCAAATGCTATCCCAATGGGACTCTTGCTCCTATCCTGCAGTCGGTTATGCCACGTTCCCAAATTTCCTTGGAAATGCTGACATGCCCCTATTTGCCTGTGTTTTTGGAAAACTAGTCAGAAACTTCACAATCATTCTTCAACCTCCCTGCTTATCTTCTGTCGGCCATGTTGGTTAGCCACAGCTTAACATACTTATCATGTCTGTCTTTCTGAAGCTATGCTAACAAAGGTAGGTTCAGGCTCTTCACGGTCTGTCTTTGCAAGGTCCTCCCAAGCTTGTCCCTCTACATGTGGTTCCAACGTGCTTCTTGTACTCTTCTCAGCTTAGAAGAAGCACACGGATCTCTCAAGACACAATTCCATACACCAATGCAGCGAAGATGACCAACTGCTCCACTCACTGAGACACTGCTATACTGTGTAAATACATCCCACCTGCAATAGCATACTTTTGCTTTACTTTTACTAATGAAAAGGTAAGACATTGTGACAATTAAATGTTTTGACATTTTTCCAGAATTAAATTTCTAAATTTCCCAGTTCTCCAGGACCACATACATATATATTTTACCTGGTGTATATATGTGTATGTGTGTGTTTTAGTATGTCTGTGTGTGTATAAATATATATGCATTTATATGATGGCAGAATTATTTATAAACTGATGAAACTAGTTGCCAATTTTTCATTCTTTTTGACATAATAATTTATATGGGCCTGATTTTGTTAATTCACTATTGTATATTTTGATATGGATAGTTTTGTGACTCTACTAACTCATATATGTATGATGCATATATATATAAAATATCATTTTTTTAATTTTTAAAATATTTACAATGTTCACTGGTATTTGACTTCTATGGCTTAGCTTAGTCCTTGTGTTAACATTATAAAACTAACTGTTTAAGACTAAAGGCATAAAAACATGTAAAACTCTTAAAATGTTTTACTCAATTTTCCTTGATGT